>NC_092759.1:60417130-60746830 GCF_047496795.1 Chiloscyllium punctatum
GCTGGAAAATGAATGAATATTTGTTGAATTGTAATTTTTCTTTTAATAAATGTATTCATCAAATGCAACTTTCCAGAACGAAACAGTCAGCTCCACATGCAATGATTTTCTGCTGATTAATTCCTTGTTCAGTGTGCAGAGGGGGCAGTTCTAAGTAACAGAGAAAGTGTGAACTGCAGGTACTGGCGATCAGAATCGAAACGTGTGGCGCTCGTAAAGCACAGCCAGCCGGGCAGCATCTGAGGAACAAGAGAGTCAAAGCTTTGGGCGTCAGCCCTTCATAAGGAAGGCATTGATGCCTTCCCATGTTTTCCAATTCATGATTGACAGGATATTGGGAACCATATATGTTCTAGAAGACAGCACTGTATATAGACCTGAAATGGAAAGCAGTCAATCATTTGTTTAGACAGGGAGTAGACATTTTGAGATGAAGTACAGATTGATTCAAATACAAACACAAAAATAGATAAATCCCTTGCGCCAGACGGACAAAACCCGAGGTTACTACAGGAAGACAGGGAAGGGATTCCTGCGCCTTTGGCGATGATCTTTACATCCTCACTGTCGAGTGGAATAGTGCCAGATGATTGGAGGGCGGTAAATGTTACTCCTTGTTCAAGGAAGTTACTATTGATTATCCTGAGAATTACAGACCAGTCAGTCTTCCATCAGTATTGGGCAAAGTATTGGAGGAGTTTCTGAGAGACAGAATTTATGATTGCTTGGAAAATCATAGGTTGATTAGAAATAGTCAGCATGGTTTTGTGAGGGGCAGGTCATACCTCACATAACTTCTTAAAATCTATGAGGATGGGATCAAACACATTGAAGAAGGTGGAGCAGTGGATGTGGAGTGCATGGATTTTAACAAGGCGTTTGATAATATTCCCCAAGTCAGGTTCATTCGGAAAGTAAGGAGTGATGGGTACAAGGAAACCTGTCTGACTGGATACAGAATTGACTGGCACATGGAAGACACAAAGTGGTGGTAAATGGGAAGTATCAGTGGTGTTCCATTGGGATCAGTTCTGGGACCTCTGCTGTTTGTGATTTTTATAACTGACTTGGATGAGGAAGTGGAAGAGTAGGTTAGTAAGTCTGTCGATAGAACAAAGACTGTTGATGCTGTAGATTGGGTGGAGGGTTTTGTAATTTGCAATGGGATATTGACAGGATGCAGAACGGAGCTGATCAGGGCAGAAGAAGGTCAACTGGAAATGTGTGAAGCAATTCATTTTGGATGGTCGAATTTGATTGCAAGAAAAATAGGCAGGATTCTTGCATTGTGGAGGAACAGGGTGATCTCATGGTCCATGTCATAGCTCCTTCAGAGTTGCCATCAGTTTGATAAGGTTGTTATTGAAGGCGTATGATGTTTTCATTCGCAGGGGGATCGGGTTTCAGAGCTGTAAGGTTATGCTGCAGCTCTATGGAACCCTGGTGAGATCACACATAGAATATTGTGATCAGTCTGGTCGGCTCATTGTGGGAAGGATGTGGAAACTTTAGTGAGGGTGCTGAGGAGATTTATCAGGATGCTAACAAAGAAGAGGTCAGGGCTTTTCTCAGAGGAGCAAAGAAGGATGTGGGAGGACTTGGTAGAGGTGGACAAGATGATGAGAGGCAAAGATAGAGTGGATAGCCAGATACTATTTCCGATGGTGGAAATATCTATCACGAGGGAGAAAAACTTTAATGTAATTGGGGGACGATTTAGTGGAGATGTCAGAGGTAGGCTCCTCACAAAGCGAATGGTGGAAGGGTGGAATGTACTGTTGGCAACTGTAATTGAGTGAGCTGCATTGGGGATATATTAAGCGACTATTGGTTAGGCAACTGAATGATACAATAATGAAGCATATGTCGGGTTAGTCTGATATTAGGGTAGGATAAAAGGTTGGCTGGACGTCAAGGGTCGAAAGATCTGCAATGTGCTGCACTGTTCTCTGTTTCAAGTTTCACCAAGCTTGTGGATTTTAATCAATTGTTGAATGTGTGAGGGAGTGATGTGTGTGAATTCAGGAATCTTTGTAAGGGCGTTAGACCAAGACGTCCACTTATGGCGTGCATTCTTACTGTCACAAGAGTACCAGTACAATTTGTGTGTGACGAACTACACTGGACAGATTCCGTCAAGTTCAGTTGTTAACGGCTGTTTTCTTCAGATAGATTCTGTTGGGTGACCCATGTATTATTTTTTATCCATCAACAGAGATGTACATTTTATTTTGATACTGTTGAATGTGAAGGTGACATTTATTGGATACGGTTTTAGAAGTTTCTTTGCGAGACACAATGTGCTGCAGAATACTGTCAACTTGTTAACGTCTTCGCCCAGTGCCTGGTCCAGGTAGCAGATGCTTGGAGTCTGGGAGGTAGGCCATATGCCATCACCATAATTAACTTGTGTGATGCGATTCTGATACTCCATGTTCATTCATCTGCCCCCGGCAAGGCTCAGACTAAAGATGGAGTCTAAATAATTTGTTGTGAAATAATGAATGAATGACTGCCCTGACTCAGGTGGAAGTTCTCTGGAATCATTTCAGAGAAGAATAATGCATTACCCAGTATCACAGGCAGCTGTGACTAACTTCAAATCTTTCAAATTCTTCTTTCAATGTAGGTTATGATTGCAAGCTGATCTGAAAAAAAATCAGATATTTGCTATGTTTGTGAATTGTGATTCACAAAAATGCGAAATATCATTTTTCAACCAAAGAATAATTGCAGCATCTCTGAAAACAATTGGATTGATATTATATTTATGGAACTAAAATATACTTTCCTGCCAACATTTTATGATACAAAAATAAAGAACGTATATTTTATTTAATATCGAACAAAGAACATGTTATCTGACTATAGTGCTGATTACAACTACATACTTTTGGATACATGAACACCAACTAACCAGAAAAGGACATCATCCTCTCTCACTGGTACCCTCACATACGGATGAGGCAGGACACCACTTCGATTGGGGCACCACATCCATCCTCAGACAAACCAAATAGAGGCACGCACGAGAATTCCGAGAAGCATGGCATTCCAACCAGAACTCTATCAACAAACTCATCGAGTTAGACCTCAACTTCCACTCCTGAGAAAAGGAACAGGACGTGACTTCACCACAGGAAATAACATAAGCACTGGAAATGACATCACCAATCCAAAGAAAGACAAACATATAAATAGAAAGCAGGAATTTTCAGCATTGGTTCTCTGAGACCCACTGGAGATGAAGATTGTTAAAAGTCTACATCCAAAACCTCCCAGCTCAACGAAAAAGCCTACATCCAAAACCTCAACCTGAGCTACAAATATTCTCAAAACTCGCGACAATTACATACGCATTGTCAGTATTCAAAAGAATACATCGTCGCTCCAACATTTGAAAAGTCGTTGGCTTCTGAATGATTGCATTTTTAGAGTGAGAAAACGATGGAACAATCATATAGAAATAGCATTCTTACAAATTTATATATAATCAATCAGTTTAATTTCTCACAAAATATGAAAGCTTTAGCTCTTTAACAACAATTGAAAAATTTAACATGAACGGAGAATATTAGTTTGAATAAATGATTTGTGTGATTAAATTGAAGTGAACAAGAATTTGAAAGCTTGCATTTTTTAGAATGAATGGTAGTTAATGTGAAATGTGAAAGAGAACGATGAACATACATCTGTGTGAGTGAACAGTCAGACAATTTCAAAGAGTTTTGTGGCAAAGCAAAGGAAATGTTTGTTTTATTTGTAGGGATACATGATTTAAAATATTCGTGTGCTGAGTACTAATTAGACTTCATCATCAAGCTGACCTTGCAATATTTGCATTTTAAATGGTTATGCTGCAGCAAAATGATCAGATATTTGCCAAGATTTACAACTGAAAATAATCCAATACTGGCTTTGACTTGCATTTGTACATGATGGAGTACAGAACTTTAATGCACAAAAGGAGGCTATTGGACCACTATGTATGTATCAGCTTGTGAAATGTCTCCTAAATCCTCCCATTTGCCATCTCTATCAATGTTGCCCTTGAAATCCAGAACTTTCAAATATATCCCTCTTGGATCTTCATTCACAAATCTCCCAGGCAGGGCATTCCAAATCCTAACAGCTCTTTCAATAAAGAACTTTTGCCTTATCTCACTACGAGGTTTTGTGCTGACGATCTTGAAACGGAATGCTGTAATTCCAGCAAAGAGAAACGGTGTATTCTTATTTTACCCTGAATTTTTTCATAATTTTGATCACTGCAATAAGTACACATCTTCGTCTGTTCTGATCAATGAAGAGTAATTTCATTACTCTAATTTCAGGCATCCTACCTTTAACTAATTCATTCATTCCACTTATCATTCTGATTATTTATAACGTTACTGGTATTATTCTGCAAAGTAATGAAGGGTGTGTGTGTGTGTGTGTGTGTGTGTGTGTGTGTGAACAATTCTCTGTAATGTCTGAATTACACCCAGTGCCTCGTGTAAAAGAGGTAAGGATTAGGAAGGCAGTATAGATTAACATATGGTTACAGAGCTAGTTCAGGGGTGAGGATTTCATATTTCCGGGTCATTGGACCCTCTTCCAGGACAGTTGGGAGCTTTAAGAAATGGGCAGATTGCATCTTAACTAGAGGAGCACCAACATCCTGGTGGGGAGGTTTTCTAGTGCAAATTGGGTGGATTTAAATTAATAAACCAGGAGGCTAGGAAACAAAGCAGCAGGTCAGGAACTGAGCAGAAGGTAGAGGTGAGTTGGATATCAGGCATGGCCAGTCTCATGACAATGCTGCGAGATGGATTCAAATCAGTCCAAAATGTGAGTTGGAGCTTGGAATAAATGATAGAGATGTTTATCAGAGATTAACAAATGAAGATAGAATGTGTGGAGGACGTGAAGGAGTGAGGTGTGTGAGATCAGGAAGCTCGTAGTCAAGAAAGTATTAAAGGGGAAAAACAAATTAAAAGAACTTACTTAAAAACCTTTGTCCTTAAAGCACACAGCATTTGGAATAAAATTGACGAGCTGGCAATAGATACAGAGATAAATGGGTATGATCTGGTAAGGATGATTGAAACATGGTTACAGAAACATCAGGACAGGACAGTGAACTGTCCATTGCTACTCGGTATTCAGAAAGGATAGACATGAAGGTAAAGCATGTGGAATTGGTGTGTTGGTTAAGGAGGATACCAAGGCTATATTAAGAAATGATATTGGCACGAGGGAAAAAAATGAAAATCAGTCCAGGTACAAATAAAAAGCAGGAAAGAAACCTCTTTGGGAAAGTAATTTTCAGCCACTGTCTCCACAAATTATTTCTGAGTTCGGAAATAATGAGGGTTCGTGAGAAGGTAACAACGGTGGGATAAACGGGTATATTGAATCAATTGGGTAAAAAAGGTAAAAATCACCCCAGCTCATGCCTCCAAGCCCATTCCCCCCACCATCACACCCACTCCAGGTACTGGCTCCGACCCCACTCCCAGCTCCACACCCGCACCAGGTTCCAGCTCCCGGCCCTGCCGAGTTTTCACCATCCCTCCAGACCTCCCACTCACTGAGGACGAACGATCAGTCCTCAGCAAAGGACTCACCTTCATCCCCCTCCGTCCACGCATCAATGAATTTAATACACGACGTGACATCGAACAATTGTTCCGTCGCCTCCGCCTCCGAGCGTACTTTCACAATCAGGACTCCCGCCCACCTACCGAGGACCACTTCGGCCACTTCCAACACACTGCATGCACCTGGACACCACGCGCTGGCCTATTACCTGCCCTCGACCTCTTCATTTCCAACTGCCGCCGGGACATTAACCGCGTCAACCTGTCGTCACCCCTCCCACACTCCAACCTCTCACCCTCACAACGCGCAGCCCTCCAATCCCTCTGCTCCAATCCCAACCTCACCATCAAGCCAGCGGATAAAGGGGGCGCAGTGGTAGTCTAGCGCACTGACCTCGACACCGCTGAAGCCAAACACCAACTCGAGGACACCTCTTCCTCCTGATCCCTCGACCATGACCCCACCCCCCATCGCCAAACCATCATCTCCCAGACCATACAGAACCTCATCACCTCAGGAGATCTCCCACCCACAGCTTCCAACCTCATAGTCCGGGAACCCCGCACTGCCCGATTCTACCTCCTTCCCAAGATCCACAAGCCTGACCACCCTGGCCGACCCATTGTCTCAGCATGCTCCTGCCCCACTGAACTCATCTCTACCTACCTTGACACTGTCCTATCCCTCCTAGTCCAGGAACTCCCCACATACGTTCGAGACACCACCCACGCCCTCCACCTCCTCCAAGACTTCCGTTTCCCCGGCCCCAACGCCTTTTCTTCACCATGGATATCCAATCCCTCTACACCTCCATTCGCCATGACCAGGGCCTCCAAGCCCTCCGTTTTCTCCTCTCCAGACGTCCCCAACAGTACCCTTCCATTGACACTCTCATTCGTTTGGCCGAACTGGTCCTCACCCTTAACAATTTCTCCTTTGAATCCTCCCACTTCCAACAGACCAAAGGCGTAGCCATGGGCACACGTATGGGCCCCAGCTATGCCTGTCTCTTTGTTGGCTATGTAGAACAGTTGATCTTCCGGAATTACACCGGCACCACTCCCCACCTCTTCCTCCGCTACATTGATGACTGCATTGGCGCCACCTCGTACTCCCGCGAGGAGGTTGAGCAATTCATCAACTTCACCAACACATTCCACCCTGACCCTAAATTTACCTGGACTATCTCTGACACCTCGCTCCCCTTCCTGGACCTCTCCATCTCCATTAGTGACGACCGACTTGACACTGACATTTTTTCAAACCCACTGATTCCCATAGCTACCTGGATTACACCTCTTCCCACCCTATCTCTTGCAAAAATGCCATCCCGTATTCCCAATTTCTCCGCCTCTGCCGGATCTGCTCCTAGGAGGACCAGTTCCACCATAGGACACACCAGATGGCCTCCTTCTTCAGAGACCGCAATTTCCCTTCCCACGTGTTTAAAGATGCCCTCCAACGCATCTCATCCACATCCCGCACCTCCGCCCTCAGACCCCAACCCTCCAACCGTAACAAGGACAGAACGCCCCTGGTGCTCACCTTCCACCCTACAAACCTTTGCATCAACCAAATCATCCACCGACATTTCCGCCACCTCCAAAAATACCCCACCACAAGGGATATATTTCCCTCCCCACGCCTTTCCGTCTTCCGCAAAGACCGTTCCCTCCATGACTACCTGGTCAGGTCCACACCCCCCTACGACCCACTCTCCCATTCTGGCACTTTCCCCTGCCACCGCAGGAACTGTAAAACCTGTTCCCACACCTCCTCCCTTACCTGTATCCAAGGCCCTAAAGGAGACTTCCACATCCATCAAAGTTTCACCTGCACATCCACCAATATCATTTATTGTATCCGTTGATCCCGATGTGGTCTCCTCTACACTGGGGAGAGTGGGCGCCTCCTAGCAGAGCGCTTTAGGGAACATCGCCGAGACACCCGCACCAATCAACCAAACCGCCCCGTGGCCCAAGATTTCAACTCCCCCTCCCACTCTTCCGAGGACATGGAGGTCCTGGGCCTCCTTCACCGCCGCTCCCTCACCACCAGACGCCTGGTGGAAGAACGCCTCATCTTCCGCCTCGGAACACTTCAACCCCAGGGCATCAATGTGGACTTCAACAGCTTCCTCATTTCCCCTTCCCCCACCTCATCCTAGTTTCAAACTTCCAGCTCAGTTAATGTCTCCTTGAAATGTCCGACCTGCCTATCTTCTTTTCCACGTATCCACTCCACCCTCTCCTCCTTGACCTATCACTTTCATCTCCTCCCCCACTCACGCATTGTATTCTATGCTACTCTCTCCCCACCCCCACCCTCCTCTAGCTTATCTCTCCATGCTTCAGGTTCACTGCCTTTATTCCTGATGAAGGGCTTTTGCCCGAAACGTCGATTTCGCTGCTCGTTGGATGCTGCCTGAACTGCTGTGCTCTTCCAGCACCACTAATCCAATATTGAATCAATTGATCAACTTGGCAATGGGTAGGCTCCAAGTACAATTCATAGAGTATATGAAGGATTGTTTCTAAGAACACATGTCATGGAACCACCCAGAGAGCAGGCTACTTTAGATTTGATGCAAGAAAGCAATGAAAAACGATCTTGCAGTTAAGGATCCTCTTGGAAAGAATGACCACATCTTACTGCAGTTTCAAATTTAGATTGAAAGAGTGAGAACAGAGTCACATACCCTTTCCATACCCTTTCCATTCCAGAGTCACATACCCTTTCCTTCGTGTTGGGTAATAATACTTACAGTGGCCTAAGGACGGTGTTGTTTGGGCGGGGCAGGACAGTCAAAGGTAGGACAGCTGAAGACATTTGGCAAATACTTAAGGGGATACTAAATACCTCTCAACTAAAGTATATTCGTGAGAGAAAAAGAATTGCATAACAGAGAAAAATTACCCATGTCTAGACAAGTAAGTCAATGACAGCATGAGGGCAAAACCTAGGGCAAATCATACTGCACAAGTTAATCACGCTCCGGGGGATTTGGTAAATAAGTGCATTAAAGCTGAACTGTTCATCGAGAGACCCTGGTAATGTTCTGGGGAGCTGGGTTGAAATCCTGCCATGGCAGATGGTGGAATTTGAATTCACATTTGGGAAGAACAAACTGATATTGAACATGAATAGATTGTCAGGAGAAGCTCATCTGTTTCACTAATGTCCTATGGGGAAGGAAACTGCCATCCTTAGGTGGTCTGACCGATATGTTACTCCAGACGCACATCAATGTACGATCATACTGCAGGTGCACAAAACTCCAGTGTGGCCGCATTTGGAGTACTGCATAAATTTCTGCTTGCTGCATTACAGGAAGGAGGTGGAGGGTTTGGAAAGGGTTTAAAAGAGATTTACGAGGATGTTGCCTGATTTGGAGGGAAGCTTAAAATATGTGGCTGGAAAATCGCAGCAGGTCAGGCAGCATCCAAGGAGCCAGAGAATCGACGTTTCGGGCATAAGCCCTTATTCAGCAATTGGATTTGGAGGGAAGGTCTTATAAGGAAAGTCTGAGGTAGTTGACGCTGCTTTCGTTCGAGAGATGAAGGTTGATAGGTGTCTGAATTCTCTATATAAGATAATCTATATATGATAATCAGAGGGTTAGACAGAGTGGACAGTGTTATAAATTTTTAAGTGTACTATACCTTCAAGAGAGTTGAAAGGCTGGACAAGGGTTTAACAAGCGCACAGAGCACTGGAAAAATTAAAAATGCAATATTTGGTCAAACAGCTAGCAGTATCTGGGTTGTTGTGGTTCTGTTCGCCGAGCTGGAAATTTATGTTTCAGAAGTTTCATTCCCTGTCTAGGCGACATCCTCAGTGTTTGGGAGCGTCCTGTGAAGCGCTTCTGTGTTGTTTCCTCCGGAATTTATAGTGATTTGTCTCTGCCGCTTCCGGTTGTCAGTTCCAGCTGTCCGCTGTAGTAGCCGGTATTTTGGGTCCAGGTCCATGTGTTTGTTGTTAGAATCTGTTGATGAGTGCCATGCCTCCAGGAATTCCCTGGCTGTTCTCTGTTTGGTTTGTCCTAGAACAGTAGTGTTGTCCCAGAAAACAGCCAGGGAATTTTGGGCAATACCATGATGACCTTTGAAAAGGTCAGGTGTTATTCGGTGATTGAACAGAAGAACGAATGTCTGTGGGTAAGCAGTTTGCAGGTGCCCAAATTGAAAGAATGGATCAAACCCGTTCAGTTATCAAGCCCAAGCAGCATTTGTTATTCAGGCAAAAGTTCAAATGTTGCCAATTAACTTAAAACGGCACTTGGAGATTAAGGATCCATTTTAGTGTTAACAATATAAAACCAATCATATAAGAATAATTTCTTGTGTCAAGGAGGTTTATATAACAGAGAGGCAATTGGACAGATGGGGACAGTCAACTGCTATCTGAAAAAAATGATGACCGGGAAGTTTCATCCGTGAAAGAAATATTGGAGTCTCACATGCTCTGCCCAAAACGCTCTATCCCTCAATAAAAGCGCAAACACGCTGAGCAAATATTCTTGAAGACAGAAAACAACTGAGAAGGCATTTCAGAGAGAGATAGACGAGGGAATAAGATGCAGAAATTTCAAGAGAGTCCATTCTGTTTTAATTTTGTTCTGACTAATAATTGATTTATAAGTGGAATCCGCATCAGTGAAACCGCATATCAGGAAAATCTTGTTTTATTCCATAATAAGTAATTCGTTCCAGAGTGATTGTTCAGTTTCTTCGTGATGTCTTCACTGTTAAAGTTAGAATCACAGGATACCTAGAGTAGGGAAACAGGCCCTTCAGACGAACAAGGACCACACTGACCCTCCAAAGAGTAAACCACTCAGATGCATTCCACTCCCATATTAACTATGTTTACTCCTGACTAACCTATACATCAGTGAACACTATGGGCAATTTAGCATGCACAATTCAAGTAACCTGCACATCTCTGGATTGTGAGAGAAAACAGGAGTACGCGTTTGAAACCCACGCTGGCACAAGTAGAACGTGATAACTCTACATAGACAGTTGCCCGAGGCTGAAATTGAACCTGGGTTTTTGGCACTGTGAGGCAGCAGTGCTTGCCCCTGAGCCATGGTGTCACCCCTAGACAGGCAAATACTATTTGTTAATTACAGAGTGCGTGAAAAGATTCCATTTCATTGGACCACTCCTTTATAACAACTGGGTATCAAAAAGGAGGTGGGTTCCATCACATGTCACACTCCCTTACCATATTAAAAGGCAAGGAAATCTTCACTGGGTAGCATTGCTTTTAATTATCAGATGGATGTTGACCTCAACTTCATAATATTATAGAGAGTTCGTTTGGTCAAATGAATGATATATTGGTATATGGGGCATAGTAGGAAAAATGTGTCTGTGTTTGAATAGATTGGTGGTTTGAATGAAAAAACAGTGCATTGTTCAATGGAGATTTTGCAAAGCTGAGGCACAGAGGAATCAGGCACCTGGATCACAAAGAAACACGTTGCGAGCACATCTTTGGGAGGCAATATAAATTTTCAAACCTTTTGAAAGAGAATACATTCAGGAGTAGGGAAGGTTTCCGACAGTTTTGCAGGGTACGGTGAGACCACTTCAGGAGAGCTGAGGGCCCAATGACATGAAAAGCTGTCCAGAGAAGATTCACTCAACTGATTCCTGAGAGGAGCATTTATCTTTGGAGAAAACTTTGTCAGACTGGACTTGGATCAGTTGGAGTTTCGGCAAATGACGCATGATCCCGTTTAAACCCATATAATTCTGAGTAGTCTATTCAAATTGAATGCTGAAACAATATTTCAATTTGTGCGAGAGATTTCCAGAAATGGATGGACTCCTGGAAACTGGAGAATATCCCAGTGAAGGAGTTGGTGATTGTTTGAACCATCTCAAAGGGTTTTGCGTCTGTGGTAACTTCCCTTCCAGAAGTTGATGGAAGGTAAGACATTGAATATTCTTAAGACTCAGGCAGACAGTTTATCGGCTATGAATTATGAATTAAGGTTATAGTGCATAGCAGGGATGTGTGTTTCTGTCCATAATCAGATCATCCATGATCTTATCACATGGCAGACATGGTTCAAGTTGTCCAGTCACTTACTCCTGATCTTAGTTTCTTCGTTGCTATTGCCTTTAGATGCTGACAAATAACGAAATCATTCTCAAGCGCACAAAGGCTCTCCCTTTCAGAATGATGAGCACAACTTACAAATGTGATTTTTAAACAGCACTGCGAAAACACTTGTGGATGTTTCATGGAGTTACAGAAAGATCAGATGCTTAGGTCAAAGTAAAAGCCTCATTAAAACTGCGTTAGAAATCAGATAGGTTAAAATGGATGCCTTTAATAGAGCAGATTCCTGTCAGTTGTTCTTGCAAGGTGAATTCCGTTAGCTAGACAAGCATTTATCGCCTATGTCTAATTTCCGTTCAGAATATGGTGGTGAACCCCCATGATCCTCGTGGTACAGGGACACGAACTGATGTGTTTCAACGAGAGCCACAGGATTATGAAGAAGTGACAGTGAAGGGACAATGATGTTGATTCAAGCCAGGATGCTGTGTAACCTTGGAGATTGTATTCCTCACCACATGATACTCACAGCGATGGAAATAGTGGAACAGTCTCATGCTGTTCATATTTTGGGCAATTTACTGAGAGATGTAGTTAAGGTCTTTTATGAGGGAGCCAGGAATAGCATTTTAAACACAGAGCTGAACTCGCCTTTTACGTACGCTCTGCCACCTCTGCATGTTTTATTTACAAAGCTTATTTTTAGAAATATACAGCGCAGTACAGGCTCTTCAGCCATCGATTTTGCGCCAACCGAAGCCTACCTAACCTACACTAGCCCAATAACCTCCATATGCTTGTCCAATGCCCGCTTAAATGACCCTACAGAGGGAGAGTCCACCACTGCTACTGGCAGGGCATTCCATGAACTCACAATCCGCTGAGTAAAAAATCTACCCCTAACATCTGTCCTATACCTACCACCCCTTAATTTAAAGCTGTTTACCCTAGTAACAGCTGACTCCATACGCAGAAAAAAGGTTCTCACTGTCAACCCTATCTAAACCCCTAATCATGTTGTACACCTCTATCAAATCTCCCCTAAACCTTCTTTTCTCCAATGAGAAAAGTCCCAAGTGCCTCAGCCTTTCCTCATACGATCTTCCTACCATGCCAGGCAACATCCTGGTAAACCTCTTCTGCACCCATTCCAATGCCTCCACATCCTTCCTATAGTATGGCGACCACACCTGCACACAATACTCCAGATGAGGCCGCACCAGAGACTAATACAACTGCATCATGACCTCAGGACTCCGGAACTCAATTCCCCTACCAATAAAGCCCAGTGCACCATATGCCTTCTTCACAGCACTATTTACCTGGATGGCAACTTTCAAAGATCTGTGTACATGGACACCAAGATCCCTCTGCTCATCCACACTACCAAGTAGTCTACCATTAGCCCAGTAATCCATCTTCTTGTTACTCCTACCAAAGTGAATGACTTCACACTTAGCTACATTGAATTCCATTTGCCACCTTACTGCCCAGCTCTGCAGCTTACCTATATCGCGCTGTAACCTGCCACATCCTTCTTCGCTGTCCACAACTCCACCGACTTTCGTGTCATCCGCAAACTTGCTCACCCAGCCTTCAAGCCCCTCCTCCAGGTCATTTATAAAAATGACAAACAGCAATGGTCCCAAAACAGATCCATGTTAAACACCGCTGGTAACTGCACTCCAATATGAACCTACACCATCAACTACTACCTTCTGTCTCCTTCCAGCCAGCCAATTCCTAATCCAAACCTCTAATGCACCCTCAATGCCATACCTCCGTAGTTTTTGTATTAGCCTGCCATGGGGTACCTTATCGAACGCCTTGCTAAAATCCATATGCACCACATCTACTGCTTTACCCTCGTCCACTTCCTTTGTCACCTTCTCAAAGAATTCAATAAGGTTTGTGAGGCACGACCTGCCCTTCACAAAACCATGCTGACTATCCTTGATCACATTATTCCTATCCAGGTGTTCATAAATCCTATCCCTTACAATTCTCTCTAAGACTTTGCCCACAACAGAAGTGAGACTGACTGGCCGATAGTTACTCGGGCTATCCCTGCTCCCCTTCTTGAACAAGGGGAACACATTCGCTATCCTCCAGTCTTCTGGCACTGCCCCCGAAGACAACGACGACCTAAAAATCAAGGCCAATGGCTCTGCTATCTCCTCCCTAGCTTCCCACAGGATCCTAGGATAAATGCTATCAGGCCCAGGGACTTATCTATTTTCATCCTTTCCAGTATTCCCCAGACCTCTTCCCTACGTACCTCAAGGCCATCCATTCTAATCACTTGTGACTCAATATTCACATCAGCAACAGTGTCCTGTTCCTCAGTGAATACTGACGAAAAGTGTTGATTTAGTGTCTCACCAATCTCCTCGGCCTCCACACACAACTTCCCACTACTATCCTTGACTGAACCGATACCTACCCTAGTCATCCTTTTATGCCTGACATACCGATAGAAGGCCTTTTGGTTTTCCCTAATCCTACCTACTAAGGACTTTTCATATCCCCTTCTCGCTGCTCTTAACTCTCTCTTTAGATCCTTCCTGGCTACCTTATAACTCTCAATCGCCCCAACTGAACCTTCACGCCTCATCTTTACATAGGCCGCCTTCATCCCTTCAACAACGGATTCCTATTCCTTATTAAACCACGGCTCCCTCACAAGACCCTTTACTCCCTGCCTTACTGGTACATACGTATCAAGGACACCCATTCGCTGTTCCTTGAACAATCTCCACATATCATTTGTGTTCTTCCCTTGAAGCCTATTTTTTCCAATCCACGCATCCTAAGTCATGCCTCACCGCATCATAGTTTCCCTGCCCCCCGCTGCAACTGTTGCCCTGCAGTGCACACTTATCCCTCTCCATCACTAGAGTAAAAGTCACCGAGTTGTGGTCACTGCCCCCGAAGTGCTCACCTACCTCCAAGTCTAACACCTGGCCTGGTTCATTACCTAGAACCAAATCCAGTATAGCCTCACCTCTTGTTGGCCTGTCTACATATTGTGTCAGGAAACCCACCTGCAAACATTGGACAAACACAGACCAGTCTAACAAACTCGAGCTATAGCTTTCCCAGTCAACATCTGGGAAGTTAAAGTCCCCCATAACAACCACCCTGCTACTTTCACTCTTCTCCTGAATCATCCTCGCAATGCTTGCCTCTACTTCTCTCGGACTATTAGGAGGCCTGTAGAAAACTCCTAACAGGGTGACCTCACCTTTCCTATTTCTAACCTCTGCCCACACTACCTCAGACGGCAAGTCTTCCTCCATCACCCTTTCTGCAGCTGTAATACTATCCTTGACAAGCAATGCCATACCTCCCCCTCTTTTACCCCCATCTCTGACCCTACTAAAACATTTAAACCCTGGAACCTGCAACAGCCATTCCTGTCCCTGTTCTACCCACGTCTCTGTAATGGCCACAACATCGAAGTCCCAGGTACCAACCCATGCTGCAAGCTCAGCTACCTTATTTCTTATACTTCTGGCATTGAAGTATACACACTTCAAGCCACCTTCCTGTTTACAGGCACCCTCTGTCTCTGTCGCCCCCACAAAACCGCCTATCTTTGCCCCTCACTATTGAGTCCCCAATAACTATCGCTCTACCTTTCATCACCCTTCCCTTCTGAGCAACGGGGACAGGCTCCGTGCCAGAGGCCTGAACCTAGTTGCTTACCCCTGGTAAGTCATCCCCCCCCACAAGTATCCAAAACGGTATACTTGTTCTTGAGGGGAATGACCGCAGGGAGTCCCTGCACTGGCTGCTTCCCCCCACTCCGCCTCACTGTCACCCATCTCTCTATAACTTTCGGAGTAACTACTTCCCTAAAGCTCTGATCTATGACCACCTCTGCCTCCCGAATGATCCGCAGTTCATCCAACTCCAGCTCCAGTTCCCTAACACGGTTCTGGAGGAGCTGGAGATGGGTGCACGTCTTGCAAGTGTAATCAGGAGGGACGCTAATGGCTTCTCTCACCTCATACATGTTGCAAGAGGCACATTGCACTGCCTTCGCTGCCATCCCTCTAAAAGAGAAACTTTAAAAACTAGATCTAAAGAAACAAACAAGCAAAATACAGCACTTACCTGCTTGTCACAATTGGTCTTATTATTAGGTTAGAGGAGGAATTTGTGAATACTTTAGGATGACCCAGGATTCGGCAACTTGCACTGGAACATTGGTATTTTCCGTGACACTGAAGTGTCCTTTGTAACATTCCCAACAATCGTCAGAGCTAAAAATAATCTGCAGAATTTACGGATTCATTCGTTGTTTTTTTGTAAGAGTGATTGTGATGAGGATGATGATTCAATTAAATTGCACGTAATGGACACACTGCCGGAGTTCAAAATCATATTCGAACGTTTTCCTTGAATTGGAAGCAAATTATTACAACAAACGCCCATTGTTGCACATACTGTAAAATAAATGTTCAAGAAATGTTGAGGCGCCACGCTAGGCAAGAAACTACATGCCGTCTGCACTTGATGGAGATACAGAAATTCAGAACAGCTGAACAATCCGAACAAGAATCAAGTGAAAGAAAAAAAAACATATAACAAGTCTTTTCTTAGACCATAATCCCCACCATGGCACATCAGGCCATTGCATCAACTGCAATAACTCATCTAATTTCTCCTAGTGATCCACTAACTCCACACTGCCCTCCCAAACACCAGCCAATGGCACCGAGCTGATGGCCCTCTGATAGCACAGGTGATTTCCAACTCGTCCGGGCATCCACAAACAGGGTGGCCCAGGCAGACACATTGCTTCAGTCTGCACCTGCTACAAACAATTCAATTCTTCCTACTTTTACTCAGTAATCCCTCCTGGTCCAGTCCCTGCCCACGTGCATCCATGATTCATCTGACACTTTACACCAATTTAGAATTTCCATTTTGCAGGTTTCATTCACCTCCTCTTTCCCATGGACGTGCCATCCCATTCAATATCCTCCAACACCCTACCCACCCCGACCCCCATTAGGATGGTCTCAGGTCTCTCCGCTTCTTCCTGGAACAAAGGTCGGAACTGCACCCAAACACCACGACCATCCTCCAACTGGCTGAGCCCGTCCTTACTCTCAACAACCTTTCTTTTTAACATCCCCATGATCACTCTAACTTTGCCTTTCCTACACATTGTTTCTCTCTTCTGGTGTATCTTTTGCCCAGCTCCTGACTACTGTTTGGAGGCCTGTACAAGACTCCAATTATGTTTTTTTTTCACCTTTTCGATACCCCAATTCTACCCACACAGATTCCCCATCATCTGAGCCGACTTAATTTCTTACTATTGATTTAGTTTTATTTCTTACCAATAAGGCAACCCCATCTCCTCCGCCCACCTGCCTATCTTTTCAACAAGATGTATAGCCTTGGATATTCAGCTCCCAATCCTGATACCCTTGCAGCCATGTCTCCGTGATACCCGCCACGTCATACCTGCCAATTCTGATCTGCGCCACAAGCTCATTCACTCAATTCCTTCCACTGCATACATTCAGATATAACGCCTTCAGTCCTGTATTAACCGTTCCTCTTCACGGTGTCATTTGTTTGTCCAGTGTGCTTGAAGTTTGATTGCTAACACTCTCCATACACTCTGTCATATTTATGCCTGTGTTGGAGATTTTAATGACTTCTCCTGAGTTCAGCACTCTTACCTCCTCCTTTAACTCGGGTTTTCTAATTCCGCCAATATCTGACCTTGCCCACCCTCGCCCTATTTAGTTTAAAGCCATGTCTACAGCCCTGGATGTGCGATCCCCTAGTACTCTGGTCCAAGCACGGTTTGAATGAATATCACGCCATTGGATGCCATTCAGCCCGTTTACTGTGCTTTGCTATTCAACTGAATTGTAGTTATTCTGTTCCTTTCAATGGCATGGTCTTTACCCAGCATCCCTAGTGGGTCACAAAGTGACCAGTGTCTTTGGGTACACAGTCCTACTTTGGGATCATCCAGTGCTAGGCGATGAGTTCTGAGGAGTCTCAGGAGTGGTTCGAGGAAAGGCTGCATGCAGTAATGGATGGACTGAGGGACTGAAAGGGATAGCTTGGGAACCAGTGAAATTGCACTCACACAAGTGGCCAGGCAAGTCTCCTGAACGCCCAGGGCAGCCTGAACACCAGGGGTCCCTTTTACGAAAATTGGTTGCGTTTGCCGCATTTCTGCATCGACCTGAAGCAGAAATACTGCCGATGGCATAAACATGGAGATAGACAGTGGAGAGACGAAAGGAGTTAATGTCCCTAATACAAACACGAGGAGATTGTACAGACGCCACACATATAGGTTCCAAAGATTGGAATTGAACCCGAGTCCTTGGCACTGTGAAGCAGCAGAGCTGTGTCATCATGCCGCCCAATGATGGTTAAATGGATTAGCGTAGTTACATGTTGCCTTCTGCAGTCAATTCCCTGGAATGTTCTCCCTCAGTCTCGATAAGACTGGGAAGCCTTTCTATAGCAGCAGAGGATAATTCAAAATAAACAATAAGGTGGAGAATATGAAACGTATAAGCTAGCTCCCCATAGGAAAGGAGACTGCAAGAATTTATGTAAGATAGGAAGAGATGCAAGAGTGAACATTGGGCAACTTGAAAACGAGGCCAGCCACAGAGAAACGGAGAAGAAAAGAATTGGAGGATGAACTGAATAGGTGCTTTGCATCAGTCCTCACAATGGTTGACAACCAGCAGCATTCCAGAACTTCAAGACAGTCAAGGGCAAGAGATGAGTGTCGTGGTCGGTGCTGATGAGAATGTGCTGTGGAAGCTGCAATGTTTGAAGATGGATAAATCACACACACTGGAAGGATAACAAGCCAAATTTCTGAAGGAAATAGAGGAGAAGATTGTGGAGGACTGCTGGTGGATTTTCAGAAATAAATGTTCTCAGGAAGCGTCACAGCGAACTGGAAAATCGGAATGTAAAATCTCTGTGCAAGGAAAGAAGGGAGGCAACAGACAAGAAATCATAAGGCAGTTGGCCTGACATCGGTCATTAATCGGGTTTTCGAGCCCACTATTAACAATGAGGGCGCAGGCTAGAGTCATAGAGATATACAGCACGGAAACAGACCCTTCGGTCCATCTCGTCCATGCTGTGTTTGGGTGTCTGTGTGCACGTCTGTGAACGGGTGTCCGTGTTTATGTGAGTGTGTGTGTGTGTGTAGGAGCATCTGTGTGTGTGTATAGTGCAATGGTGGTCACCTGTAATGTGACATGAACCCAAGGTCCCGGTTGAGGTCCTCCCTATGGGTACCGAACTTAGCTATCAGCCTCTGCTCAGCCACCTTTCTCTGCTGCCTGTTCTGAAGTCCACCTTGGAGGATGGTCACCCGAAGGTCCGAGGCTGAATGTCCTCCACCACTGAAGTGTTCCTCAACTGGGAGGGAACCCTCCTGTCTTTTGATTGTTGTAATGTTCCCATTCTTCCGTTGCCATACCCTTTGCATGGTGTACCCAATGTGTCATGCCTCCGGGCATCCTTGCCTGCAACTAATAAGATAGACAACGTTGGCTGAGACACATGAGTACCTGCCTTGTATGAGGTGGGAGGTGTCCCCACGCGTAATGGTGGTATCCATGTCCACACTCTGATCCGTCTTGAAGCGTCCACCGTGACAGGGTTGTATGAAGTTGTCCTGAGAGCCGGGCAGCTTGCTATGAACAAGGATCTATTTGAGGTTTGGCGGCGTTTAAAGGCATTAGTGGAGATTTGGGGAAGGTCTTGGTGAGGTGCTCATTCTCATTGATAATGTGTTGCAGGTCACAAAGAACATGACATAATTTTTCAGTTCCTGGGATGTAGTGAACAACGAAGGGTACCCTGTCAGTTGCTGCGCGTGTCTGTCTCCTGAGGAGGTCATTACGGTTCCTTGCTGTGGCACATCGGAACTGGCTGTCGATGAGTTGAGCATCGTACCCTGTTCTTGTGAGGGCATCCTTGAGTCCTTCCAGGTGTCCGTCATGTTCCTCCTCATCTGAGCAGATCCGGTGTACGTGTAGGACCTGTCCAGAGGGAATGGCTGTTTTAATATGTTTTGGGTGCAAGCTGGAGAAGTGATGCATTGTGAGGTTGTCTGTGGGTTTGCGGCAGATGTTCTGATGGGACAGCCTTTATCGGATCCATGCTGGGAACAGAGTCCGAATGAATCGCTTAACTGGGGTGATAGACAGGGATGAAAATGAAATAGGAGTGGGTGAACGGGAATCAGTTACGTGGTAATTAGAAACCTGAATTAAAAGAGGAGGTAAAAGTGCAGAATTCAGAGTAGATTATTAAAATCTCCATCATAGACATAAATACGATAGAGAATCTAGAAATGAGTAACAAACAAACTTTGAGCACACGAGAAAACCAATGACATTGAGAGGAGGGATGGTTAATACAGGACTGACAGTGTTATGCCTGAATGCATGCAGTATAAGGAATAGGGTAAATTAATTCGTGACCCAGATCGAAATTGACAGGTATGACGTGATGGGCATCACGGAAACAAGACTGCAAGGGGATCAGGATTTGGAGCTAAATATTCAAGGTTATGCACCCTATCCAAAAGATACGCAGGTGAGCTGACGAGGTGAGGTTTCCTTATTAGGAAGAAATGAAATTAAATCAATAGCAAGAAATAACATAGGGTCAGATGGTGTAGCATCTGCATGGGTAAAATTAAGGAAGCACAATGTTAAAGCAACCACAGTTGGAGATTTATACAGGCCGACAAACAGTAGTGAGGAGCTGAGCCATCAGATACATCAGAAGATAGAAAAGATGTGTAGAAAAGTCAAGGTTACAGTGATCATGGGCGATTTCAATATGCAGGGGGACTGGGGAAATCAGATTGGTAGTGGATTATAAGAAAAGCAATTCATGGAATGTCGACAAGTTTTTTTTAGTAGCTTGTGGTGCAGTCCACGAGGGAACAGGCAATACTGGTTTTAGTGTTGTGCAAAGAGGCAGACTAGATAAGGGAGCTTAAACTGAAGGAAGCCGTCAGAAGGAGCGATCATAACATGGCTGAATTTATCCTGCAATTTGAGAGGCAGAAGATAGAATCAGAGGCAACAGTACTTCAGCTGAATAAGGGTAACTGCAGAGGCATAAGGGAAAAGCTGGGTAGAATTGACGGTGACAGTAGCCGAGCAGAAAAGACAGTAGAACAGCAATGGCAGGAGACTCTAAGAGTAACTTCGGAGACACAGCAGAGATTCATTGCAGGGAGTAAGAGGCATGGTACAACGGGAATGACGCAACTATGGCTGAAGAGTGAAGTCAGGGATAGCATCAAAGCAAAAGAGAGAAATATATCATGTGGTGAAGGGCAGTGTTAAACCAAGGTATTGGGAAGCTGACAAAGACCAACAGAGGGCAACAAAAATGTATAAGGAGGGAGAAAATTAAATAAGTGGGTGAGCTAGACACTGAGATGTATAAAGTGCAAAAGAGAGACAAAAGTAGATAATGGAAATGATGCCAGAGAGGTAGTGGCGGGGAACAAAGGAATGGCTGAGGAACTCTGCGTCAGTCTTCACAGTGGAAGACACGATTAATTTCCCAAAAATTCAACAGAGTGAGGGTAAGAACGGAGTATGGTGGTTATCACCAAAGAGAACGAGTTAGAAAACTAAATGGCCAGAATGCAGATAAATTACCTGGACCAGACGGACTACACCCAAGCCTTGTCAGGGAGATAGCTGAAGGTGTAGTGCAAACGTTAGTTGTGATCTTTCAGGAATGACTAGAATCAGGAAAGGGCAAAGTGGACTGGAAAATCGCTAACGTGACAACCCATTTAACACGGGAGTAAGGCAGAAGACAGAAAATTACAGACTGATTAACCTAACTTCAGTTGTGGGTAAGATCCTGAAATCCATCATGAAGAATGTGATTTCTGAATACTTGGATGTAGATGGTAAAATAGGGCAGATTCAACATGGTTTCATCAAGGGGTGGTCATGTCTGACACACCCGCTAGAATGTTTTGAGGAAGTACTGAGCAGATTAGGAGAACCAATGGATATTATCTACCTACACTTCAAGATGTCCTTTAACAAATTGCTACACTGGAGGTTATTGAGGAAGGGGACCCATGGTGTCAGAGGCAAAGTGCTAACATCGATAAAAGCTAGCAGAGAGTAAGGGTAAAATGTGCCTTCTCACGATGGCAGTCAGTGCCAAGCATTGTTCCACAAGACTCTGTGTTGGGAGCACCAAATTTCACATTATACTGTTAATTATCTAGATGAAGGAACTGAGGGCACTTTGGATAATTTTTAGTATTAAAATCACCAGAGTGGGGAAACAGACCTTTTGGCAAAATAAGTTCACACCAACCCTCCGAAGAGTAACCCAAGCAGACCCATTTTCTGCTGACTAATAACGTAATTTATGGGCAATTTAGCATACCCATTTCACCTAATCTGCGTATGTTTGGACTGCAGGAGGAAACCAGAACACCGGCAGGAAACCCATGCAGATATGGGGAGAATGTGAAAAACCCAAACTGGAAGTCATCCGAAGTGGGAATCGAACCTGCGTCCCTGGCACTGTACTGAAAACGAAGCTACCGTGCCACCCACAGCCTGAGTTCAGACAGTGCAAAGACATGAAGAGTGTCAGATAACATTGAAGAGGAGGAGAGCTTGCAGAAAGGTGCTCCACCGATTCTCCTCAATGGATCAAGGGTTATTTGGAGAAAGCGGGAGAGTGATGTTGAGAAGCTTAACAGCTATGATCAAATGGCAAAGCAGACTCAATGGGCTGAAAGGCCAAATTTCTGCTCCTATGTCTTCTGGTCTTATGGTTAATGTTGGTTTTCCTCATCCCTCACTATAGATGCGTCATGACTCTGACCTTATGAGTTATAAAGAGGCCCATTCCAATCCTGATGACTGGCAATATCATTATCTCTCCCTCCAGTTGCAGCAGCCATTTCCTCCAATTCCTCTGTCTCCTCCCCAATGTCATTATCGCACTGTAATTGAAGTCCAATAAATGATACTTCATCATAGTTCATTGACATCAATAACATCAACAGCATGACCCTCATTTGCCCCTTCTGATCCTCGAATACCAATCTGAATTGTATTTGTCACGTACAATTCTCTGTTAACATATTCACGCACTTTGCCTTTTATAATCCATGTTTTCTTAAGCATATTTTCCCACCAGATTATGGACTATAAAGGTTCCCTCATCAATATAATCACTGATCAATAATTTCAGGCTGTAAGTTTCCATTGATAAATGGGGAAACTGGTTTATGTTCCAACAATCCTCTGTAATTACTCTCATATTCAAGACAGATTGAACGATTACACACAAACAATCTGCCATCTCCAACATACCTTCTCCCAGTCACTCCCACATATTTCATGCTGAATGTGTAAATGTTAAACGCTATTTTGAATTTTAATAAAATTAATATTGAATTGAAAGGGGTTAACTGGAGCTAATTGTTCACCGACTGTGATTATTGTCAATCTCTGTGGATTCTAATTATCCCAGTGGAGGGTTTCCATCGTTAAACGATAAATGGGCTCTGTCAAAGTATTATCCCATAGTGTGAGAGGGAGTATCACCGACAGCACTATCAGGGATCAGCAAGTCCAAAGGGAAGGGAGGAGAGATTAGAATCTGAGAACATTACACTCGAATGTTTCAACAATGGATCAGAATCTGTGAACATTAGACTGGAATTTTCCAACAATGGACAGGAGTTTATCCTTGGATCTTTACTATCTTTCTCAGCCTTGGAGATCATTACCATGCCGGATCCAGGATATCCTTTGGATTATTCAAGGTGGTTACTATCCCATCCTCGCTATAGTTGGTGCCCTGGTAAGTCATTCTCTTTGACTGTTAAACTGGGTTAAACTGAATTTCTGCTCATGATATGTAAATTTTAGAAAAGGGAAATCAATGTCTTCGGCTCCAATCAAAAATTCCTTTCCTTATATAATATATAAAGCAAATTACTGTTTACAAATTACTCATTGATATGCGAGAAGGAACCAGACTGTTCTCAAACTCCATATTCCATTCTGTCCTGCATAAATTTACATTATCATATCCTCTCCACCCACCAATCCTGTCCAATACCACCTTTATGATATCCCAATAGCCTCCTCAGCCTCGGTGCAATTCCTGAATGGACAATCGTTTGTGTTTTTGTTATATCCGGTACAGCTGTTTCTTCAAGTCTCTTCAAACCACGTGCCAATTACAAAATAATTGCACTTGAGATGTTTAACTTGTTCTCTGCACAGAATCTGTCAGATGTAAGACAGTGTATAGTGCTCAAGTCATAGACTCTTAACCTACTGCCATTGAATAGTAAGCCATTGATATCTCATGAAGGAAGTCGATATAATTAAAATGAACCCATTATCATTTGTGAGAAAAAACCCATCTGCTTGCCTCATGTCCTTTAGAGAAGGCAATGGGTCATCCTTGCCTGGTCAGATATGTGTGTGACTGCAAACTCACAGCAATGTAGTTTATTCTTTACTGTCCTGTGGAACAGCTGAAGCAGCCACTCAGTTTTAGATCGGTAGAACATGCTGGTCTGACCAGGGCTGCACACATTCCGTGAGGGAAGAACAAAGGAAAGATAGGTCCTCTCCTTCCTCTGCCTGTTTCCCATATTCCGACAGCTCATTTCCATTGGGGTAGGTGACTATTCCTTGGTTTAGGTGTATTCTATATCTTTGAAGTTCTTCACAAGAGTGATGTTCATCTCCATCTCTGGTGTTGGCTTTATTGATGTTGATGTACAGACGTAAGGAACTTGTAAATTTCACGTCAGTCTCAGGGCATAGAGAAGGAATGGCTTTTTCACACCACAGGAAAGAAACAGAGACGGAAAAGTGAGGGAATTCAATTATTGTGATCATCTCTGAGAGTGTTGGTCAGGCAGTATTCAGTGTATTGTGGGAACATTTTCTTTCCTTTATAAGGAATGATCTCCTCGTCACAGAGAGAGTGTGAAAGAGCGTCAACGGACTAATCACTGGGATCATGGTACCATGAGGAGTGAGTGAAGATTAATCTGTAGCGCAGTGAGAGAATAAGAGCTGATTTCATTGAAACTTGAGGGGAATGGACAATCACTCATTATGTTCTAAACAGACACTATGAACGTGATAAATTCCATTTTTTTCTTACTCGGAATATAATTCTCGACAGTTTAAATGCCTCTGAGAACGTTTCCCCTACTTCAGCCTCACTCTCCATGTCGATTGACAGAGACAGGTTCAGGCTTTGCATACAGTGTCCCCGCATTAATACAGTGCATTTGGTGTGTGATTCTGCACTGAACGGCATGTTATCCACAATCCCGACAGCAGCCACAATATCTTCACTCTACAACAGATAACTATTCCCAACAGCTTCTGTTTTTGATGGGGAACATGGGTCTGACTTCTCGGAGGTGGAAGATGCCTCCTTGAGACATCGCACAAAATATTTGGCTTCTTTCTTCACTACCAGGATTCCATGTTAAAATAGCACACGTTCCACATGCAATGGGGCCATGAGGAACATCATGGAGCCGTCTCTGAGTGCACTCTCTGCTCCATTGCTTTGTCACGTTGGAGCATCAATTACATCCTCCTATTCCTGAATAAGCCCTGGAGGATATGTTCTCTCCCTGGTCGCATGGAACACGTTTAATGGTCTGATTGGACTTTGCACGTTCCTGTTTAGCAGTTAGATGCACTGACTATACTGCTTCATTTCCTGTGAACAGGTAGAAGGGTTAAATGGTTTGTCCCTCTTCTTGTTCATTCGTTTTGATGGACTGAATGACTCCCACATACCCATGTGCAATCACCTTGAGATGCTGAATGAGCTCCTCTTTTAATTGTGGAAATGTGCAGTGTCTGGCTGTGCTGTTACATGAATGTTACCGACACGTTAACAGCGCAAGCCTGAATATTGTCTGGGTCTTGCTGCATTTACGATACATATTGGTTCAGAAGCTGACAGTGGACAAAATGTTCTGAAAATTGCCTGATCTTCAGTGACCATCACAACTTCTGATCTTATGGTGGAAGAAAGGATTGATGCAGCAGCTGGAGCTGTTTGCGTTAAGGAAGCTCCCCTAAGGATCTCCTGAAGCGATGTCCTGGGACTGAAAGGATTGATGTCCACAAACCAAACATACCTTCCGTTGTGCTATGGATGACCCCAACCAGAGGAGATATTGTGGCGGATACCCACTAAATTTAATGCAGTCAGCGTTCCTTGATACCATCCTGAGGCAACTCGTGCCTTGATGTCAGGGTCTGTCACTCTTAGCTGGGCTCCTGTGTTCACCTCTTTTGAACATATCTATAGGTTATTGTGTCTGTGTGGGGATTGCTTTCTTCTCACAGAGGTAGCGATGTCAGGAACTATCTGAACTAGAGAGTCCAGGGAGCTAGATCACGGAAAGTATTTACAGAGGAGATAGATTGTTTTTTGCCCACTATCACTGAGTTCAAGAGTGTGAACAATTGGGACTGGAATGGAGTTGATGCGGACTTTGGATCAGCCATAATGGTATACAATGGCACAGCAGGATTGACTGGCCGAATTACCTCATCCTGTTCCTTATGAGCTCATATCCTGTAACTGGAGAGTTAATGATTGTACTTTTACTGAATGTTGCAGTCAGAGAGAGCAAAGTATTTTGTGTATCATTTCTGAACGATGTCTGTGGGCTGTATTCACAGTGAATCTGGGTCGACTACATGACCAACAAATGAAGCACAAGTTGCAGAGAGGAGGCTCTCTGTAAAGAGACCAGAGGCGTCTTTCGAACCCAGAGTGGATTTACAAATAACATTTTCCAATCCACACCAAGCTGTGTGTGTCAGTCTGGAGGGATTGAATGATATCCTATGTAACTGTGGACCAGGTATTTGGAGTAAGTGGCCTCCATCTGCTCCTGTGCTCGGCTGAATAGAACATTGGAACATTTGAGTGAGGAGCAGGAGTGGGTTATTTGCCACTTTGCCACTGCTGTACCAGGCACTAAGTTCGTGGCTGATCTGGTTGTGATCTTAGAAGCACTTTTCTGTATGCACCATTTTCCTTCAAAAATTCTCTGATCAATGCAAACACCTAGACATGAGAAACTTCTGGGAAAGGGAATTCCCACTTGTACAGCTCTTTTATAATTTCTCATTCGTGTTCCAACCAATGTTACAGGGTCACTGATACCTTTTGCAGTCACACTCCTCCAATGGTTACAACAAATTTCAAAGTTTAGTGATAAGGTCAATAATATTAGTGTCAGCCTGGCTCATCTTCTCGAAAAATGTTACAAACACACAAACGTGCACCTGCATGCACACATGAACACACACATTTTATGACAAAACAGAAAAAAATGAAAACTTTCCAGAGTTTCATAATGGCTGAACTCGTAATAGACGGAAAGATAACAGAATGTCCTAAATGTTATTCTGTCCTCTGAAGTTCTTCCGCTCACACAAACTGCTGGTAATGGGCTATCTCCCCGGAACAGTTGGATTTGGTTCAATTCGCTTTGCATCAGATAGTGGAAAGATGCCAAAGAAACTTTCATCAGGAAACCTCCACGATTGGTAAAGATGACGCAGGATTTTTTTCTCTTGTCAGGCAGAACAAACTGAGAAAGAGAGAGAAAGGGGCCACTAGGCTGCTGCTTCTGAGGCAGGTAACATTTTTCTCCCTCCCTGTGCTAAAATATGCAATAATGCCAACTGAACACCAAAAAAGACCGTGTGTGATTTCCTTGAACATTCTATGGAATGGATGATAAGGTGCTATATGCAAATGCATCATTACTGCTGTTGTACATTGTGCCTTTCCTTAGCAACAACAAAAAAACAAAATCCCAGTTGGATAATTTGATGCTATGTTTATTTGTGTCTGCATAATTTTAAGAAATCGGTTGATGTCTTCATTACATCTGTATTAAAATCAATTTTACGACAGAGTGTGAAGCCCTTCATTGTGGCTCTGTTCCTCGAGCTGGGAATTTGTGTTGCAGACGTTTCGTCCTCTGTCTAGGTGACATCTTCGGTACTTGGGAGCCTCCTGTGAAGCGCTTCTGTGATCTTTCCTCCGGCATTTATAGTGATTTTACAATTCCCATGCAAGGACTGCACAAATCACTACATAGGACAAGCTGGAAAACAGCATCCATGAACATCAACTAGCCACGAAACGACACGACCAGCTATCCTTAGTAGCCACACACACAGATGACAAGCAACATGACTTCGACTGGAACAACACTACTATTATAGGACAAGCCAAACAGAGAACAGTCAGGGAATTCCTGGAGGCATAGCACTCATCCACAGAATAAATCAATAAGCACATTGACCTGGACCCAATATACCGACCACTGCAACGGACGGCTGGAAATGACAACCGGAAACGGCAGATACAAATCACTATAAATGCAGGAGGAAACATCACAGAAACGCTTCACAGGAGGCTCCCAAGCACTGAGGATGTCACCTAGATAGGGGACGAAACGTCTGCAATACAAATTCCCAGCTCGGCGAACAGAATCTCAACAACGAGCATCAGAGCTACAAATCTTCTCCCAAACTTTGAAGCCCTTCTGCTAATTTAAACTAGACACACAGAAAAAAAATCATCTCGCCTCATAGTCTGTAAAAGTGTGAGCGACAAAGAACGACCAAATCCCACATTTTACAGAAAACAACAACAGTTTATTATTTAACTCCAAGAAAAAAAGAGAACGTAGATTTTCCTGTGAATCTTCCTCTGACGGTTTTCCTTGGTCTTCTCTTCGGTCTTCTGCTGCACACATTTCATAGAAACAGGTACCTTTCAGAGAGCGATTCTGCAGGCAGTCTGCATTTGTTATTGCTCTTTGCTGCTCCGACTAACTGTTCAAAATGCCCGCTTTTATACCACAAAACATCAAATTGTCTCATTGGTTTTATGTCATTAAAATTCAAATTCAATAATACTCAGCTCAGTTATTTGTTTCAACCAAATGTTACTTTTTTCAAACTTTTCTGCACACTCTGTGCTTGTTAAGTCCTTGCCAACTTTCACACTCTTTAAAAGGTAAAGTACCTCCTATGCATTCATAACAATCAATACATTTTATTCTTAAAATGTATTCCGTAGTTTTAAACGCCCTAACAAGAGAAAATATGTATCCAGCTGATTTTTCTCAAAATCGTATATGGTTCAAAAAGATTTCACATCCTATACCTAAATTGATAATTCTTCATATCCCAGGAATGTGTGTACAGGGAGGAGGAGAGGCATGTTTCGGGCACGTTCCTGATGAAGGGCTGATGCCTGAAACATTGACTTTCCTGCTCCTCTGATGCGGCACTTTTCGACTCTGACCTCCAGCATCTGCAGTCTCACTCTCCAGATGGAGTAAAGCATTGCTACGACTAAACCCGATACCCTTCCCCAGAAACAACATCATTTCAAACTATTTGCTACATCTGCATATTTACTTCATGGATAGGAGCAGCAGTTGACCATTCGGCTGCACCATTCAGAATGCTCATACCTGATCCGAGTGTGTCTGACCATCCGACTCCAGTCTGTTCCCAATAAACATTGACTCTCCTCTCCAGCAAAGATTACTCCAGCTCAGACTTGAATATCGTCAATAATCGCTTCTTTACTGCTCTCTGAGGAAAAGGGCACCACAGATAGCACAACACTTAAGGGAAAGGAGCATTCTTATTTCATTGCAGGACCCGCTATTTTAAAACTGTGTTAGCCTAACATCAAATTGTCACCTTTTTGGAAACATATTGACAGAATAATTAGGAATAGACATAGACTATACAGCCGTCTAAATGTGTCCAACATTACCACTGACTCATTCTCTGCTCCTGTCCCAGCATGAGAATACCAGATAGCATAACACCACACGAGCATTTAATAAAAGGAGCAGAATTAGATCATTCGGCCCATCGAGTCTGAATGTCATTTAATAATGTATGAGAGGTTTCTCAACATCATTCTTCTGACTTCTCTCTGTACTCCTTGGTACCCTTATTCATCAAAACCCTATCGATCACTGGCTTATAGACTCAAGTTTCTGTGTTTCTTTGTGTCTGTCTGTGTGCCGTCTGTTTGTTCATGTTTTTGTGTGTCTGTGTATTTGTGCGTAAACATTTGATCCTCCGTGTATTAGCCTCTGCATTTTATCTGTTTAAGTTTGCATGTGTGTGACAGTGTATGTCTCTGTATGCCTCTACATGTGTGCGGGTCCGTCTCAGTGCATGTGCTGTGAGTGTTAGTATATTGGGGTGTTTGCGTATGTCTCTAAGTATTTCTGTGTCTGCATCTTTCTGCAATGGGATATTTGTTGTTTTGGGAGGGAAAGAAGTAGAAGAACGGACAAAGCGGTTAAAGTGAGTATTGCCCTCCACAGAACATTGTTTCTTATCCAGTTGGTTGGATGTGGATATTATGGAATCTCCATTCTATTCACTCAGTCCCCTCTGGCTCATGCTAGAGTTCTCCCAACATGGCGGGGACAGCGGGGAAAGGGAACGGATATTGGACACGCCATAACCCGGCTTGGCCCTTTTATCTTGTTCCAGGCTTTTTATCCTGGAATGGGAGAAAGGAAAGCGGGGAATGAGCTGTTCGTATGTTGTAGGTGGTGGTGGGTGAAAGGTTTGCTGAATGGTGAGGTGTCTGGAGGGAGTCAGTCCACAGTGCAGAATCCACAAGGTGTTATTGGTGTGGGGGTATTGCATAGGTGACAGAAAAAATGATGGAAGGAAGGTGCTGAATTCAACAGTGAGAGTGGTTGTACATGAAATTTATTTGGAGATACAGCGTGAGCCTTGTTCAGCGGTAGGTGCTATAATAGATATACAGTGAGTGTGAGGGAGCAGAGAGAATACGGTGACACTTATCCTGGCAGAACGAGGATACAGAATGTCCTGTAATGCTGGACATTTCTTCAGATCATCTCAGCATCGAGATGAGCCTCAATGAAATTCTTCTCTAAGTCTGTCACTAATAATGTCACCGACCTGTCCCTCAGATCCCACAGAATCGGTTTGGGAGGATCTTAGCAATGAGAAACAAGCATTGGTGTGTTCTGCCGTGCAAAATTGTTGTGCAAATTTTGTATATCTTATGCTGTGGAAAATTGGTATTGTTGGTGCTGCAGTAATACTGAATTATCTCATGTTACATCTCAACTGCGTAAACTAAGTGACTGCTAATACTGTGGAAAATAAATTCCAGAAGTGTGGATCAGGTAACTTGAAGATTACGTTGTGATCCAAACTAGAGACAAGGTTAGTTTGGATTTGGTGATGTGTGCTCAGAAGGATTAATTAATAATCTTGTTCTGACGAAAAATGACATTAATATGTTGCATTTTACACGGCATCTGCATATAATATCGAATGTTGAACATGAAGGTCAAACATAATGGAAGCCTGGAGGCTGGAGGCTCAAGTTCACTCCAGTGAATTGGGAAAGTACAATATAGCATTCAGTGGGAGACAAGCCATGTTTGTCAGAGTCATAGAGTCCTAAAGCACAGAGGCAGACCCTTTGTTCCAAACCGGTCCATTCCGACCAAAATGTGCATTCACCCTAACCCCATCTCCCTGCCATTGCCCCGTTTCCATCTAATCCTTTTCTATCCGTGTATTTCTCCATATTCCTTTTAAATGTTGTTAATGTAAACCCCTCAACCACTGGCTGCTCATTCCATATGTACACCAGCCTCTGTGTAAAAAAAGTTCCCCTCAGGTTCCCTTTAATTCTTTCCCCTCTGACATTAAACTGATGCCCTTTAGTCTAAGATTCACAACACTGGGAAAAAAAGATTGAGTGCATTCTCCCTATCTATGTCTCTCATGATCTTATATACTTCTGTAATATATCATCTCCGTCTTGTACACTCCAAAGAAAAATTATCTAGTGTGTCCTACACTGCCTATAACTCAACTATTGAGTACTGGCGATATCTTTGTGAATTTCTTCTGCACTCTTTACAATTTCATCTCATCCTTCATGGAGCAAATTGAACAAAACCAAACACAGTAATACAAGCGCAGCCTCAACAACATCCTGTATAACTGCAACGTAACTCCCCAACTTCAATGTTCAATTCCCTGACTAATGAAGGCCAGTGTACCAAAAGCATTCCTCACTGTCGTCTACCTGTGACTCTACTTTGAGAGAACCGTGCACCTGAATTCCAAGGACCCTCTGTTCCACTGCACTCCTTAAGGCCCAACCATTCACCATGAAACTCCTTCATTGATTTGATTTTCCAAAATGCAAGACCTCACATTAATCTATAGTAAACTGTATTTGCCATTTCTCGACCCGGTACCCAGCTGATCAAGGTCCTGCTGCAATTTCTGACAACCTTCCTCACTGTCCACGATACCGCTTATTTTAGTGACATCAGCAAAATTACTAATAATGCCTTGTACATTCTCAACAAAATCATTGATAGAGATAACAGCAATGTTCCCAGCACAGACCCCTGAGGCACTCCACTTGCCACAGGCCTCAGTCCGACAAGCATCCTTCCACTATTACACTCTGCTATCTCACATCAAAACAATTGTGTGTTCAGTTTTCCAGCTCCCTCTGGATTCCACCTGAACGAACATTTCAGAGCAGCCTATCATGTGGAACCTTGGGGCGACACGGTGGCTGAGTGGTGAACATTGCTGCCTCACAGCGCGTGGGACCTGCATTCAATTCCCTCCTCAGACAACTGACTGTTTGGAGTTTGATCATTCTCCCGTGTCTGCGTGGATTTCCTCCGGGTGTTCGATTTCCTCCACAGTCCAAAGATGTGCAGGTTACGTGCATTGGTCATGCTAAATTGCCCGTAGTGTTAGGTGCATTAGTCAGGGTGGGTTGCACTTCGGAGGGGTCGTGTGGGTTCCCACACTGTAGGGAATCTAATCTAATTTAAAGGCCTTTCTGAAATCTATGTAGACTACGTTTGTCACCCTATCCTCGTCTACATTCCTGGTCACTTCATCAAAGAACTCTAAAAATTAGTAATTTGAGATCTTCCACGCACAAAGCCGTGCAGACTGCTCCGTGTCTTTCCAAATGTATGTGTATCTTATCTCAGAGCCTTCTTAAGTAACATACCTATCACAGTTGTGAAGCTAATTGGTTTATAGTTCCCATGTTCTTCGTTGCAGCTCTTGTTGAATAAAGGCACAACAGTCGCTCCCCATTAGCCTTCGGTGACTTCACCTGTGGCTAACGATGATGCAAAATTATCAGCCAGGACTCCCGCAATTTCTTCTCTCTTTGATTGCTGTGTTCTTGGATATATCTGGTCAGGGCCAGGAGATCTATGGAAATATTGCATAGTCTGAAAAATACGTCTTTTTTTAAGGTACAATTACCAAAGAAAGAGTAAGTGACTTACTGATGGTTAACATAACAAATTAAAAATTATATTAATCATAGGAAGTGACTTCAGAAGAATTTCAGACATTGTCAAAACGTGAGAATAATCAGAAAGTTGTCTGTGTGGAGTTTCCAATGCTCCCCCTGTCTCTATTGGTTTCCTCTGAGTGCTCCGGTTTCCTCCCACAATCCAAACATCTGCAGGTTAGGTGAATTGGCCATGCTAAATTGCTCCATAGTGTTCAGGGATGTGTGCATTAGGTGCATTGGTCTGGCGTAAACGTAGAATCGTATGTAAATTGGTCTGTGTGGGTTACTCTTCGAAGGGGCAGTGTGGAACTGCTGGGCCCAAGGGCCTTTTTCACAATGGAGAGAGCACAAAATCTGCATAAATCTACAATCTGTATTTCAAAGAAAACAAAATAAAGCAAGGTTAAATAGGAAATTATGTAATCGGGAGCGGAGACTATAGTGTTGGGAACAGGGAAATGGCCGAGATATCAACCAGTTACTTTGCATCTGTCTTCATGGAGGAAGAGCCAGAAAATTACCCAGAATTTCCAAATGATCATATGGAACGTTTGACACTAATGACATAAAGTCATTTTTTGTCATTAACAAGGTCATGCAAACCCAGAGAAATGGATTTTTTTCTGGATTTGTTTCGTCATTCATTTAAATGATTTGGATGTGAATAGAGGCCGTATAGTTAGTAAGTTTGCAGATGACACGAAAATTGGAGGTATTGTGGACAATGAAGGAGGTTATCTCAGAGTACAGTGGGATATTGATCAGATGAGCCAATGGGCTGAGGAGTGCCAAAAAGGATTTAATTTAGGTAGATTAGGTTTGGATATCTGGTTGGCATAGGTTGGACCGAAGAAGTCTGTTTCTGTGCTAGACATCTTTGACTGTGGGATCATAAAAGTATACTCTGCTCTGGTTCACCTCTGGGTTCTCTGATGTCCACTTGTTCATTATCTAGCTTCCTCAGTCTCTCATGGGTGTATTTTTGGTCTGTATAGTATTTTATTATTACATTCACATCTGTTTTGTAAATGAATTGAAAAATGTAGAGCTGGAAAAACACAGCAGGCCAGTCAGCATCCGAGGAGCAGGCGGATCAACGTTTTGGGCATAAGCCCTTCTTCAGGAATGTAAATGAATTGTCCACTGCTGCATGGCTCCTGACCGTATGATGTTCCATTATCAGTTTATTTTTTCCACAATATCTTTGACAGTCAAGAATTCTTTTTTTCCAATAAGCGAGTGCATTTTCCTTCAATTTTCTGACAGTCAAATTCTGCACCATTTTCATTCCCTGTAATTCATATTGCACTCCCTGAAACATCAACGGTGTATTTCTCCTTCCACAGAAGCCAGTGATCAATGCCAAAGCCTTGTTGCCTGTGGAGAGGGTGATTTTCGACTTCTTTGTACTGCTGCAGTTTGTATGGTGAAGGTGGTTGGGTAAGAGACATTACAGATTATTCACTCAGTGATATTGAAGAGTAGAAGATATCTGTACAAATCATCACGGTTTTAATTTCACAAAAATAGTATTGAGAAGTTTTGACATAAGGCTACAGATGGAGAATATTCTGTCCAGTGACCAAAACCATTGCCAAATAAGCAGTTTTTCAAGAGTGCCTTAAAGGCAGAAAGTAGATCTTAGAGAGTTAGAGTGGGGATTCCAGACCATGTTCCCTTAGAGTCTATAGAAACAGTCACACAGGTGAACTCAAAAATAAACGCATCATTGAGAGTCTGAACTAAAATGAGTTACTGAGATATGAAAAGGTGTGTGGTGCAGGGAGATAGGAATGATTACAGTCAGGAATTAATTCAAAGGTGCGAAAGTAAATTGTTGTTGCATAGAAATGGGAGACTTTTGATTGATCAGCAAGTTTTGGTGCAAGTGAGCTCTTCGGCAGTAGAGTTTTCAAAATTCTAGAGATTATTGGGAGGGTGAATGTGGGATGCTGGCCAGGAGTGGGTTTAGACAATGAAATCTAGAGTTAACAAAAGGAATGAATCAGCAAATGAGCTGAGACTGTGGTGAGGTCAGGTGATATCACTGAAGTCGAAATAGTGGTCTTGGAGGGGGTCTGGCCTGTCATCCTCACCTCATTCAGCTGTTTGTCAGTTTGTGAATAATGTCTTTAACAAGCTCAGGAACTGTGTGGCCCTGGCAGAACCCAAAATGGGCATCGCTGAGCAGTTGCTTGACAGCACTGTTGATGACACCTTCCATCATTTCACTGCTGAGCGAGTGTGGACTGATAGAGGGGAATTGGCTGAGTTGGATCTGCCCTGTGTTGTTGTGTTGGAACATCCCTGAGCAATGTTCCACAAAGTCAGTAGGTGCCAGTGCTCGAACAGTACTTGTCTTGTTGGGCAGCAGGTTCTGGAGCACAGCCAACAGTATTATTGCCAGAATATTGGCAGGGTCCATACCTTTACACTACTTATTTCAAATCAGATCAAGAAATGGATGAGTTTTAAACCAAGTCGATTCATATCTGTGATGTCAGGGACCAATGGAGAAGGATCACCCACTTGGCACTGCTGGCTGAAAATCGCTGCTAATGCTGTCCTCTTATGTGTTGCATGAATGTGTGAGACCCCTCCATCGGTAAGGGTAGGGATATCTGTGATGCTTCCTCCAGTGAGTTCTTTAATTGTACATCACTATTCTTGACTTGGTGTGGCAGAACAGCAGAACTCCGATCTAATCTGTTGGTTATGGGATCACTTAGTTCTATTTGGTGTTACTTGTGCTGTTTGGCATGCAAGTTTGGTAGCTGCACCAGGTTGGCACTTCATTTTTAGGTATGCCTTGTACTGTTCCTGACATGCCCTCCTGCATTCACCATTGAACCAGGGTTGATTCCCCTGGCTTGATGTTAATGGTTAAGTGGGGGATATCAGGCCATGAGATTTCAGATTGGGCTGGAGTACAGTTCTGCTGCTGTTGTTGGCCCACAGTGAGGCAGAAGTTGCATGGTCAAGAGGGCTGATTGTGTGGTTGTATTTGCGAGTGCATTGGTCGATGTAATGTGGTCCATCCAGTTTCATTCCTTTGTTGAGACTGTGCAGTGATTAATACAATGAGTGACTTGATGGGCCACTGTCGGGTTTCTTTCCCTTAAGGACATTGTCAATGGCAGAAAAACATCCCCAATGATTCCATGGCAAACAGTAGATTCTTCATTCCATTTATTTTTTTCTTGAATTCAGAGCCACCCTCTACCGATTTGGGATTCAAACCTGAACTTCAGATGTATATTTTAATATTCTTGATAAATGATAAATATGACAGGTTTGTTCACTTATTTTTAGAATCCCTATCATAGGTTTTGTTTATTGTTTTGGAAATAAAAACACTGTCCATTATCCTGTCTTCTCCATCTCCCCTCCAACAAAAGAGTGAGGAGCACATGCAGTTTCTCTGTCAATAACATTGAGACAATCCAATCAGCTGCCTCTTCTTCTTTCCTCCCTCTCCACTAGCCCACCGAGCCACTCTGCCTCACAAGGGTGCTCCTCATTTTAGTCCTAAACTTGCATTTCCTCGAGTCCCTTGTCAAGCCTTATTCGAGGTCATCTTGACCATTTACCCTAGTGGAGCTAAATCATGGACTTTCCAAATCTCTGTCTCATCCTCCTGCTTGTCACCGCCCTCCCTCCCTCCACCACCACCTCCCCCACCCCCCCACCCCCTTGCAATTCGCAGATTTTGTTCCATGATCTGTCTGCCTGTCTTTTCTGGTTATGTCCTTCTCTCCCAGTCTGCTAAAACCTAATATTTGACCTCACCATCATTGGAAATTCCTGCTCCATCTCCACTCTCCCTTTCCTTTCTGAATTCATTGTATTTGGTGTCCCTCCACGATCTATCCTTGGTTCGTCCTGTTTCTCACCTACATACTGCCAGGAGGTAACATCGCCCAAAAGCACTTTTGGGTTTCACATGTACACTGACAATGCCCAGCTCCCCCTCCCCATCATCCCTCTCCATTACTCCACTGTTACTCAGTTATCGAACTGCTTACCACGCTTCGATTAGCTGCAATTCATTCCAATGAAACACTGTAATTGTTAAACTCATTGCCTTCAGTTGTTATTCCAAATACATTTTCCTCACTGCTGTGTCCCTCCCTCTCACTGGGAAGTGCCTGAGGCAGTACTATATTCTTCACAATATTGCTTTCATATCTGACCACAAGGTGACCTCTTGATCAGACATCTACACAATCACAAACACCACGAATTGCAATCTCTAAAACGTTGCTTGTCTCCTTCTCACCCCAGCTCCATTGCTACTGAAACCCTAACCTGTGTCGGTATTACCTTTAACTTGACAAATCTGAAACAGAATCCTTGATTCCGCGACTGACCCAGAATCTGGTTCAAGACTCACCCGGAATGGGACACATCCTCTCCATATTTACCCTGTCAAACCTTGACAGAATCCTGTATGTTTCAAAGAGATCACCTCTCATTCTTCCAAAGTCCAGTGAGTATATTCCCAACTTATTCAGCCTTTGCTTACAGGAAAATCACTTCAAAACAGGGATCATCCCAATGGATCTTCTCTGAAATGCCTCCAATAAACTGCTCTATTTCATGAACTAAAGTGACCAAATCTGTTCACGTTACTCCAGATGTGGTCTCACTCGCCATTTGTTTAGTTGTCCTAAGGTATATATTCCAAACTCTTTGAAATAAGGGACAGCATTCCATTCTCTTTCATGATTCCATGTTGTAACTGTGTGCTAGCTTTCTGTGTTTCCTGCTCATTTTCCCCCAGTCCCTTTGTGCTGCATCTTTCTACAGTTTATCCCAAGTTATACTCTAGTTGCCAACTTGTTGCCCAGGTTTCCTGTGAATATCTCTCTGTAAACTGTTTATAATCCTTTTGGAACTTTCCTGTTATGCCTTTTCTAGGAGATTTCCCCCCTCATTATTCGAAACATGTCCTGTGAGCACTGGGCAGTGGGAAGCATGCTCAGTTGCTATCTTTCAGGGATACTCTGTTTCATGACTGGGAGGAGCTTGCTGCCCATTGGTCAGAATGGAGACTACGTGCCCATCAAGCTGCATGAGCCTTTCACACCCCATGTCTTATTGAGGAGGCACAGCGACAGCACGGAAGGAAAGAAAAGGAAGCAAATCCTGCTCGCCACATCTCACTGAATCTTGGAACATTCTGTCCCATGTTCAGTCACATGAAGTCCCAAGGTGGAAACTCATAGAAACCCACATAGATTTGCCCTTGAAGTGCCTTCCAACCTCCACCAGAGGTAATGTGTACAGTCCTCCTGGGCCAGGAGGAGGGGATTGTATGAGTTTCAAACTTGAACTGACAGTGACGGATTTTATAAACTTGTATTACAGGCAGATATTCAGATGGTAATCTCAGTCATTGTAACGCCAAACTCTGACAGAATTACTCAATACATCAGGCCCTGGATATTCGTATTGTGTGAGAGTATTTGTGTTCCAGATCAATACCATTTGCTGAATAAAAGTTCTCCTTTGAATCAAAACATCCTCTCAATAGATCTTCCCAAATCTTCAACATGTGTCCTGTAATCCATGTCTAATGAGCTGAAGGATCTAAGGTTTATTATAATATGTAACTTTTGTAAACCGCTTTGTCACAGCTCCCCAAATTTCCTTTGCTACAATGAGAACACACTCAGTTTTTCAAAACCGCTGATTCCCCAATGTCTGTTTGCTCTCTATAAGGTTCACATCAGGATTGTATTGGAACATTCTCCACTTGCCTGCATCAGTGCATCCCCCCCCCCAACAACAATATTAAACAAAGTGAACATCCTCCAGGGTAAAGTACTGTACCCGAGTGGTTTCCTATCCACCGCCTTCAGCATTCCCTTTCCCCACCCTCGAGGCACAGTGGCATCACTGTGTAAAAGATCAAGTCAGCATTGTCCTACCCGACCATAGGACTGCTCTCTCATTAGAGACAGATGTCTAGTAGTGGTTAACCTGAATATTACCACAGCACAGGCAAGGGGAGAGGTTGAAAAGGAGAGTCCATTAATTGCGGATGGTTATTCTTGATGTGTATTAGCAACACACATGTCACGTGAACAAATAATGTTAAAAAAGCCCCACAAATTCTGCAACTAAAATCCCCCATTCCTTGAACCATCCTGGTAAATCTCCTGTGCCCTGTCTCAGGGACCCTGCCATCCTTCCCAATGTGTGGGCGATCTGTGGTTCGCACAGACCCAGCTGCTCTGTGTTCCTGTGGGTGACAGCATAGAGCAACAGTTGCAGTAAACCTCTCTGTCTGGAAGAGAGTGAGAGACAGAAATCCCGAAGGCATTTAAAATCTATTTAGGAACACACTTGCAAGGCCAAGGCTGACAGGTCTATGTGGTCTGTGCTGGTAAATGAGATTGAAATATTTAGCTGGGAGCTTTCTTTGCAGCATAAACCCAATGGACCACAAAACCGTTTTCTGTCATGTAGACCACAGACGCATAATATAGGAATATGACAAGCCGCTATAGAAACAAGGTCAGAGAAGGTGATATTAGAATAGATGATACGTGATTGATTAATGTTTTTTGGAGGAAAATGTGACAGAGGTTAAGCGGGACATTGTGGAGCTCTGGGTGCAGGAATCTGAAATAAAAATGGGTTATCCTGAAGGCTGGTATTAAAGAATGGCACATCACAGAGATTTGAGAGGGTGGACAAGATTAAAGATAGAAAGTGTGTTGAGACTGGAGGAGATTAGAGGTTGTAGGATGTTGCAGAGATTTTGAGGTTGTCTTTGATGCAGAGGTAGTGACAGTTCTGAGGCTAGAGAGGAATTATAGAGATAAGGATGAGTTGTTAGCTTTCCCAACGCTACCTCTTTACTGATAATGATTGTTTCTCTGTCCTCATCTGCCATTGCCTCCATAAGCCTGCGACAATGAGAGTACGCAGATAGTATGTTCCCGTTTAGGCCAAGGCTGGGAAGCGTCGAGAATGCTGCATGACCTGCAAAATTGAGGCTCTGGTCAAGAAAATGAAGGAAGCATATGACAGGTACAGACCCCACTGTGTTTATGTGAATCCCTAGAGGACTATAAGGGAAGTAGGAATATACTCGCAGAAAACCAGGAGGCAAAAAAGGGGACATGAGATAGCTTTGGGAAATAGGTTTAAGGAGAATCCAAAGAGATTCTACAAATACACTAAAGACAATAGAATAACTAGGCAGAGAATAGCGACACTCAAAGATCAACAAGACTGTCTATGGAACAGCAGGAGGTGGGAGAGATTCTGTAAGTATTTCATGTCAGTTTTTCCTGAAAGGGGATATGAAAGTTAGAGAAGTTGGAGAAATAAATAGTGATAACTTGGCAAGTGTACATATTACAGAGGAGGTGGTACTGGATGTCTTAAAATGCATAAAGGTGGATAAGTCCCTGAATCTGATCAGGTGTATCCCAGAACCTTGTGGGTAAATAGGGAAGCTTTTGCTGGGCCCCTCGCTGCGATATTTGTATCATCGATCACCACAGGTGAGGTGCTGGAAGATGGGTGCCATTAATTGAGAAAGGTGGTAAGGAAAAGCCAGGGAACTATAGACCGGTGAGCCTGAAGTCAGTGGCAGAGAAGTTGTTGGAAAGGATTCTCAGGGACAGGATTTACATGTCATTGGAAAAGCAAGAAATGATTAGAGAGAGTCAGCATGGCTTTGTGCATTGAAATCAGTAACTTGGACTTGAGAAAGACACAAGGTTTCACATAACACACTGGTTAGCAGGTTCAATACCATAGAATTCTGGCGGAACTCGCTGTTTGGATACGGAATTGGCTGGAAGGTCAAAGAATTATAGATGGACAGCACAGAAACAGAGACCCGTCAGTCCAACCAGTACATGCTGATCAGATATCCCAATGCAATCTAATCCCACCTGTACGCACCTGGCCCATATCCTTCCTATTCATATACACATGAAGATGTCTTTTAAATGTTGCAATCGTAATGGCCTCTACCACTTCCTCTGGCAGCTCATTCCATACACGTACCACCCTCTGTGTGAAAACGTTGTCTCTCAAGTCTCTTTAAAGTCTTTCCCCTCGTACCATAAACCTATGCCCTCTAGTGCTGGGATTCCCCCACGCCAGGGAAAAGACTTTGTGTATTGATCCTATCCATGCACCTCATGTTTTTATATACATCGATAAGATCACCTCTCAGCCTCCGACGCGGCAGGGAAAACAGCCCCAATCTATTCATCCTCTATTCAACCCCCAGACTAGCTCAAATCCTCCAACCCTGGCAACGTTCTTGTAGATCTTTTCTGAACCCTCTCAAGTTTCACAACATCCTTCCAATAGGAGGGAGACCAGATTTGTACGCAACGTTCCAAAAGTGGCCTAACCAATGTCCTGTACATGATCTCATAACTCCTGTCCTCAATACTTTGTCCGAGAAAGGCAAGCATACCAAATGCCGCCTTCACTATCCTATCTAACTGCACTCCAAGGTCTCTTTGTTCAGTAACATTCCTCAGGACCTTACCATTAAGTGTATAAATCCTGCTAAGATTTGTTTTCCCAAAATGCCACTCCTCAGCCATTCACCCATCTGACCGAGATCCCATTGTATCTGAGATAATCTTTTTCACTGACCACTACACCTCCAGTTTTGGTGTCAACTCACTAACTATACCTCCTATGTTCACATCTAAGTCATTGATATAAATGACGAAAGGTGATCCATGTAACACTCCACTAGTCACAGGCCTCCAGTCTGAAAAGCGACCCTCCATCACCACCCTCTGTCTTCTGCCTTTGAGCCAGTTCTGTATCCAAATGGTTAGATCTCCCTGTATGCCATGAGCTCTAACCTTGCAGAGCAGTCAGTGTCATAGTGGAGGGCGCTTTTTGGACTAGAAACTTGTGATGAGAAATATGCTGTCAGGTTGTGTGCCTGGTCCACTGCTTTTTGCCATTTATATAAATGATTTCTATGTGAATATAAGAGCTATGGTTAGTAGGTTTACAATAGACACCAAAATTGGAGGTGCAATGGATAGCAAAGTTACCCGAGAGTACAATGAGACTCTGATCAAATGGGCTGAGGAGTATCAGATGAAGTTTAATTTAGATAAATGTGAGGTTCTGCATTTTGGAAAAGCAAATCAGGGCAGGACGTCTCCACTTAATGGGAAAGTCCTGGAGAGTGTTGCTGAACAAAGAGATCTTGGAGTGCAGGTTCATAATTCCTTGAAAGTGGAATCATAGATAGGCAGGGTAGTGAAGAAAGTGTTTGGTGTACTTGCCTTTATTGGTCAGTGCATTGACTACAGGTGTTGTGACATCATTTTGCGGCTGTACAGGACATTCATTCAACCACTTCTGGAATTCTGCTTTCAGTCCTGGCCTCCCCGCTATCGGAATGATATTGTGAAACTTGAAAGGATTCAGAAAAGATGCAAAGATGTTGCTAGGGTTGAGGGATTGAGCTATAGGGAGAGGCTGATTAGACTGAGGCTGTTTTCACTGGAGAATCGGATGCTGAGAGGTGACCATAGAGGTTGATAAAATTGTTAAGGGCATGGATAGGGTACTCAAACAGAGTCTTATTCCTGTTTAGGTGAGTCCAAAACTAGAAAGCACAGGCATGAGGGAAAAGATTGAAAAGCGATATTAGGGGCAAAGTTTCAACCTGAACGTAGTATGTGTATGGAACGAGCTGCCAGAGAAAGTGTGGAGGCTGGTACAATTACAACATTGAAAAGGCATCTCATTGGATATGTGATTGGGAAAGGTTTAGAAGGCTATGGGCCAAGTGCTGGATTATGGGACGAAATTAATTTAGGATACCTGGTCGGCATGGGCAAGTTGGACTGAAGGGTCTGTTTCTGTGCTGTACATCTCTATGGCACTAATAAATTAAAATTAAGATAGGTTTCTCTTTTATGGAGAGTTAGCAGAAGGTCAGACAATTCTCCTTGGAGCTGAGAAGGTTAAGCAGTCATTTCAACCAGGAGTTGATTTGTTTCCAGGGTATTTCATTTACAGAGAGACAGAGTGAGAAATTTTTAACGTCACAATTTTTAGTAACTATTTTCAGGTAACTGGCAAATAATACAAAGAAAAATGTGAAGATTATTTTACTCAGTAAGTTCTGAGCATGTGGAACAGTTTGACCGACAGCTGGATGCAGATTCAGTAGTTATTGTCAAAACAAATTTGAAATTTAACATTTTTAAGTAAGGATTTGGATGGCGATGTCCAAATGGGAGGTGAGTTGGGACTGACTGGTACCATCTCCAGAGGGGGAGAGTACAGCCCCATTGGGCTGAATAGCCCCCAGCCCCTGTGCTCTGTGATACTGACCCATTCACTGTGAATGATGAAGCTCATCACAGGGCAGAGCCGTAGAGATGTACAGCAAGAAAATAAACACTTTGGTTAAACTGGTCCATGCTGACCGGATATCCCAACCTAATCTAGACCATTTGCCAACACTTGGCACATATCACTCTACCACCTTCCTATTCATATACCCATCCAGATGCCAAATAGTTTAATTGTACCAACATCCTCCACTTCCTGACAGAAGATTCCATACCCGCACCAACATCAGTGGGGAAAAATATTGCCCCTCCGATCCATTTTACATACTTCCCCTCACATCTTAAACCTATGCCTTCTCATTCTGGACTCCCCCACACCAGGGAAATGACCTTGTCTACTTATCGTACCCATGCCCCTCATGGTTTTATAAATGTCTGAAGTCACCCCTCAGCCTCTGATGCACCTGGGAGGATCCCACCACTCATGTCACAATGGGGCCTGGCTGATTGACACAGCTTCAAACCAATAGGAGATTTGGCCTGATCCTCCAGCCAATGGGAGTGAACGAGGGGTGGGTCCAGCAGGCCAACACATGACCATCCGCTTTGCAGGCACAGTGTCACTGTGAGGGGGGACTGAATGTAAAGGAGATGGAGAGACAGCAGATACTGGGAAGAGATGGAGTTAGTGTGGACTGGGAAGGTTGATAAATGCTGTTTCAGTCTGCTAGACCTGAATTAGATACTCCGGCTAAATTAGAACCAAAAGAACTTCGGATGCTGTAAATCACACACAACAACCAGAAGGTACTGGAAAAGCTCAGCAGATCTGGCAGCATCTGTGAAAAGAAATCAGTTCGCATTTTCGATCCAGTGACACTACCTCAGGAACTGATGTTACTGAGAAAAAAAGTCTGTTTTTATGCAGAAGGTAGGGGTTAAGGCCGAAATTATATGTGGGGATAGAGTCCAAAGAGAGATAAGAGCAGTTGGACAAAGGAGTGGATAACGATCTGATGCGGGGAGGGTGAATAGCTGTTTATGGGGACTGTATAGTGGCTCACCATAGGTAGTGTGTAATGGCATGCTACGTAATAACAAGGCCTGGTATGTGGGGTAGGGGGGAAATACACTAGGACGTGGGAGAGTTCAGGACCTAAAATTATTGAATTTGATGTTGAAGCCAGAGGGTTGCAGGGTCCCCGAGTGAGAGATGAGGTGTTGTTCTTCCAGCTTGTGTTAAAGTGTGGCGCTGGAAAAGCACAGCAGGTCAGGCAGCATCCAAGGAGCAGGAGAATTGACGGATTGGGCATGTCAGCACTTCATCAGAAATGTGGGTGGTGGAATATGGCTGAGAGATAAATAGGGAGGGGTGTTTGGGGTTGGAGGGAAGGGAGATAGGGTGGCAATAGGTGGTTGTAGATGGAGGGTCGTGATGAGAGAGTGGAATGGACAATTGGAAAGGAAGATGGACAGGAGGGACTGTTCAAGAGGCCAGTGGTGAGTTTGAGGGTTGAATCCGAGATAAGTTGGGGGATGGGAGATGAGGAAATCTTGATGCCGTGTGGTTGAAAGTTCCCAAGGTGGAAGATGAGGTGTTCTTCCTCCAGGTGTCGGGTGGCTCGGATTTGGGGATGGAGGACTTGCATGTCCTTGGCAGCGTAGTGACGGAGGGGGTGGGGGTAGCCGAAGTGGTCGGCCACAGGGCGGTGGGGTTGGTTGGTGCATGTGTCCCAGAAATGTTCCATGAAATATTCCACAATTTGGTGTCCTGAGAGCAAGGGACACAATAGGTGAGGTGTTTGGGTGGGCAGGGAAATCTCTGCTGGATGTAGGAGGATCCAGTGGTGCCTTGGATGGAGATGAGGGGAAGGTGTGGGCACAGGTTTTCCACCTCTTGCAGTGGCAAGCGAAGGTGCCTGGAGTGGAGGTTGGGTTGGTGGGGAGTGTGGATCTAACGTGGAAGTCACAGAAGGTATGATCTCTGTGGAATGCTGAAAGGAGTGGGGAGGGAAATATATCTCAGGTGGTTGGATCTGGTGGTGGAAAGAGCAGAGGATGATGGGTTGTATCTGGGTGGAAGGTGAGGATGGTGGGATTCCATCTTTGTTGCATTTGATGGGGTGGGGTTCAAGGGCAGTGGTGTGGGAAGTGGAGGAGATACACTGGAGGGCATTGGTGACCACATGTGAGGGGAAATTGCAGTCCTTGAAATAGGAAGCCATTTCGTATGTTCTGAAGTGTTCTTCCAGCTTGCATCAAACTTCACTGGAACACTGCAGTCAGCATGAGACAGAGATGTTGGACAGGGAACAGTCTTGTGTTATAAAGAGCAGGCAACTGGAAGCTCGGGGTCTTTTTTGCAGGCACAATGTAGATCATCAGCCACCATTTCCACCACCTCCACTGAGATGCTCGAAGGTTCCTGTCTCCTCCATTAACAGCTTTCCACCTGCCCACTTTCCAAATGTTCCTGAGTCTCTTTGTACTCTGTCCCCACCTATTATTTACTCTTTAACCCCTATCTCCTGTTGTCCAAAGATCTGTAGGTGAGGTGAATTGGCCCAGCTAAGTTTCCCGTAGTGTTCAGGAATGTGCATTAGTCTGGAGAAATGGGGAGTAATAGGAGAATGGGTCTGGGTGGGATAAACTTCGGAGGGTGGGTGTGGAATTGTTGGGCCAAAGGGCCTGTTTACTGAAGGGAGTCTAATTTTCCCAGCTGTCATCAGTTCTGAGGAAGGGTCACTGGACCCATGATGACCCTTGGTGTTTGCAGGAGGCGGAAAGGGGAAATGCGAGAGTGGCAGCAGAAACCGGATGAAATGGATCAGTGGAGACTGGGAGAGTTTAGTTACACTCTGTGCAGGTAGTTATTCTGAATTAGAAACTCTTGGTCCCACGTTTGCGGCAAAGGGGAAGATGGCTTGGGCATCAGGCAGTGAGAGGTCCTGGGTTATAGCCACCATCTTTATTTGGGGCAAGGTACAGCAAGGAGCATGAAACGTGTCCTCTTCCTGCGTGGAGGCGGGGTGATTTGAAGAGGAGCATTTACACATCAAACACATACCGAGTGAAGTGTTTGTCTTCACTATTCATCTTGCAATGACCAAGCTTTGTTTTGTGAATTCATTTTATAGGATATTAATTGAGGATAATTGAGACTGGGATCTCAATAAACAAATTTCTATAGTCAGCGGAGTCATCAGAATCTGAATATCATTGGGATTTAACTGTGGAACGAGAAAGGTTTGTCTGTTCTGTCTGTGGGAAAATAACTTCAATATTTTTGTCAAGCCAAAAGCAGAACAATGTTCAAGTTCATGGTTGGATCACCCTTGGGGTATGTGTTCAATTCTTAGCCCTGTAGCTGTGGAAGGAGGTATTGGCCTGAGAGAGAGCACAGATTTATCCAAATCACACCTCATCTTTTTGCTGGAACTGTCAGATTTAGTCTCAATTATCCACTTTATAATGTTAATTCTGTGAACTCCCTACTTCCAATTCTCTGCAAATGTTTCGTGGACTCTAATTCCAGCACCATTTCAGGTGGAACGTTCCAGATTCTGACAACTGTCTGTTCATTCAGAAACTGCTAAAGTCCATTTTGACTCTGGGTTTACAAAGGGCTGAATTGAAAGATGCAATGCTGGTCTGAGCTCCCATTGACGTGCATTGGAACAGTATAGTGTAGGTGTGAGCAAACATGAAAATTACAGGGCTGCACTATGAGGGCTGCTTGGCTCAATGATAGTGTTTTGGAGTTGGGTGAAAATAGTGAGGTGAGACAGGGATAAGTTGAAGCTGAAACTCAGTTTTAGTTCAGGCCTTTCAGAAATTCACAGTCCCAATGGGAATAGCGAATTTGTCAGTGATACCTGCGGAGTATTTAAGTTTTTAAAGTATGACATATCAGCTTAAGTAAAGTTTTTTTGTTATTATAATGGACATGTTTGAAGTGAAGGAAGATTGCTCACTCATTTAAATTCTCTTAATGGGAGTAACTAGATGAATGTAAAGAGACGTTGTGACAGGAGCCCTCAGACCCGTGGTGTGCTCCTCTTGCACAATGTGGGAAATAAGGGCCGCTTCCAGTGTCCCTGACGGCTATTTGTGCAGGAAGCGCTCCCATCTGCAGCTCCTGGGAAACTGCTTTTCAAAGCTGGAGCTGAGAGTGGACTCACTGTGGAGCATCTACAATACTGAGAATGTTATGGACAGCACGTTTAGTGAGTTAGTCACACTGCAGGTGAGGGTTACACAGGCAGAAAGGGAATGGGTGATCATCAGATCGAGTAAAAGGGTCAGGAAGTGAGTACAGGAGTCCCCCGTTGTTCTCCCCTTCTCATACAGATACTGTATACCGCTTGGGATTCTGTAAGGGTGGGAATGGGTGGGGTGGCTTCTCGGGAAATCAGCAAAAGCCAGGTTCATGACACCACAGAGAGCTCTGCTAATCGGAACAAGAGGAATGAGAGTGGCAGGGCTATAGTGACAGGGGATTCAATAATCATGGGTACAGCTAGGCACTTCTGTGCCCACAGACATGAATCCAGGATGGTATGTAATCTCCCTGGTGCCAAGATCCATGATATCATGGAGTGGCTGCAGGACGTTCTGGAGCTGGAGAGTAAACAGCCCATGGTCGTGCAACACACAGATACCAACGACATCGCTAAACAGAGGGATGAGGGCCTGAAAGCTGGACATAGGGAGAGCAGAGATACATTAAAATGTAGCTCCTGAAATACAATAATGTCCGACTTACTCCCAGTGCCATGTGATAATGAGAGCAGGAATGAGAAGGTAGATCAGCTGGATGTGTGGCTGCGGAAATGGTGTACCAGAGAAGGGTTATAATTCTTCAGGCACTGGGACTGTTTCTGGATGGGACCTATATCAGCCTGACCGGTTACCCCCGGGCAGAGCTGAGACAAATCTGGTGGGGGCTTTTGCCAGTTCTATTGGTGAGTTTGTAACTAGTCTGGCAGGGGGATGGGAACTAAAGTGTAGGCTTAGAGGGTCAGAGTCAGGACAGTGAATGGGAGGTAGAATATTAGTGATGTCGTTAGCGGCTCAGAAAGCCAAAGGAAAGGAGGATTAAATGAATATTGAGTCCCTCTTCAGCCATCAGTCCTGACATCCCAGGAAGGTGAGTCAACAAAATCTGGAGCTGTGTACATGTCTATGACCCTATCCGCTTCAGCAAAATGGTGGAAATCTGCAATAAAAACAAAAAGCGCTGGAGATACTCAGCAAGTCTGTCAGCATCTGAAATGATGACAGATGCAGGAAACATTGCAGCCTTGAAGAAGTGTTCAGATGATCACACCAAGCAGGACAATATCGGTTACACGCTGAGTGCCAGAACGTGGGACGAGAATAAATAGGTGCTTGATGACCAGCATGAATACGATGGGGCAGGAAAGTTGACGTTTCGGGTCAGGGCTATTTATCAAGACTGACAAAAGGTCCCGACCCAAAATATCAACCTTCCTGCTCCTCTGACGCTTCCTGACCTGCTGCACCTCCCCAGGTCCATATTGTACAGACTCTGACTTCCAGCGTCTGCAGTCCTTAACTATCTTCACATCCCAGGATCATCTGGTGATCCTCCTTTACACTCTCTCAATAACCAGGAGAGCCTTCCTTGGAAAAGGGGAACAAAGGTGTATACAGTACTCCAGGTGTGGTCTCACCAAGGCCCTTCCAGAAAGGGATCCCTGTCCCCATCTTATCCTTAATGGTCATCAAGCACACATGCCTGGTGTGATCATCTAAACACTTCATCAAGGCTGCAATGTTTCCTGAATCTGTCACCATTTCAGATGCTGCCAGACCTGCTGAGATTCTCCAGCACCTTCTGTTTTCTCTGTTGTATAGTACGGAAAGGGGGATTTATAGTTGAGAAATTCAAATTGAACTTCATGTTACTGGATCCGTGCCGATCTGAATATAATTGACCTTTTCATCTGGATGGAAAGATGTGCATTCTGTCCGTGGGCGAATATTTCAAATCTCAGTGTGACTGGAAAAAAGTACTGAGACAGCGAAGTCCATGTTAGCGTGGGGACTGTGGAGAGAGATTTCATTGGTTTTTTGAAAGTCTAAACAATCATGGCACATTTCCCTGGAACAGGTAAGCCACAGATTGGTTTTGTATGAGGACAATTAACCATGAAACCAGAAAGACAAAAGGATTCCTGCATGATGTAAAAAGCTATGAAAATGAGATTGTTGTAATGGAGTGAATTATCGAACATTGATTGTAATCCATTGGCGTTGTCACATCGGTTCCAGTGCCGTGGGGAAACACAGGAAATTTGATGAGTGCAGTGTAGGTTTTATTTATTCAACTGGAAAGGTGAAGAAGAAATTTACAAGGATGATGTCAGGTTTCAGGGATCTGAGTTCCAGGGAGAGGTTGGACAAGTGAGGACTTTTTTGTTTAGAGCAGAGGAAACTGCGGAGGAATATTTTATAGAAGTTTATAAGACCATGAGAGGCATGGGTAAGGTGAATGCACTCCGTCTTTTTCGCAGGGACTCAAGAATTGGAGGGCATCAGGTTGAAGTTAGAGGAAAAAGAATACATGGGAAACTGAGGGGCAACTGTTCTACACAAAGATGGTATGTATATGGAATGAGCTGCCAGCGGAAGTGGTTGAGATGGTTATATTAACAACAAGTAAAAGACATTTGGACGAATACATTTTTAGGAAAGTTTCAGAAGCAGATGAGTCAAGTGCAGGGAAATAGGGTTAGCGTGGATGGACATTCTGATTGGCATGGGCCAGTTTGCGCCAAAGGGCCTGTCTCTGCTGCAGGACGCGATAACTCTAAGTGCATTTGCTATTTCTCCCCCGAACTCTGTTGGTATCATGGGATGTATTCCATCAGGGCAAGGAGACTTGTTTACCTTTAGCTCCATTAGCTTGCCCAGCTCTAACTCTTTCGTGATAATGGTTGTTTCTTGGTCTTCACCTTCCTCAGTCTCCTTATCAATTACTGGCATGTTCTTCGTATCCTCCACTGTGAAGACTGACTGCTGTGTACTCATATTCCTAAACCCTGCTGGATAGGAATAACTTGGCACAGAACGCTGAGAGGTCTTCTTTGAGTCTTTATTGATGAGACACGGCAGCTCCCTGGATAGTGTACATTCAAAACGTCTTCAGGCAGCATCAGGTAACTCCCCGCCTGTCTGATGTATGGCTCCCCTTCTTATAGCTTTGTGGTTTGTGACTTTGAATACAGACTGTCTCTCAATATTATCTCCATGGCAACGGCAAATCAAAAGTCTAGTTTAGTTCAACACTTTGTGGTTAAACCACACAACCCTCCCCCACACCCCGTGGCTCCCTAAAGTATCTGACAGGAACTTCAATTTCAGTGGGGTTGTCTATCGGGATACTGATATGCAGGAGCCGGGGTTGGGGTGGGATGGACAAAGTTAAAAACCACACATCACCGGGTTATAGTCCAACAGGTTTATTTGGAAGTACAGGCTATTGGGGTGTGCTGTGATTTTTAACTTTATCCGGATTATCTCTATGGTAACAGTTAACTGCTTCAACAATTACAGAGGCCATATGTTCCCCAAACAATAGGTTTCCCTCTAGCAGGGTAAACTGCTATTCTGTCCCTGGGGATAGCTACTCATCACTTTTTATCCCCAATTCCATCATGCTTTCTGTTGAGCTTGGAAGTTTTTCCAATCTCCGAATTTATCCTTGGTCTTTGCCAATTTGTATGCCTTCTACTTGAATTTCATAAACTCCCTTATTTCCTTAGACATGGCAGATATATACTTTTCACTGATATATACTTTTGCTGAGAAATTTGAAAAATTACTTTGATATTCCTCCACTGTCTGAGAATTGTCCCACAGTAAAGTCTTTGCTTCCAGTCTACATTAGCCAACTCCTGCCTCATCCTATTGTAGTCTCCTTTGTTTCAGCACAGTATCTTGGGATTGGATTTAATCTTCCCCCTTTCCATCTGTGTTCTAAATTCAACCAGATTAATGACAAGTCTTTTTTATCAGATTACAAGGGGAGGCAATGTTTCCTGGGTGTTTTGGTTTTCATTGTCAGCGACCTTGGCTTTGTAATAGAGTACAGGATAGATGTTCACAACAGAATGTTAATGTACTACAGTCTCAAACCATAAATCACTGTCTCCCCTCAGTTTAAAATTGCAAAATCATTATCTCCCGCATGCTTCCTCACTACCTAAGTTTGGAACGCTAATCCACCTGACTATCCTGCTGTTTCTGCAAATCTCCTTTGGTGAAAATGGTGAGTTTTGGATTCATCTTTCTGGTTATTACCGTAAGAAGATAAGCACTGGGCACAGGAGAGACAATGCAGCCCTTCGAACCATCTCCACCATTTAATACGGTGATGATTGAGCACACCTCGGTCTCAGCTGGATTTTCCCGCCTGCTCTCTCTCACACTTCAACTCATTGCAAATTAAAAATCTGTATCTCTTCATTATATTTGCTCATGTCTTGGCATCCGCGGCATTTTGAATAGGGAATTCCACAGATTCACAACACATTGAGATGGGAACATTCGTCTTGATGAGAATTGAATAGAGTCCCTATAGTGCAGAAACAGGGTATTCAACCATCGATTCCACACCAACCCTATGATGAGCATCCCATTCAGACCCACCCATTCTCTGTAACCCTGCATTTCCTGTGGCTAATTGCCTAACCAGCACATGCATGGACCCTGTGAGCAATTTGGCATGACCAATCCACCTAACCTGCACATCTTTGGCCTGTGGGAGGAAACTGGAGCACCGAACAAGACCATGCAGACATGGGGAGAATGTGTAAATTCCACATAGTTGATGAACGCTGGAATCAAACCCGGGTCCCTGACGCTATGAGGCAGCAGTGCTAGCCACTGAACCACCTCTGCTTAAAATCTGCTGCCCATTATTAACCTCTCCACCCTGCAATTGGCTGTATATTCCTTAAGTCAGAAATCGGGGTGTCTAAGCAGATGTCTCTGTAAATCCCAGTGACAGCCCACATGTCCTGTGTGTCTGAATAGATACTGTAGGTAGGGGGTAGTGTAATTCTTAAACGGTTAGCTGCCTTTTAGTCTTTTCTACCTCATAGTGAACACAAGCATGTAGGGGGTAGACGGTTAGCTGCCTTTTAGTCTTTTCTACCTCATAGTGAACTCAAGCATGTAGGGGGTAGACGGTTAGCTGCCTTTTAGTCTTTTCTACCTCATAGTAAACACAAGCAGACACTCGAAACTGTTGCCGGACCTCCCCCACGTTTATATGAATGAAACAGTTGTAACAGCTTTCCTCGATAGTTGAGAGGCCGCCCTTAACCACAGTTGTACAACATCATCCATACAAGGGAAGAACGGGAAGCTCAAACACTGATTGGCCAAGTGAATAACAAAATAATCACAGGCACCAGAACCCAAATAAGGAAAACAGTGTGGAATCCGAGCACTCGTTGGTCAAGGCAGCAGTAGTAGACCCAGCCCACATATACATGTATATAATGCGTGGAGATTACTATTCTTGTGTGTGTGTACCTTTGGGAACAGCACCCGACTTTGCAAAGTTGAATGAAAAAGTTTTGGACAGACTCCTCCGTGTCTTTGTTCCTGGGAAGGGAAATAAAAAGTGCCGTAGATGGGGCTGAATAGCCACATATCTCGCACAATTGGGGGCTCGTCCGGGATGAAATAATTATTGCCGGGGGGGGCAGTCTCTTCGGCTCACGGATCAAGCCTGATAACAACAAAGACGCGTCTAGTATATATTTATACTTCTCACTCATCAGCTTGGTCCGTCGGCCGTCGGCCAAGAGAGGATGTGACCCGGCTCATTTAAAAATAATTTTGAATCCTGGAAAAGGAACACACGGACGAGTGCTGGGACGACCGGTTAGTGACTATACACGGGGGTACACACATTTAAAAAGGCCAGACAACTCCGTGCACGGATCAAGGTAAGAGATTCTTTTGTTCTTCCTTGTTGGCCGCGTGGTTTTGACGGTCATCTGTGAAAACGCTTTGGGCGTTTAAGACCAGGACTGAAGATAGACCACGGGAAATTGTGGTTTTGACGGTCATCTGTGAAAACGCTTTGGGCGTTTAAGACCAGGACCGAAGATAAACCATGGGAAATCAGACTTCTAAGGAAAAGTCAGGGAAGACTGCAAATGGGAAAGAAATACCCCCCGATAGTCCATTAGGTCGGAAGTTAAGTCTATGGACGGACAGTAGTAGAACGAAGGACTTAAAGAAAGAGACCATGATAAAATATTGTTGTTTTATATGGACCAAAGAACCTATCCGCGCCCCCTCGGTAGTTTGGCCCGAGTATGGGTCTGATGAACACTGGGTGTGTCAAATCCTAAATGTATATGTTAACAGAAAACAACCGTTTGACCCAGAGGAGATCAAATATGCCGCCGCCTGGTTGGCGGGCGACGGCGAGAGCCCCACTCATCTCTATCCTCTGATTCCCCAAACAGACCCAAGGAAACCCCGAAAGTCTTGGGACATCCTCACCGACGGTTTGCCACCGTCTTCCCCGCCCCCGTATATACCACCCGCGCACGACCAGGCGTCCAGCGCGGACCTCCCTCCTGCGACGGATAATTCTGAGTCCCAGCAGGCTACGACCAGTGAGGAAGGGACTGCTGGGGGGGGGGGGGGGGCACAGGTGAGGGCGCAGAACTCACCCCAGGCACTAGGAAATCAGTCCGACTCGAGATGCGGAGTGGTCGAGAAGAGGGTTTGAGAGCTGGGAGGAGTGACAATATTGAACAGCTGAACCCCTTACGAGAGGTGCCGTTTGGGAATGAATGGAGCGGGTTCGTAGTACAACCTTTAAATTCTGGGGATATCCGGCAACTCCGTAATGAACTACCCCGTCTACTGGACGACCCCGCCAGTGTGGGAATACAACTGGATCAATTTCTGGGGCCCAGTATATATACATGGGCTGAACTGCAGGCCATGATGAGAATACTATTTAATTACGATGAAATTGTTATGATCCGGAATAGTGCAATGGCCATTTGGGATAGGGAGCATCAGGACGGCCCTCAGCGTGGAGAGCAGAAGTACCCCTTAGAAGACCCCCGGTGGGATCATAACGACGCGGGGGGAAGGGCCAATATGACAGACCTCAGAAGCCTTATAATCAGGGGGATCCAAACCTGCGTGCCCAAACAGCGGAATTTAGCAAAAGCATTTGAAGTTGGACAGAAAAAGGATGAATCCCCGAGTGAGTTTTTAGACCGTTTGCGGAAGTCCATGCGAAAGTATTCAGGTTTAGACCCCGATGGGGAAATAGGCAAGAGCATGCTTAAGGTGCACTTTGTGACTAAGTCATGGCCTGACATTCAGAAGAAATTACAGAAAGTGGAGGATTGGGCTGAAAAGGATGTTGCAGGATTATTACGGGAAGCACAGAAGGTGTACGTTCAGAGGGATGTAATAAGGGAGAAACATAAGACAAAAATGATGGTGGCAGCCGTACGGGAAGCTTGTAAGTCCACCGGAATGGGGGAGGGAGATTATGGGGTGGAAAGAGGAACGTCGAAGAAAAGTTGGAGAGGGAGAGAAGCGAGACGGGGCAGAAGTGAGAGAGGAGGATCTTATGGAATTGAGCGCCCTCAGAAGGCCGGATGTTACCATTGCGGGAAACTGGGACACTTCAAAAGGGATTGTCTCGAGTTTAAAAGGGAAAGAGAAGGGATGTATGAAATGGAGTGTGAACAAATGGATTAGGGAAGTCAGGGGAGGATCGCAACACGGGCCTACCAAGAACCCCTGGTAAATTTACGGGTGGGCCCATTTAGACAAGATGTTACTTTCTTAGTTGACACAGGCGCTGGCAGGTCCTCAATTCCCCTCCATCCGAGGGGGGTTGGCTTCCAAGCTAAAACATTAAACATTTCAGGAGTTAAGGGTGGGGTTTTTAATGCGAAAATATTCGAAGCACAACCCTTGCGGCTGGAGGAGGAGGAGCTCCAGGTGGAACTCCTTCACATCCCCCATCTTCCCTATGGGTTGTTGGGACGGGATTTGATAGTCCGTTTCGGATTGCGAATAGAAGTGGGAGAAGAGGAAGAATTAGCCGTTACCATGTCATACCTTAGTGAGTCCCGATTGACAGAGATAGACCCTAGGGTTTGGGTCGCCAAAGGGAACCGGGGGGGACTTGCAATTCGACCTGTGGAGGTAAAATTAAAGCCCCAGAGCCCCGACGTCAGAGTGCGCCAATACCCCATCTCTTGGGAAGGGAGGCAGGGCCTGAAGACAGTTATGGAAGACCTAATAAAAGATGGATTGGTAGAGCCCTGTATGTCACGATACAATTCTCCCATCCTGCCGGTTCGGAAGTCGGATGGGAGCTACCGAATGGTCCAAGACCTAAGGGAAGTAAATAAAATTGTCCAAGTACGGCACCCTGTGGTACCGAACCCATACACTATTCTGGGGCGAATCCCCCCGGACCACGGCTGGTTTAGTGTTATAGACTTAAAGGATGCCTTCTGGGCGTGTCCCCTGGACAAGGACAGGAGGGATCTTTTTGCTTTTGAATGGGAGGATCCTGATACTGGCAGAAAACAACAGTACAGGTGGACCGTACTCCCCCAAGGATTCACTGAGTCCCCGACTCTGTTCGGGCAGATTCTGGAACAGTTATTGGAGGGACTAACCTTGTCCCCGGCCCTTAAGCTTATACAATACGTGGACGATCTCCTTTTATCCGGACCGGCGGAGGAGGACGTCCTACTTGGGACTAATGCCCTGTTAAATTACCTAGCTGAGAAGGGGTTAAGAGTGAGTCAGAAGAAGCTCCAATATGTCGAGAAAGAGGTTAAGTACCTAGGACACTTGATAAGCCAGGGACAGAAACGAATAAGTCCGGAAAGAGTGCGGGCAATAATCGAACTCGGCCTCCCAACGACCAAGAGGGAGTTGCGGAAGTTCTTGGGACTCTTAGGCTATTGTCGGTTATGGATAGACGACTATGCCCCCCTTACTAAAGACTTGTACCTAAAACTCATTGAGGAGGCACCCAACAGAATAAAATGGGAGGAGGAGGAGACAAAGTTAATTGAAATCGAAAAAGGAAAATTGATGGCCGCACCTGTTTTAAGCTTGCCGGATTTTAGTAAGACATTTCGCCTCTTTGTGAACTCCAGAAAGGGAACCGCTCTTGGAGTATTGACCCAGGACTGGGGGGGGGGGGGCGGTAAAATGAAGCCCGTGGCTTTCCTGTCAAAAATTCTGGATCCAGTCTCCCGAGGGTGGCCGGAGTGTGTCCAAGCGGTGGCAGCCACGGCAAAGCTGGTAGAGGAAAGCAGGAAGTTGACTTTCGGGGCCCCCTTGACAGTCACTACTCCCCACCAGGTTAGAACTATTCTGAATCAGAAAGCCGGGAGGTGGCTGACTGACTCGAGAATTCTGAAATATGAAGCCATATTGTTAGACCGAGAAGACCTCCGAATAGAAGTCGGGGGCTGCCAGAACCCGGCGGACTTTCTTTGGAAAGGGGAAGGGGAGGAGGAACTGGAACACTGCTGTTCAGACATAATAGAGTACCAGAGTAAAGTGAGGGAAGATCTGAGGGATGCCCCCTTACATGCAGGTAGGCGGTGGTACATTGACGGGTCCTCTCGAGTGATAGCTGAGAAGAGACACAACGGTTATGCAGTGATTAGTGAGACTGGTTGGGAATTAGTGGAAAGTGGACGGCTACCGAATGCCTGGTCGGCACAAACGTGCGAATTGTACGCCTTGCACCGGGCTCTGAGGAATTTAAATGGAATAGCCGGGACAATCTACACTGACTCTAAGTATGCCTTTGGGGTAGTACACACGTTTGGGAAGATCTGGAAAGAAAGGGGAATGATAAATAGTAGAGGAAAGGAGTTGGTCCACGAGGAACTAGTAGCCATGATCTTGGAGGATTTGTTGCTGCCACAAGAGATTGCTGTAGTCCATGTGAAAGGACACCAGAAAGACGATAAAATAGAGACCCTGGGGAATCAATTGGCAGATGAACAGGCAAAATTGGCTGGGATGGGGAAGGAAGTAATAAACTGCCTGGTAAGGATTCCACAGATATCCGAAATTACCGAAGTGCCCACGTTTACTGACAAAGAAGAAACTCTTCTTGCGTCTCTGGGGGGTACAAAGGATAGGGAAGGCAAGTGGACCTTACCCGATGGCCGCCAGCTACTAAATCGACCGTTGACGCGGGACATTATTGCCCGTTTACACCAAGGGGGTCACTGGGGCGCCCAGGCACTGTGCGATGCCTTCCTGCGCCGATATGCTCACCCTGGTCTGTACACGGTAGCCAAGCAGGTCACAGGAGATTGCATAACATGTCGAAAGATTAACAAAAGGGGGCTGCGGCAGCATGCAAGACAAGGGGGTAGGAGTCCGGCCTATAGGCCATTTGAATATATCCAGGTAGATTACACTGAGCTCCCCCCCATAGGTCGCCTGAAGTATCTATTAGTAGTGGTAGATCACCTGACAGGATGGGTGGAAGCTTTCCCCACTACCACGGCAACGGCAACTCAGGTTAGCAAGATTCTACTCGAGCAAATCATCCCACGATTTGGGCTACCCCGCGCTATTGACTCTGACCAGGGGAGCCACTTCACCTCGACCGTCCTCCAGAATGTAGTGCAAGCAATGGGGATTGACTGGGATTTGCACACCCCCTGGCATCCCTCCTCCTCGGGCAAGGTCGAAAGAATGAACCAGACCATCAAAAAGCAGCTAACCAAGCTCACAAGTGAAATCGGCCTGCCTTGGACCAAATGCCTACCCCTTGCCCTGTTGCAAATTCGAAATGTTATTTGGCCTCCCGTTCCATGGGCCGAAGGGGGAACCTCCTGTATTTGAGTCTCGGGATATGTTTGTGCAAAAATATGTGGTGGCTCTGGGGTCTGCTCTATCTCGTTTACGCCAACAGGGACTTTTGGCACAGACGCCGCCACTCGAGTTTGCAGTGCACACCGTCAAGCCGGGTCAGTGGGTCCTGATTAAAAGCTGGAAGCAACGTACCCACGAACCAACTTGGGACGGTCCCTTCCTGGTACTTTTGACGACCGAAACGGCTGTCCATACGGCCGAAAAGGGCTGGACACATTACACTCGAGTCAAGGGACCAGTGCCACAACCGACGGAGGACGAACGAACCTCTCTGACAAAGGCATCTAAGGAACAGAGACTCTGAGAACGAACTAATCGGACTTTGGCGAGTCTAAAGGAACTGTGCCCTCGGGCTACGGGTGTCGCGACAAAATGCGGTCAATCGTATTGTTAACTTGCTATGCCATTATCCTTGGGCTGGGTCATAGTGTGCGTGTTACCCAATTTGGCCTCCGGATGAAACAAATAGAGGACCGTCAGTGGTTCACCATCTCCGTGCTTGCCAACCAATCAACACAGACACTTAGCTTAGACCTATGTGAGTTGGTGCCCTGTAGGACTAAAAGTCAACTGAATCAAACTAAGCAGAATCTAGAGAGAGAAAGGGGATTCCAGGGTCAGACGTTAGTATTACAATTGTATGGTAGGGAAGGCCTAAGTAGGCTTCCAGCCCCCGGGGTCCAGGCTATGGTGTCAGTTGTCCGTGATCCCATCACCCCTGGACGAGATTGTGGGCAGAATCAGTGCAATCCGCTTTATCTGACCATAAAGAACTTGGAAAAGAACGAGGCGAGACTTAATAGAACAATACTGGGTATTAGAGTTGGGGGCCAGGCAGGATGGGGGGGGATGCAGCTGTGCTGCACGTATATCACGGTCATTGAAGCTGAGTCTGGGGGCTCATCCACCACTGATAAGCAGGAAAAGATTAGAATAATTGAGACGACGGATTTGGAAAAGACCTTTGAAATAGAAACGGGATACGGGGAGGCGAATGCCTGGATGGAATGGGTCAAATATACTGTGAGGAGCATGAAAAAGAGTGATTGCTACGCATGCACGAGTGCCCGCCCTAACCCTCAGGTAGTCCCATTCCCGCTGGGATGGGAGAAACACCCACGAGCCATGGACTGCATGATAAGGCTGTACCAGGACCGAGAGGCCTGGAACGACCCCACTTGTCGACACTTGAGTTTGAAGTTTCCCCCCGTCAGGTCTGAGGGGGCGCCCCGCCCGCCATCATTCTCAGGGGTAACGGGTACGCACCAGGCCTGCGTCTCTCGGACGGGACTACAGTGGGACGACGATGTGGGGACATTTGACAAGTGCAGCGGATCAATTCGGCTGGTCAATGAAACTACCGGGGGCGGGAATTACTCCCACATTCATGTACCTAGGGCAGACCTCTGGTGGTACTGTGGTGGGAGGGTTCTGCGACCGACCCTGCCCCAAAGATGGACGGGCACTTGTGCGATCGTTCAATTGGCCATCCCATTCACCCTGGTATTCGAAAAACAAGAGCGACCCCGTTCTAGTGGAAGAACTGAGAGAGCTTTGGAGACCTCTTTCGATGATAACATATATTTAGATGCTATAGGGGTCCCCAGGGGTGTTCCTGACGAATACAAGGCTCGGAACCAGATAGCGGCGGGTTTTGAGTCGTCACTGTTCTGGTGGGTGACCATCAATAAGAATGTGGATTGGATTAATTATATTTACTACAATCAGCAGAGGTTCATTAATTATACCCGGGATGCAGTGAAAGGAATAGCAGAACAACTGGACGCCACTAGTAGGATGGCGTGGAAAAATAGGTTGGCCTTAGACATGATGTTGGCAGAGAAGGGGGGTGTTTGTGTCATGATAGGCACTCAATATGCACTTTCATCCCCAACAACACAGCCCCTGATGGGTCCATCACCCGCGCCCTGGATGGACTCACCACATTGGCGGACGAACTGGCCGAAAACTCGGGCATCGACTCTGGCCTCACGCACTGGTTGGAAGCTTGGTTCGGTAAATGGACGGGGGTGGTCGTTCCCTTTCTTGTCTCATGTATAGTGGTGGCAGGGGTACTCACTGCCCTTGGGTGTTGCGTTATTCCCTGTGTCCGGGGATTAACTCAACGACTGATCGAAACCGCCCTTACTAAGAAGGATGTTCCCTATGGGCAGGTTAAACGAATAAATCTCGAGATGGAACAACGTGAATCCCTCTTGGCCGGGGGTAGTATTAGAGACGGGCAGTTTGATGAACAAGCTCGGGAGTTATTAAATGCCCTGGAGAAGAAACTTACGGTTGAAAAATTACAGGCCGTAAGAAAAGACACGGGGGATTTGTAGGGGGCAGTGTAATTTTTAAACGGTTAGCTGCATTTTAGTCTTTTCTACCTTATAGTAAACACAAGCATGTAGGGGGTAGTGTAATTTTTAAACGGTTAGCTGCCTTTTAGTCTTTTCTACCTCATAGTAAACACAAGCAGACACTCGAAACTGTTGCCGGACCTCCCCCACGTTTATATGAATGAAACAGTTGTAACAGCTTTCCTCGACAGTTGAGAGACCGCCCTGAACCACAGTTGTCCAACATCATCCATATAAGGGAAGAACGGGGAGCTCAAACACTGATTGGCCAAGTGAATAACAAAATAATCGCAGGCACCAGAACCCAAATAAGGAAAACAGTGAGGAATCCTAGCACTCGTTGGTCAAGGCAGCAGTAGTAGACCCAGCCCACATATACATGTATATAATGCGTGGACATTACTATGCTTGCGTATGTGTACCTTTGGGAACAACACCCGACTTTGCAAAGTTGAATGAAAAAGTTTTGGACAGACTCCTCCGTGTCTTTGTTCCTGGGAAGGGAAATAAAAAGTGCCGTAGATGGGGCTGGACAGCCACTTATCTCGCACAATATCTCCATTGTACCATGACAAGGGGGTGCTGTGGGTGTGAGCATCACTGCCAGATGGAGATGGCGGGGGAATCAGTTCAAATATCACCACATGGGAGGGGCTTGGGGTATAGACAGAGAGGGGGAGACTGAGAGACAGTGTCATGGAAGGATGTGTTCCCAGGTTTCAGAATGTTGAAATGTAGACACTTCGATAACATCCTGTAACATGAGCCAGTCTTCCAGGAAAGATGGGAAAAAGGGATATTGGTGTGAGGTCAGATGTTGGAGAGTTTTGGATGAGCATTTGTTCTCTAGCTTTGTAAATGGAGTCCTTCATGGCTGGAGGTACACCCCATCACTCAGATGCCCCTGGATATTCCGTGATCCCTGACACTGATGTCATCTTTCAAAGGCCAATGTGCACACGATTGAGCTTTCTCAGTTTAGAGCTGCCCTGCACAGTTTACCCCGATTATAGCAGAGAAGGGGCAATTACACCACGGTTTGTCAACAGGGGCAGGAGGGCCTGGTAGATGGGATAGTACAGATGGAGACTATTCTCTTCCCAGAGGGGGCCAGACCACCAGACCCACCGAGCATGTTCTGAGCTTCCCACCCAGCTCAGTGCAGTATCTGCGGTCTGAAGAATTGTCCAGCAAAACAGAACAAGCATCAATAACCTTCCCCACTCTGTTGGGTAAGGGTCACCGTATTCTCTCTGCTCCCTCACACTCACTGTATATCTGTTACAGCACTGACCCCCGAACAAGGCTCATGGTCCACTACTCTCACTGCCGCATGCTGCACCTTCTCTCTCTCTCTCCCCCTCTCTCCCCCCTCCCTCCACTTCACCCCCACACTAATAACACTGCATGGATACAACACTGTGGACGGACTCCCTCCGGACACCTCACCATGACCCCCTCCCCACCTACACTAACACTAACAGCAGGGCCACCCACTCCCACCCTCACACACTCCCCTTCTCCCATTCCAGGAGAAACAGCCTGTAATAGTACAGAAAGGGCCTATCCAGGTGGTGGAGTGCCCGATATCCGTTCCCTCACCCCCCTCCCCGCGCCATGTGGGGAGGACCCTGGTACGAGCCGGAGAGGACCGGGACACCTCATATGGAGATTCTGAAACATCCACGTCCCACCGACTGAGTAAGGAGCAATGTTCAGTGAAGGACAATTCTCACTTTAAACCCACTGGCAGCTCCGTTTTCCCCCGGGACAACTTAGAAGCTGTGGCCCTGATGCCATCTCCCTTTTGTGTCGAGCTGGTACAAATGGGATCCCCACGGTCTCGGTGGGCAGGAGAATGGGCTCACAACACATCGTCACCACCACCTGCCAGGAAGGGAGCACTGAGACTCCCTCCTACACCTCCACCTGTAAACAGCTCAGATCCTGAAACTAATCTGTGATAGTAACTGCTCTCCCCACTTATCCTGATATCTTCAACAAACTGTGCTCATATACACCCAGCGCTCTCTGCTCCTTCACCCCCTTTATAACAGTACGGCCTGTATTAAACTGCCTTTCAATGTCATTCCTACCACAGTACATCACCTCACACTGCTCTGCATGGATCCCCACCTGCCTTACACCTGAACAGTACTCCAACGTGTCACTGTCCTGTCAGAGTTCCACACTGTCCTCCATAGACTTCAGAGTTCTTCCAGGTTCTGTGCCATCTACAAACATTGAGATTGTTATAGCGTCACAGTCCCCATGAAACAACTGAAATCCTGCCCCACATACACAAGCGTGAGCAAGTGAAATACTGATATATTCCTATGGACAAATTCGAATAATGACATGCTGTCAATGGAGCAGCAAAAATCCTGACACATACCAGACGGAGGAGATGAAATATTGACAAATCACAGAGGAAGAGAAATCCGGATAGGTCCCACTTATCTATATTCATCAGGGTATAATGTGATGCAGTTGAAAGTGTGTACTGTACCTTCAAGAGAGAGGGAATGCTGTTCTGAACTGAGAATTTACAAGCACCTGTGATACGAGAGGATAGAAAACCCAGAAACAGTATATTGCTATAGAGCTGGAGTCGGGTAATAAGCAGTTAAGACAAAGAGGGTCCCAGAGTTGTGCATAGTTGATGTAAAATGTTCACTTTCAGAGTGAAAAAAATAAATTGATGTTTTTATTTAAACAGTGGAATTTGGGAGTTCTCTGTCACTCATATTTTAACAGTTTACGAGGCGAATTGAGCATTTTTAATGTTTCATTTAAGTTGCCAGATGAGCTTCACGCCGCGCCCGATACATCCCCGTGTGTGTATCTGTGTGTCTCTGTGTGGGGCATGTCTGGCAGTCTCTGGTGCTTAAAGTAATGCAATGCTACTCTCTGCTGGCCTGCACACGCCACTGCACAGGCATTGGCAGAGCGTAAAAACCAACAGGGATTCATTCAGAGATGGGGAGGGAGACGGCAGCTGCTCACAGCACCATCCAAACTGATGTCTTATCCATGAACTGATCTAATTGTCCTTTAAACCGTTGTAACTGTCCCTGCTTTCACCACTTCCTCTGGAAGTTCATTCCACACACAAGCCAGCTCTGTCTAACATAATTACCTCTCATGATTTTCGTAAATCTTTTTTCCTCGCACCTTAAAAATCCCTCAGTTTTGAATCCTCAACTCTTGAGAAAAGACATCAGTCCTTCAGCTTCTCTGTAACCCACATTATTTTATAAACCTGTGTAAAGTTACTGCTTAATCTCATATTCTTCAGTGAAAAAAGGTCCAGCCGATCCAGCCTCTCCTTATAGCTCACTCCCTCCTTTCCCAGCAACATCCAGGTTAATCTCTTCTCAATCTTCTCCAGCTTAATAATATTAACGTCAGTAATATCAAAGTGAATAGTCAAGATATTTTCTAAGGGTATGGGGAGTCCAAAATTAGAGGACATAGGCTTAAGGTGAGAGTGGAAACATTTAAAAGTGACCTAAGGGGCAGCTTTTTCACCCAGAGGGTGGTGAGCCTATGGAGTGAGCAGGCAGGATGACCAGACTGGACATAGTATTCCAGAAGAGGTCTCACCAATGTCCTGTACAACCACAACATGACATCTCAATTCCGATACTCAAAGGTCTGTCCTATGAAGACATGTGTGTTAAACACCTTCTTAACCACACTATCTCTATGAGATGCAAATTTTAAAGAATTAAACCTGACGGCCTAGGTTTCTGTAAATACAGCACTGCCAAAGGCCCTACTTTTAATTGTATAGATCCTGCTGTTGTTTGATTTACCAAACCCAATACCGCGCATTAATCCAAACTAAACTCCATCAGCCACCCCTCAGCCTAGTGAGTGATATTACTGCCACCTCACCCTCCGCCTTCAATTTTAAAACGCCCATCCGTCTCTAGGATGCCTACATACTTCGGCCTGGAGTTTCACAAAGACCCTGAGCTTGGTTTGCCTTGTGTGGTTAGGGGGAGGAGGGTCAGATTGCAGACACAGTCAGTGGGGAGGAGAGACTGGACAGTAATCAGCGGCCTGTTGTCATTTCATGATTTTTGGAAGAGGGGAGTTGCATGTGAAAGTTGGGTAAGAGTGATCGGTGTTTTGGGGTCAGAAATTAAGCTCTTCATTCGTCTCTGGTGTTCAGTAATAAATATCTATTTGAGACCCTTCATTGGGCAGAGTGTGTCTTCAGGATTTCTTTCCTTAATATTGCAGACTACAGATAACAGCAATTAAAGATGTTTATAGTTAATTTCGATGGCACAGCACGTACACTCAATATCCTACAGTTGAGACAAATATCTTGCATTTATTTAACAATACAAAGTGTTTTGTGTAGTTCAGTAATGGGAACCTGATTATAATAAATCCACACCGAGCTGAAAGTGGGTAGTAAAATATCGCCCAAGTCTGGGTATGGTAGTGGCGTGGGTAGTGTCCCTGTCTCTGAGCCAGAGCTCTGGATTTGATTCCAATTCCTGAACTTGTGTGGTAGTGTTCCTAGCTCTGGACTGCAACGCCTTGATTCAAGTCCTGCCTGTTGCAGAGGTATGACCCAGCATGTCAGAACAGTCTGATGAACAAACACACAGGAGAATACTGTTACAGCTTTCTGGGAATTGCTGAGTGATGCTAGTGTCCCTACCTCTGGGCACAAATGTCTAGGTGTAAAGCCCACAGAAGTGTCTCAGGATGCATCTGAACAAACTGATTAAAATGGATTTAGAATTGTGACTTGATGGAGAAGGAAGAGGTGTCAGTATTGCATTTCAGAATTTAGGCCCAGGATGACTGAAAGTACAGCTATTCGTGTTGATTGGAGTCACATTTTGCAGCAGTAGCGGTTTATAAAATCAAAATGGCCATGGATAGGGCGAGTAGTCAGGGGGTTTTCCCCAGGTTAGGGGCATCAAAAACTGGAGGGCTTTGGTGGAAAGTGAGAGGGGAAAGGTTTTGAGGAGGCCTAAAAGGCACCATTTCACACAGAGGGTGGTGTGCGTATGGAATGAGCTGCCAGAGGAGGCTGGTACAACTACAGCATCTGGGTAATGAAAGAGCTGGCGAGCTTTTCCAGCAATTTCTGTATTTCTTTTAAAAATGCATTCAGTTTAACACAGGTATTCTGAATAAATTAAACATTTTTATTTTTTAATGACGCAGGGACATATAAACATATCTTCAAATTGACCAAGACCATTATCCGCGAAGGGTATGGCTCTGTGTATGACAGCAGCAGTGATGCACCTACACGGAACAGGGAATGTGATGGAGACATAGTTTGGACAATGTACAAGGAGACCTCACATGGTCCAGTTTGGGAGAGGATGACATTACTGTGTGATTCAATTCAGGGAGGGAGAAAATGTAATCTGCCTGAGAAGGAATGGCCTATTGCACACTCTGTCCTTCATTGTTCCTCATCACAGCAATGTGTGTGAGCTTAAAAAAAACCTCGACAGTCATCGTTACCATTCTTATTTTTATGGAATCCCTGCAGTGTTGAAACAGGCCCTTTCGGCCCAACAAGTCCATACCAACCTTCCCAACCCATTTCCCTACATTTATCTCTGACTATTGCACATAACCTAGAAATCCCTGAACACTACGGACAATTTAGCATGACCAATTCACCGAACCTACACAGTTTGTGGTAGGAAACTGGATCACCCATTAGAAGCTCACACAGACAAGGGGAGAATGTGCAAACTCCACACAGACAGTCACACAAGACTGGAATCGAACCCAAATCCCTGGTGCTGTGAGGCAGCAGTGCTCACCACCGTGCTACCCTTTGGGTGCTCCCTGACCAGAATTCACTGCAATCTACTCACTGCCTAAAGCAAAGGGAATTCAGTCAAATCCAAACTCTCCCAGGATGAAATCCCATTGCTAGCAGCTTGTGTGAGTACAATATCTTCAGAAGCAGAATAACGTTTTGGACAATCTCACAATTTTTCCTTTGTCATGAGTTTCAATAATATTTGGACCAAGTTATTTCAAGTTAAAATTGCAGAGATTGTGTGTGTGTGTGTGTGTGTGTGTGTGTGTGTGTGTGTGTGTGTGTGTGTGTGTGTGTGTGTGTGTGTGTGTGTGTGTGTGTTTGTGTCAGCATTTTTAGAAAGGGAGATATTGATTATATAATTGCAATACCCAAACAGTTTGCTATTCATCCTTCCATCATAGTTTGAATAACATTGCTCTGGATCATAAACGTGTTGTTTTAGCAGATTAAAGAAACTAGCCTGACTTGTTCCTAAAACTGACCCTGACCCAGTCTGTGACCGATATGATCGGCCATATCACAAACTTGGTCACATTTAACATTCGTTGTGAGCAGTGGAGGAGTGGGACTAGAAAAAGAAACAGTGACCCAAAAAGCCGGGGAACTATAGACCGGTGAGCCTGATGTCAGTGGTGGGTAAGTTGTTGGAGGGGATTCTGAGGGACACGATTTACATACATTTGGGAAGGCAAGGGCTGATCGGAGTAGACAACTTGGCTTTCTGCATGGGAAATCATGACTCATTAATTTGGTTGAGTTTTTTGAAGAGGTGACAAAGAAGATTGATGAAGGCAGTTTGGTAGACATTGTCTATATGGACTTCAGCAAGGTGTTCATTTAAAGAACAAAGACCAAAGAAAATTTACAGCCCAGGAACAGGCCCTTCGCCCTCCAAGCCTGAACCGATCCAAATGTACTCTCTAAATCTGTCGGTCAATTCTTAAGCATCTGTCATCCGCTGCTCCCCACCTACTCATGCATCTGTCCAGACGCATCTTAAATGAATATACCGTGCCTACCTCTACCACCTCTGCTAGCAACGCGTTCCAAATGCCCACCACCCTCTGTGTGACGTACATACCGCATGTATCTCCCTTAAACTTTCCACCTCTCACTTTGAAAGCACGACCTCTCGTTACTGAATCCTTCAACCTGGGAAAAAGCTTGTCCCTATCCACCCTGGCTATACCCTTCATGATTTTGCAAACCTTAATCAGGTTCCCCCCCTCCCCCATCTCCTTTTTCCTAGTGAAAATAAACCTAACCTACTCAGCCCATCTTCATAGCTAGTATTTCATTCTGATTGGTAGGCAGATTAGTATGTTTCAGTCACATGAGACACACAGGAAACTGGTCACAACTGACTTGAATGAAGAGTGGTATTTTTCAGATTGGAGGCTTGTGAGCAGCAGTGTGCTGTAAGAATCAGTACTGAGTTCACTGCATTTCATCATTTATGTAATGGATTTGGATGTGAATATTGGGGCTATAGTTAGTAAGTATACAGATGACATCAGAAAGGTGGTGTAGTAGATTATCTCAGAGTACAACGAGACCACAATTAGATGGGACAAAGGGTCAAGGAGTAACAGATGAAGTTTAATTTAGATAAATAATAAGCTTTTCATTTTGGGAAGGCAAATCAGGGCAGACATTATATACTTCATGTTCAGGTCCTGGGGAGTGTTGTGAAACAAAGGGACATAGGGCTGCAGATACATAGTTCCTTGAAAGTGGAGTCGCAGGTAGACAGAGTGGTGCTGAACACATTTGGCACATTTGCCTTAATCAGTCAGAGCATTAAACATAGGAGTTGTGGTGGCATGTTGTATCTGTACAGGACGTTGGGAAGGCCACCTTAAGAATACTGCGTACAATTCGGTTTTCTGCAGAAATGACTCACACAGATGTCCCAGGACTGGAGGTCTGAGCTTTAGGGAGAGGCTGGTTAGATTGAGGTGTTTCCCCCTGGAGTGTCAGAGGCTGAGGGGTGACATTATAGAGGTTTATAAAACCATCAGGGGCATGGATATTCTGAACAGCCATGTTCTGCTCTCCAGGGTAGGGGAGTCCAGAACAAGAGAGCATAGGTTGAAGGCAAGGGGGGAATGATTAGAAAGGACCTGAAGATAAATGTTTCACACAGAGAGTGGTGTGTGTACAGAATGTGCTGTCAGAGGAAGTGGTGAAGTTGGTTACAATCGCACATTTAAAAAGTATCTGAAAGAGGAGGGATATTGGCCAAATGCTGACAAATGGGACTGGATCAGATTTGCTATCTGATCGGACTGAACAGATTGGATTAATGGCTCTGTTCCCATTCTGCATGACTCTCTGATTCTATAAGAGGGATGATGAATAATTCTGAAAGGACCTTTCAAATCGGAATCCTCTTCAGTGGAAGGTTATCATGTCTCTATGTTCATATTGATTGAAAGCTGCGTTCGTTAAATATTTGCAAAGAAGTGAGTCATGCATAATGGGACGCAGACAGGAAAGTGGGGCTGATTCCACAATCTGATCAGCCACAATTTTAGTGCCTGGTGGAGAAGGCTCAAAGTATCTAATGACCCACTCCTGCTCCTCAGTCCCATGTTCCTGTGTTCCATTCAGCCCCTCAAACCTGCTAGACAGGAACAGTTGGAGGCGACTTACTCCTATAATCTGTTGCACAGAAACGCAAGAGACCACTCAGTACTGTCAGTACTGTCCCACACGGTTTGAGATGATTTGGGAAATGTAATTGGAAAATCCAGGCTGGCTATGAAAGAGGCCCCTCATCTCTCTTTAGAAAGCTTTCCCTCTCTGCAGCTTGTGCTCCATTTGTTGGTCATGTTGTAGACCCCGATTCACTGTGAATACAGCCCACATGCCTCACCCAGAGATGGCTCAAAAAAGTCCTCTGGTCGCCCTGACTGCAATATGCAATACCAGAACATTCATAAAAATAACACCCACTAACTTTCCAATAACAGAAGGTGAGAACATCAGAAACAGTGGCAGGTCGTTCACTCCCCAATCCTGCCTTGTCCTTCACTAAGATCATGGCTGATCTCCTTCTGGCCTCAAATCCTCTTTCATATCCAATTCTTCATAGCCCTCAACTCTCTGACAGGTCAATTTCTATCCACCTCCTCTTCAAATACATTCAGTCATCTAGCTTCCCGAACACCCTTGAGGAGAGAAATCCTGATATTCAATACTACATGTTTGACGAAAACACTTGCTGTTCCTATATTAAGGCCTGTTGATGTGAACAAAAGAGGTTGGTACAAGGGTTCAGGTAAAAATGACTGGCCCTGATATCAAGGCAGTTGTTGACTTCTGTTGACATCAAGGAGCTTAACAAAACTGAACTTAATGGGAATCAGAGTAACCTCTCCAGTGTTTGGGGTCAATCCTGGCACAAAGGAAGATGTTGATCATCTCAGTCTTGGGTCACCTGTGTGGGAGATCCTCAGGGTAGCTTCCCCTTCACAAACATTTTCAGCTGCTTCATCAATGTCTCCCTGCCCCCACCCTCCCCACCATAAGATCAGAAGTGGGGAAGGTCGCTGAAGATTCCACAATGTTCAGAACATTTTGTCCCCCATCAGCTCCTGAACTGGTCTTTGTCCGTGTGTAGCAGGATCCAGACTCCATTGAGACTTGTGCTGTTAAAGTGTCTGTAACATTCATGTAACAGCACTGGCGGGCACTGCACATTGCCACAGTAAAACAAGAGTTCATTCAGCACCTCACGCTGGTTTCACAGAAATATGAGGAAGCCATTCAGCCATTTGACACTATAGGAGAAGAACAGGGACAGCCCATTCAGTGCCTCCAGCCTATTACTCAGGAAGAGAAGGAGTCTAGTATGATGGACCTCACCAGAGCCCTCGAAAATATTTTAAGGCGGTAGCCTAGATTCTAATGTTTTCTTATTTTAAAGGAAATGTAAAGTGTCTGTTCCAGATGCAATGTGGCTGGTCAAACTACTCAGTGTGAAGCAAAAACATCATTTACTTAAAAACGAAAGAGAAAATGAAACCAAAGTAAGAGGAGTTTAGAATAACGTGATTCTATTGGACAGCTTAACAGAATAATAGATCTAGGAACTATTACTAATGAACCGTTCGAATATAGGGAAATGCCATAAACACAGCCCTTGCCAAAAAGAAATATTCAGACACAGATTGTCACAAATATTTCTCCAATCCAAGAATTAAAAACAGTATCAAGGGAAATTTCAGAGAGAGTAGCAGCCAGGAGACATTCACTGAAGTTTCCAACTCTGTGGAGACCCCAATAGATTCTGATGTTACTGAGAAACCAAAATCCAGAGATCCTAATCTATGAGAGTTGGCCACACCCATTCAGGCTGCATTAAAATAAACCTAAGGCCTCCATAGCTGTTACTCAAGTGGTCTTAACTAGCCAGCTTGGTAACAATCGTTCAATCTCTCATAAAATAAACCAGGACAAAATAACCTCTTAAAGCTGCATCATTGTCACACTAGTCAGTACAATGAGCAGTCAAACAGGAACCAGGGGTAACCCAGTCAGGCCCTTGGCCCTGTCCAATCGGACGAGGTTGAAGCCAATCACTCCTTTGAGTCACTTACACAGGAACAGCAGGAGGCCATTCCCACCTCAATGCAGTTATACAGGGGCAGTATGAGGTAATTTTTGCTGATTCCTGATGAATGACTTATACCCAAAGCGTCGATTCTCCTGGTCCTCGGATGCTGCCTGACCCGCTGTGCTTTTCCAGCAATTGATGCTCTACTCTGATCTCCAGCATTGGCAGTCATCACTGTCTCCAAATCGATGCTCTAACATGATGAACAAGTGGGGCAGAGGCTGCACAGACAGACTGTTCCACGTTGTTTCTCTTGGCTCCGTTGTTTATAATACACATGTGGGACTTTAACATGGTTTTCTAGAGTTGGGCTGGGAAGCCATATGTCTTGTGTGAAGTCTCAAGAAGGCATCTTCCATCTCCACGAAGACAGCCTGGTGTTCTCTATGTAGGGCGGAAGCTGATGGGAATGGTTTCCTGTTTCAGATGGAAGGTATTGTGGCTGCTGTTGGGGATTGTGAGTAACCTGTCGTTCAGTACGGGTTCGCACGCCGACTGCACTATAACATGGGGAGAGTTAGTAAAGGCAGAAAAACTATTAGGAGGGTCACGTTAGACTGATGAATGGACTCTCTAAGTTCAAATAATGCTGATCTTGTTCATGTTGATCTTGTCTAGTGCACGTCCTGTTCAGTGTAACCTGTATGCCTTACTCTGTCCAAGTCTATTTCCACCCGATGATCTGTCTGGCCATGTTTACTATGATCTTCCTCCACTGCTCATAAACAAAGTGTTTCCCTGTACTGAGGTATACGTGACAATAAATCAAACCAATCAATCCTGAGTAAAGTATGGAATTCCTCTCCCTGTCAATGTCTCTTTTGGGAATAAGAGATCGCAGCCACTCCTCGTGTTTCAGCATCACCATTTCTTCGTCTCTCACAGCTCTACAGATTAAACACTCAGCTTATTCACTCTATCCTCATGTTACCATCACCGGTGTCTGTGGTAAGGGAATCATTCCTTACAAAGGAGATCAAATCTGTGGAGAGTGCCCCAAATGCTCTTTCAGCAAGGCTCTACAACAGCAGGAAGATGGCTTTACTCATGCACTCGAATCATCTTACAATGATACCTTACAGCATACCTTTGACTGCACCTATTACGTACACAGGGTTTGATTCAGACCGGTCAGCATAGACTTGTGAGTGGGAGATCATGCTGACTAAATTTCTTAGAGTCCTTTGATGAACGTACCAGGAGGTTTGATGAGGGCAGAGTGATAGATGTCGTCTCTATGGATTTCCGTAAGGCCTTTGATAAGGTTCCACATGGCAGGCTGCTCAGGAAGGTTACATCTCGTAGAATGTGGGGGTGGGTTTGGGGGGGTGGGAGAGATCTGGCCAGTTGGATACGCAGTTGGCTTGATGGTAGGAAGCAGAGGGTTGAGTGGAAGGATGTTTGTCAGACCGGAGGCTTGGTACATTGCTGTTTGGTTGGCAATGTAGAATGTATGATTAGTAAGTTTGCAGATGACACTAAAGTAATTGGGAGCATGATCAGTGAGGAAGTTTATCAAAAATTGCAGCAGGACCTTAATCAGGTGGGAAATGGGCCGAGAAATGGCAAATGGAATTTAATATAGAAGCGTGAGGTCTTGCATTTTGGAAACTCAAATCAAGGTAGGAGTTTCATGGTGAATGGGAGGGTCTTAAGGGGTGCAGTGGGCAGAGGGACCTTGGTGTTCAGGTACAAGGTTCACTAAGAGGTCACAGGTAGACAGGGCAGTGAAGAAGGCTTTTGGCACATTGTCCTTCATCAGGCAGAATATTGAGTATAGAAGTTGGGACCTTATGTTGCAGTTACACAGGACTTTGGTAAGGCCGCACTCGAGTATTCTGTTCAGCTTTGTCACTTTGTTATGGGGAGGATGTTATTAAATTAGAAAGAGTGCAGAAGAAATTTACAAGTACATTGCCAGGACCCAATGGTCTGAGTTACAGGGAGAGGTTGGACAAGCTAGGACCTTTTCTTTAGCGTGTAAGAGACTGAGGGAGTCCTTATAGAGCTGTATAAAATCACGAGGGGTATGGAAAGGGTTAATGCTCTCAGTCTTTTTCCAAGGTTTAGAGAATCGAGGATTAGAGGGGATCAGTTTAAGGTTAAAGGGGAAGGAATAAAAGGGAACCTGAGGAGCCACTTCTTTATACAGAGGGCTGGTACGTGGATGAGTTGCTTGCAGATATGGTTGAGGGGGGATACATTACAACGTTTCAAAAACATTTGGATAAATATGTGGATAGGAAAGGACTGGAAACGTATGGGCCAACTGCAGGGAAATGGGGTTAACGTGGATGGATATTTTCAAGGTGGACTCGAACCCCTCTGTTAATTAAACCCAAACACCCAGAAAAGCTCGCCTCACCTTGTAATCTGTTAATATATGAGTGACACAGATCTCCTACATTCCACTATTTAAACAAAAATTATCAAGTTGGTTTCTTAACTTTAATAGTGAACACTAAGCAACAACTATTCGCAAATACAAGCCCCTCTTTTCTTACCTACTTACTATCTGACTCTAACTCTGTAAAAATATGCTGTTCCAACAACCCACATATGAAACATTAAAATTTCAAGACCATACAGTCTCTATCTTCCCCGCTGTGCTCACTCTTTCAGCTGCTGATCTCCCTGGGTCATGTTTTTTCTATTGCAAGTAGGTTTACATGAACATGTGTCTTTGATAGAGAGTGTTTGAGATGGCCAGTTAGCACTCCTGCTCGACAGCAGTTGCTCTGCTGTTGGATGGCAGTGACTCTCCCTCCAGTGTTCAAAATGCTGGGTTTATGTACTCCCCATGATATAATAATTCTCATAATTTGATTGCTGTCCAGGTGTCCAAACAATAATATGCAAATTATGTTGGTTTCTGGTATCCTGAGCGTTATTTAAACTCTTTGGTTGCATTTGGATGGCTGTCAAAACAGCAACCAAAACTCAGGTATCCATTTCTCAGCTAATGGATACATGTGGAACGGTGTGACCTTTAGCTGGCACCTGTGGCTTTAATTTCTATTCAACAAAACCAGATCTGTCTTAAAGTGCCCATACATGTTTTTGGCTTCATAACATCTTCCTGCTTCAGAAAATAAAATGAACCAGCAGAATGAAAAGATGGCATCATTCCTTTTCCTCTAATTCTTAATCCCAATTATATGAAATACAAAAGTATTAATCTCAGTTATATATCATTCATATTAATTCTGCACACCAATACAACACTGGAATAAGTCAAATCGTATCTACACTGCTTTGATTTAAATCCGCGAAAACCCATCTGCTATCACATTATAGGAGCCACAACATGTACATTTTGTGAGATTAAAGTCGGTAAGGTAAGACTCCAATTAAATAGTCTCATATTCTGGTCTTTAAATATTCCAAAAAATGCGAAAGATTTGTCGTTGTCCACAACCATCTCTGACAATTTGTTTGTCATATAAACATTAAAATATTGTCAGGCCAGTGTGAAACTTAATCATTCTTTTTCAATAATGGAGATTTTATTTTTTTTTTCTGGTGGATATTGAGTTTTTTCAACAAGTAGCCAATTAGCCATTCAATTACATCATCCTCTTTCTGTATCAATACATCTCCGACCCCAATATCCCGAGCATAAAACACAATTTTCAAAGGGTTTCAAAATATTTGGTGCAGCTCAAACTGATGTGGTGACTAATCCTGCTTTAAAATTCTCAAATGCCTCCTGGCATTGTTCTGTTCATCATAAGTCTGTGTTCTTCTTTACTAACTCCATCAGTGGTGCCAATACATTGCTGAAGTTTGCAACAAACTTCCGATAGAATCCACTCAGTTCCAAAAATCAAAGCATCTCTTTCTTCGAGGACGGTCGTGGAAATTTCTCAAAGCCCTTCGTTTTTATGTTCCATGGGATCAACCTCCCATGTCCAATGTAATGCCCCAAGAACGTCACCATTGCCTTCGTGAATTCTGTTTTCTTTAAGTTTATTACCAAGTTTGCTTCTTGTAATCGTTCAACATGCTCTGCCAACTGTAACATGTGAGCTTTCAATCACTTGCTAAAGATCACTACATCATAAAGATAAGCTGCAAAATTTGTTCATATGGCCACAACTCTGTTTCTGAGTCTTAAATGTGGCTGGTGCATTATTCATCCATATGAAATACTCGAGAAAGTTTTTTGTCATCCCTGGTATCTTTCCTGAGTAGTTTAACTGACTCCACATTTTTTTTTATTTGAAAGGGGCCACTAAACCTGGATTTGAAGAGATTTCTTACCAGTGGTGGCAATACTAATACGTCATCCCCACGGGAAATCTTCAAAGTTTCAGTGTTTTTATCTGCCACCTGCTTCACTCTATGCTGTGCTCTTCAGATACTGTTTAGCTAACTCACCTACTCCATCTACTCTCTCCTTCGCCTGAGACACATAATCCAGGTGTGAGATTTCCGACTTCAGTCCTGTCAATTTATATTTAATTAATTTCAAAGGAGCTCTCACTTCATGTACGAATGTTAACTCAAAGGAAGTAAAGTGAGTAGATTTATTTGGGGCATCTCTAATGGCAAACAATTTAATGGGGCACCTTTATCCCAATCATTTGGCCAACCCTGACAGGTACGCTGTTAACATTGTCTTCAGCATCTGATGCTAACTTTCCAAGGCTCTCTGGGATTCAGGATGGGACGCACTTGATTTGAAGTGCTGTCTGCCTAAGCCATCCATGACTTCCTTAAACAGCTGAGCGGTAAAATGAGACCCTTGGTCTGACTGAATCTCTCTGGGCAGCCCACAGCGAGTCAAGAAAGCTACCAATTCCTCCACCCCTCTTTTTGCCTTAACACTCCAATAATGGAATTGCTTCTGGAAATCTGGGAGACACATCCATTATGGTCAGCAAATATTGGTTTCCACTTTTACTTTAGAAAGGGGAGCTACACAATTAATCATAACCCACGTGCAAGGTTCTTCGAATGCAGGAATTGGCAAGAAAGGTGCTGGTTTTATTCCTGTCTGTTACTTACCTACCATTTGGGATGTATGACATGTAAAACAAAAATGAACAGCGTCCTTGTGCATTCCAGGCCAGTGGAAATGCTTCTGTACCTTATCCTGAGTCTTCTGTCCACCTAAGTGACCGCCTGCAATTAGTTTATGAGCGACCCGTAACACTGTACGTTACTGCTAACGCAATCTGGCGCACATCGGCCCATTTCCCTTCTTCATAACCTATCGGGGTCTCCATTTTAATTTTATGATTCTATCGTGAAGTTAATAACGTTCAATAATATATTCTGATTCCTTTTCTGCGTGTGTGCATGTGTATGTGTGTATATATATCTGTTGTAAGTCCATTAGCCTTTCAGGACTAAACACTGATCCTCTGCATGTTCAGGTTTTTCCTGCACCGTTACTTCAAACAGGGTGTCAGTTCACCGAGCATTAACCCATTTGTCTTTTTCGTTCTTTTTTTCCTTCCTGCTGTAACTTATGATAGTGGGATCTTGTTACGACACAGTCTGGAAAAATTCCTGAGTAATTCTCTTTTAACTCACCCATTCCCTAGTCTTCCTTTGGCTTCTCCACCACAAGGGGTGCCTATCCCACCTCGCCTCCTGCTAAATCGTTCCCAATAACAAACTGTATTCCTGGAACTGACACTCTGTTATTCACTGTCACTGTTACTTCCCTAATCTTGATTTGGCATTCCATCCTGATGTTACATAAGGGAATGCTTAATTTCTGTCCCCATTCCACAAATTAACACGCTCTTGTTTAACATGCCAGAAAGTGTGAAAAAGCTTTCATCTCTTCCTATTAGAGGGTGAGAGAAAGTGAGGGCTGCAGATGCTGGAGATTAGAGTTGAAAAGTGTGGGGCTGGAAAAGCACAGCACGTCGGCAGCATCCGAGGGGCAGGAGCGTTGACGTTTCAGGCTTAAATCCTTCATCAGGAAAGTGAGAGGTGAGGGAGGGGGAAGGAGTTTGAGAAATAAATGGGAGGGTGGGGGTGGAGCTGGGGTGGAAGGGAGCTTGGAAGTCGATAGGTTGCAAGTGGGGTGTGATGGTGATAGGTCGGACAGGAGGGTGATAGGACTCCTAACGGTGGTAGGACAGCTGGAACCCTCAAACTGTGTAGCATCAACGCTGACTTCACCAAATTCCAAATCTCCCCTCCACCAAACTCTCCCAGATCCAACCGTTCAATCTAGCACTGCCCTCTTGGACTGCCGTAACTAGCCATCTTCGTTTCCACCTATCGACTCCACCCTACCCTCCGACATATCACTATCACTCCCATCTACAACTTCTTATTGCCTTCCCAGTGACCCTCCCACCAGCTCAGCTATTACCCTCGTATTTATCTTTCAGCCCCCCTTGTCCCCCCCACCACATTCCTGACGATGGGTTTCTGCCTGATATTCGATTGTCCTGCTGTTTGGATGCTGCCTGATCTGTTGTGCTTTTCCGGCGCCTCACTTCTCAACTATTAGAGACTGAGCAGATCCCATATCTCACAAAATTATAACTTCTTGTTGTTCTCCCCCTGTTCTTTCTGTGTAAACTTTATCTACAGAAGTGAATTCTTTAGAGAGATCAGGCCCTGCCTCCATATCCTGCCTTTGCCTAGGCTGTGCAATTTCCTGCATCTCCTCAGCTCCACTTGGGGTCTCCTTTACCAGTTTCACTAATGCCACTGGGCTTAGCCTCTTCTACCACATCTTTCCCCAAAGTGTCTTCCTTTAACGCCCAGCACGGTGTGTCCCAGCTTACTGCAGTGAAAACAACTTTTTCCCTGTGCCCCTCTTAAACCACCAGCATTGTAATTTTATGTGTTCCACTCCCTTATAGTGAGAACACCTGAGGCCTTTCACCACCTTTCAACCCCCTTGGGCTTCTTTCTTCACCTGTGGTAAAATATTGTGAGCTACTGTTCGCTTTGTAATGTGTGATCGTCCCTTCTCCCAATTTCTAATCCCTCACAGGTTGAAATTCCTGTCAGAAGCTAAATTTCATCACATGCCACAATGCATATTTACGTGCCATTTCTGCCGTGTTTCTCACTTCCTATTCATTCACATGAATTCTTACTATCTCTGGAAGTGATTCTTTTAACTTCTCCAGCAGATTAATCTCTCTTCAAGCCTCATAGGTCTTATCCATTTTTAAGGCCAGCACCCACCTGTCAAAATGACTGTGGTTAATTCTTTCAAACTCAATATAAGTCTGACCTGGTTGCGTCTCTATTTTTCTGAACTTCTGTCTATAACCTTCTAGTACCAATTCATAACCAATCAAAATAGCCAATTTGACTTCTTGATAATCTCTTGATCTCTCGTCTGATAGCGCTGCACATACCTAATCAGCTGTGCCCACCAGCTTAGTCTGAACTAGCATTACCCACAAGTTCACTGGACACGTCATCTGCCTAGCCATTTTTTCAAATGAAATAAAAAGGGTTTTGACATTTTTCTCATCGAAGTATGGCAAGTTACTAACCTAGTTGTATACATTGCTACGTTCTCCCTTCATCTCCATCCTGTTAATTTAACTTTCTTGTCTAAATCCCAACTTCTGAATTTCAAATCCTCTCTCTCTTTCTTTTTCCTCTCTTTCTCTTTCATCTCTCTCTGTTTCCGTCCCTTTATTTATCTTCTAACTCCAGGTGCCACATTTGCAATTTAAGTTTTTATAACTCTACTGCAGTTGCCTATTTCTCTGATACATCAAAGTGCTTAACCAATTCCATTACAATTTCAACTTCCCTTTTCTCCCTTGTTAAACCCAATTGCAACCTATTTGCTAATTCTAAAAAAAAAGTCCTCCTTTTGTCTTTCTAAACTTCCTTGGAAAACTTGGGAACCTCTTTCGTAATATTAAAAGCCATTTCCCTCACTTTTTATTTCACCAACAACAAGTAACAAAATTAAACGAATTTTCCCACTGGTTTTATTTGAAGATCAAAGTCACTAATTGCAATGAGTTGGAATTTGCTGGGACCTGTCGTATCTCACATCTGTTCAAGTCGGTCCAAATGCCACACCCAAGGCCCCCAACTGTTATGACATCAATGTCGAACCCCTTTGTTAATTAAAATCACACACCTAGAAAAGCTCACCTCACATCATAATCTGTCAAAACGTAAGCGACAGAGAACTCCTAAATTCCACTAATAAACAACAAATAACAATTTATATGTGTGCAAGTTAGCTCGCTGAGCTTGAAGGTATGTTTTCAGAGGTTTCGTCAGCATGACTAGATGACATAATCAATGAGAGTATCTGCTAAAGTGTTGGTGATATGTCCCGCCTCTCTATTTATAGGTCTTGGTTTGTTAAAGTGGGTGATGTCATTTCCGGTTATTTTAACAACAGAATGTAGACAGGATCTAAATTGATGCGTTTATTGATGGACTTCTGGTTAGAATACCATTTCTCCAAGAAGGTCCTTGCGTGTCTTAGTATGTGTGTGTGCTTTGTCCCAGTCAAAGTGATGCCCTTCTTTTTCTGTATGTATGGAGCATAGTGATAGTGCGTCATGTCTTTTGATGGCTAGTTGGTGTTCTTGTATCCTCGTAACACAACAACAGGACAGTTTCAATGGTGGAAAAATGAATTTATATACACTGTTTAATCAATGTGTGTGTGCAGATAAGTCGCATTTTTCATATGTGCACAACACATTGTAAATGAACAACAGAGACACAGTTAATGAAAAATGATGCATATGATGTATGAAATTGATAAAACATGAAAACATGATTTGATCCTCTCAATGTTCCCTCTGGGATTCCCAACTCTAATCTCTCATTCTTACCAGGATGTGTGCTCCAAATTCTTGATTCTTGTGTCGCAACTTATTTCGGTTAATCCCCTTTCTACCGGGAATTCAATATGTTGGCCTGCTGGGATCTTTCCAAAGCTAGTGTCAGTCACATTATTGGAGATAAATATTCTGGCATCAGACTCAGCATTTGAACATATTACTCTGTTGTACATGCACTGTACAAAGGACCACAGCACACAGGCTTTGCCAAAACATTGGAGTATGTTCATCTACTTCTTTCGATAATGTAGTTTTCTCATTTTCCACATCTCCATACCTATATCCTCTCTCTCGTTCTCCCTTTGTATCTAGTTTAAAAATCCACCAATTATTCTTCGTGTCCCATCTCCCAAAACTCATTCTTTCAGTTTATATCTAATGCTCTCTTCAAGATGTAATGTGGTTATAATTCAGCAATGTAACTACCAAGATATGCGGGCGTCGCAGGCCAGAGTTAATTGGAAGGGGAGCTGAGCAGGAAAGACCATGGAGCAGCAATGGGAGGAGGTTCTGGGGATAATTCGGAAGATAATACCAGAAATGCAACCCCAAGAAGTTGAAACATACTCAGGGGAGGACAAAGCAGCCATGAGTGATAAGGCATCAAACCAAAAGAGAAAATATATAATGTGGTGAAGATGATTGGGAATCCAGAGAATTCATTGGCTCTGCAACTGCATAACGCTGGCATCACTGACACTACAGAGCTCTTAATCATGGTCAGGGAAAGAAACAGAGGAAACACATTCACTTTAAACACAGAAGATGGTATTTCTCAAGGAAAAAGATTCAGGTGAATGAAACATTTGCATTAAATCAGTTAAATTCTTTTGCGGAAAGTGTCAGATTGGAAGCAAGACCCGGGGAGACAGACCCTCAGCAGGATGAGAGTATGAAAATGGAAGTATTTCCACATCAGAAACCAGGTTAGGCCACTGAGTGCAGGGCTGATGGGTGAATGGGTCTCAATGAGAATTGGGGAACAGACAGCAGAATTGCATTGCAGATATTGCAGCTCGAAACTGCATATTCATGTATTGCTGTAGACCACAACAGCAGGAGAAGCAGAACACCATTCAACCACAACCTGAAAATTTTTGACAGGGTAACACGTCAGTCTGTCATTACCATCAACACCATCTATGGCTCAGTGACGAGTGTGGGTGAATATGTCAGAGTCAGAATTATTGAACTTTAACCTGATGCTAACTCATCAGACTTGGCCAACAGATCTGATCGAAGCATTGCAGTCCTGTCACATTCAGTCATAAATGATGATGGACGATTAAACAAATGACTGGAGGAGAGGGCTCCACAAACATTCCCATCCTAAATAATGGAACAGACCTGCACATCAGTGTAAAAGTGAAGGATGTTTTATCTGCACCATCTTCTGCTAGAAGTGTTGAGTCGATGATATACCTCACCCTCATCATGTTGCCCAAAACATCACAGATGCCAGTCGTCAACCAATTTGATTCGCTGCACCTGACATAAAGAAACAGCTGGACACAGTAGATACGACAAAGGCAATGGGCCCTGACACCATTCCTGCAATAGGACTGAAGACTTGTGCTGCATAACAAGCCGTGTCCCTGGGGAAGCTGGTTCATTCCAGCTCCAACTCTGACATCTCCCTGGCAATGTGGAAAATTACTCCCCTATGTCACGTCCCCGAAGACGGGAATAATTACAATCTGAACAATTACCACCTCCCCAGTCCCATCATGACAGTCACATTGGTGGGAGTTCTTTTTGACAGAGCTGTCAAGCAGCACAGAAATAACCAGCTCAGTGTGGTTTCCGATAGGTCCCCATGTGGAGATGGTGCTGCTGTGGAAATATCACTGGATTACCAATCCAGACCAGGCTAATGCTCTGGCAGCAGGTGGAAGTTAAAGACAATTAATAAAATATCGAGATCTAAAATCTGGGATCAGTAACAGTGACCTTGAAGCCAATATCGATTGTAAACAGAATTTCCTTCTCCAATGTAGTTTTCGGACGTGAATCTCCGGTGATTTCCTGGGCTGGCCTAAAAGTGACTCCAAAGACCCTGACATGTGATAAACATTTCAATGGTCTCTGAAATTGCCAAGCAAGGGCACTCATTTGTATCAAACTACTCCGAGGTCTGAAAGGATGAAACCGGACAGAACATCCGGCCTCAGCATCAATGTCAGAAAAGGGAATGGGAACACAGTCCTGTCGACCCTGCAGAAACCTCCTTCCTAACATCTGAGAGCTTGTGACAGCATTTGCAGAGCTTTCCCACGCTCTGCACAGAAACATCGGGAATGGAAAACACATTTAGCCTCCCCATTCTAGTTCATGGAAAAAAATCTCCTCAATGCACTTACCCCACGCGATATACATATCCGTAAATGTGAGTAACCTTGGGAAGCTGTAAAATAGGAGGTGCAGTAGTACGTTTGGTCCATCGAGTTTACTACCCAATTCAATATAGTGTTGGTTGGCCCTTCATTTCCATACCATACTCCTGCTCTCCCATCATCCCTTTACTGTCATTAAATCCTTATTTATAATCAGTGTCTCGGTTTCCAGGTGTGAGCGAATTCCCCAGGTTCCCCAGTCAGTGAGAGCAGATATTTATTATCATCTCAATGCAGAGTGACTGCCTGTACCTAATACTGTGGCCCCTTATTTTAGAAGTCCCAGCCAGGGAAATTATCATCCCTGCTTCCAATCTATCTCACCCTGTCAGAGTTTTATACATCTCACTGAGAACTCCACCCATTTTCCTAAACCCCATGGAATACTGGCCCAGTCACCCCAAACTCTACTCCTCCAACAAGCCCGTCATCCCAGAGATCAGTCTGTTCATCCTTCACTGCTCTCCCTCAATGTCAGGTTTGTCCTTTATTAGGTAAGGAGACCAAAACTGCACACAATACTGCACAATGTTCAAGATGATATCTCACCAAGGCCCTGTACAGCTGCAGTAAGACACCCTATCTTCTGGACTCACATCCCCCTGAAATGAAGGTCAACGCACAATTTATCTTCCTCACTGCTTTCTGTTTCTGCAATATTACTTTCAGCGACTGGTGTACAGGGAGATGCAGATCCTTTTCAGTGTTGCAGCTCCCCACTTGGTGGATCTGTGTACACTGGGCAGCGTGCCAAAGCCATGCCCAGTATTGACTTCTGGTTGCAGAACTCACTGCGCTGCAGGGACTTCAGAGGTTTATGCAGAAGGAAACAACAAAAAGGAGCAAACATCCCTTTGTAGATCAACATGATTCTACAAATCATTTTCAAATGGTAGGCTGCCAATTTATCGTTTCCACCAAAGGGCCCACCGTCACCTCTTTCCACATTGTTCTCCATCTGTCACGTATTTACTCGTTCACTCCACTTGTCTTAGTCTTCTCAGTGCTTTTTTACATCCTCTTCACCCACTCTCAATCCCACATCCGTTCGTGCTGTCAGCAGTATGGGATATATTGTATCTGATTCCAGCAACCAAATGTTTAAAGGGCATTGTGAACAGCTGGGCCCCAAGCACTGATCCCTGTGACATCTCAGCAACCGTCCTCTGTTAATTTCTATTTATTTATTTCGTGAATCTGGGAGTCACTGGCTGGGCCAGCATTTATTGCTTGTCCCTAGTTGCCCTTGAGAAGGTGGTGGTGAGCTGCCTTGTTGAACGCTGCATTCCACCTGCTGTGGTTGACCTCCAATGCCATTAGGGAGGGAATCCCAGGATTCTGACCCAGTGACTGTGAAGGAGCAGTGATATATTTCCAAGTCAGGATGGTGAATAGCTTGGAGGGAACCTGAAGATGATGGTATTCCCATACATCTGCATCCCTTGTCCTTCTAGATAGACATGTTCGTGAGTTGGGAAGGTGGTCTCTGAGGATCTTCGGTGAATTATTTCATTGTAGCATGTAGATAGTAAAAGACTGCTGCTGCTGCTGAGTGTTGATGGTGGAGCATTGTCGATGAAGGGACATTCAGACTGGTTGCTTTGTCCTGGATGGTATAAAGCTTCTTGAGTGTTGTTGGGGCTGCACTCATCCAGGCAAATTGGGAGACTCCTATTACACTTCTGAATTATGCATTGTAGATGATGGACAGACTTTTGGAAGTCAGGATGTGAGTTACTCGCCGCAATATTCCTAGCATCGGACCTGCTCTTATAGTGACTGTGTTCATGTGGCGAGACCAGTGAGTTACTGAGCAATGATTACCCACCAGTAATTTGATACTGGGGATTCATTGATAGTAACACCATTGAATGCCAAGGGGCAGTTTAGATTGTATTTTATTGGTGATGGTCATGGTCTGGCATTCGTGTGGGCTAAATACAACTTGCCACTTGTCAACCTGGATACTCTCCAGATCTTGTCACGTTTGAACATGGACTGCTTCTGTATCTGAGGTGTCACAAATGTTGCAGAACATTGTACAATCATTGGCGAACATCCCCACTTCTGACCTTAAAATGGAAGGAAGGTCATCGATGAAGCAGCCATGAAGAAGTTTTCGGTCACTGCTCGAGGGACCCCTACAGGTTTGGAGCTGAGTTGACTGACCTTCATCAACCATGACCATGACCTACGTCTCAGGTATGAATCTAACCAGCAGGGAGTTTGCCACTGATACCCATTGATTCCAGTGTTGCTGACGCCCCTTGATACCACACTTGGTCGAATGCAGCCTTGACTTAAAGGGCTATCGTTCTCACCCCACCTCTGGAATTCAGCTCTTTTGTCCATGTTTTAACCACTGTAATGAGGTCAGGAGCTGAGTGGCCATGGTGGAGCCCAAACTGGACGCCATTGACCAGGGTATTGCTGAGCAGGTTGCTGCTTAAAAGCACTGAGACCTTCCACCACTTTACTGATGATCGAGAGTAGACTGATGGGGTGGTAATTGGCCGGATTGGATATGTTCTGCTTTTTATATACAGGAGATACTTGGGGTAATTTTCCACATAATGAGGAAAAGCCATTGTTGTAACTGTATTGAAATAGTTTGGCTAGCGGAGTGGCAAGTTATGGAGCACAACGTTTTCAGTACTATTGACATAATGGTGTCAGATTATGGATCCTATGGAGTATCCAGTATCCCCAATCCTTTCTGGATATCGTGTGGACTGAATCAAATTTTTTGATGGCTGGTAACTGAATTGCTGAGGACCACTGGAGGAGGCTGAGATGGATCATCCACTCAGCATTTCTGACTGAAGATTGTTGCCAATGCATCAGCCTGATCTTATACACTGAAGTGCTGGGCTCTTCCATCATGGAGGAAGGGGTTATTTGTGGAATCTCTTCTTCCAGTGAATTGTTTAATTGTCCCCAACGTTTCTCGACTAGATGTGGAAGGACTGCAGAGCTGAGATCTGAACCGTTGCTTGTGGGATGACTTAGCTCTGTCTATCACTTACTGCTTATGCTGTTTGGCACACAAGTTGTCCTGTTTGATGGCTTCACCAGGCTGACACCTCATTGTCAGGTATGCCTGGTGCTGCTCCTGACATCCTGCACACTCCACTGAACCAATGATGATCCTCTGGATTGATGGCAATTGTTGCGAGGGGAATATGCCAGGCCATGAGGTTATGTGGGAGTACAATTCCACTGCTATTGATGACCCACAACACCTTATGGACATCCAGATTTGAGCTGCTAGATCTGTTTGAAGTCTGCCCTATTCAGCACTGTCATAGTACCACCCAATATGGTGGAGGTTATTCTCAATATGCAGGTGTGACTTTGTCTCCACCATGACTGTGCGGTGGTCACTCTTACCGATTACTGTCATGGACAGATACTTCTGCAACTGGCAGATTTGTAAGGCTGTGGTCAAGTATGTATTTTCCTCTTGTTGGTTCCTTCACCACCTGACGCCAGTTATATCCTTTAGGACCCGGCCAGCTCGATCAGTAATGCTGTAGCTGAGATACTGTTGGTGGTGAACATTGAAATCCCCCACCCAGAGTACATCTTGCGTACGTGCTACCCTCAGTGCTTCCTCCAAGTGTTGGTCAGCATGGAGGAGTACTGATTCGTCAGTTGAGAGAGGCTGGTACGTGGTAATCAGCAGGAAGTTTCCTTTCCCAGGTGCAAACTAATGTCATGATACTTCATGGGATACGGAGTCACTGTTGAGGGGTCCAAGAGCAATTTCCTTCCAACTGTATCCCACTGTACCGCCACTTCTGCTGTGTCCGTCCAGCTGATGAGACAGGAGATATCTGGGGATGGTAATGGGGAGTCTGGGACATAGTCACACTCACAGAATCATACATTACAGAAAATGTCAGGCTATTACTTGACGAGACTGTTTATTTCTATTCACCGTTTCCTGCCAGCTCTCCCATTCTAGAAACATGGCCATATATTAGCCCCGATCCACTCAGATCTGATTTTGCAAATTGGGCTTGGAGCTTTACCAACATTTTTCTAAAAATCAAAATGTTTTACATGCATTGCTTCTCTTTCATTTGTCTCCCAGTTTGTTTCTCAAACATAATTCCCATTTCATAAATCTATGTTAGTGTTGTCTATGACCATTATTTTCAGCCACAATAATTTCTGCGAAACCATTTACTTGCTATGTTCTATGTTCCATGTACTCTATCATTTTCCCACACCGGACTCGGTTTTCCTTGTATTGTTAGAAAGTTTTGTGAAGACAGAACTGAAGTAGTGGCTTCATAGTTCTGCCATTTTTTCTGTTCCCCATTCTCCATTCCCTGGTTTCAAACTGTAAGAAAACTGTACATGTTTTCTCATATTTCTCACGTTGACATAATTTAACAAGCTAATACAGTTCACTCTTATAACCCTTATGAATATAACTCTTCAGAAATAAATCAATTCCTGCCTTAAACTGCTCAATAATTGACCTTCCACACCATACACTCACAGGGGCATAGACTCTGTGCCAACAGAAATACAACACGATCTATACTAGTCCCACATTCCTACACCAGGCCCATAGCCTGGAATGTTATGAGACTTCCAATTGCTCGTCCAAGTACTTGATAATGATTGTGAGGTGATCATTCCTCTCTCAGGAAGTTATCCCAGAACCCCACACCTCGAGGTGGAAAAATGTTCAAATCATCTCTGAACCTCAAACTCTTCACTTTAAAAGTGTGCTCCTTTGTTCTTGACCCTCTCACTAAAAGGAACAGCTGCTCTCTATCCACCCTGTATGTGTCGCTTATCATCTTACCCTTCTGAATCACGGACCCCTTAGCTTTCTCTGCTCCAAAGTAAACAACCCGAGCTTATCCAGCCTCTCTCCATAGCTGATGTGCACCATCCCAGGAAACATCCTGGTGAATCTCCTCTGCACCCTCTCCAGTATAATCACATCCTTCCTGGAATGTGGTTCCCGGAGCTACATACAGTACTCCATTTTGTCCGAACCAAAGCCATGTATTGCTCTTATAATCTACACCCTGATTAGGAAACGCTACACCCAAGGTCCAATTCTTAACTAGTCCATTAACCTGTCCAGGAGAAAGTGACGAATGCAGATGCTGGAGATCAGAGCTTAAAAAATGTGTTGCTGGAAAAGCGCAGCAGGTCAGGCAGCATCAAAGGAACAGCAGATTCAACGTTTCGGGCATAAGCCTTCTTCAAGAATCTGCCCGAAACGTCGATTCTCCTGCTCCTTTGATGCTGCCTGACCTGCTGCGCTTTTCCAGCAACACATTTTTAAACATTAACCTGTCTAGTCACATTCAGGGATGTGTGGAGAAGCACAATCTGAGCTTCCTAGTGTGCTGCCATTCATTGAGTCCTCCCCTGCTTGGTTCCTTCTCCCAAAGTGCATGACCTCATATTTATCAGGGTTACATTCTATCTGCCATTGATCTTCCCAGCTGACCATTCCATCTGCATCTTCCTGTAACTTAGGGCCTTCCTTCTCACACCACCCAGCCAATCTTTATGTCAAACATACACTTACTTATCTCATCTTCCCCACTCTCCACCTAGCCCCCTCCACATTCACATCTATTTTTTTTATGAATAACACAATCAATAAGGGACACAACACTGATCTCTGTGGTACACCAAGGGACACTGGTCTCCAGTCACACAAACAGTCTTCTCTCACCACCCTCTATCTCCTGCTACTAAGACAATTTTCGTTGCAACTTGTCAAGTTATCCATCATATTGTGAGATTTTACTTTATTTTTCAGTTTCCCAGGTGGAAATTTTTCAAAGGCCTTCCTACAAAGCTAAACAATCGACCTCCTCAAACTAATTCAATCAAATCCATTGGATGTGACTTCTTTCTGATAAAGTCATGATAATTATCCCTGATCAAACCTTGGAACTCTGATTGGAGTTCGATTTTCTCCTTCCCTATTTTATCCAGTAGTTTCCTGAACAGTGATCTAATACTCGCTCGTCTATAGTTCCCTGGTCTATCTCTCCCACCCTTACTGTGAAGTGGAATCGTATTAGCAGTTCTCCAGTTCTCCGGCCCCTCCCCTATGGTAAGATTCTAATTAAAACATTCAGTCAAGGTCTTTCCTCCTTTGACCCCAACAGCCGCCTGTGATACAACTCATTCAGACATGGAGATTGGTCCACATTTGTACAGAACAAAACCTCAAATCCCTGCTCACATTTTACATCAATCTGTTCAAGAGCTTCCCAGTCCATCTTCTCGAATTCTGTACCTGCCTCCTCCATCTCCCAAGTAAAATAGATGTGAAGGTCTCATGTAACAATCCATCAATATTCTCCAGCTTGACACACAGATTGCCCCTTTGGTTTCTAATGGATACTAACTTTTTGCTAATTGTTCTGTTCTAATTGTCCGTGTAGAATATTGTGGGATTGTCCCTTATCTCGCCTACTTCTACTTCTTTATGTCCCTCTGTTCTTCAGTCATTTCGATGTTTCTAAGATTCACTACAATCAACTCTCATGTTTTGAAACTCGAGATTACAGGCTGAGGTTCCCCATAAGACAACCTTGTCATTTTACGGATTAATCTGGACAATACCTTTTAAACTTCCTCTGTAGTCAATATATTCTTTCTTAGATTGGGACTCCGAACGATACACAATATTCTACGTTTAATCTCACCAACGCTCGATGCGACTGGTGCACGACATCCTCTATCTTCCAATTACATTCACATGAATGTAAACCTAATTTTTACTTTCCCATTTGCATATGTTCTTCCCAATACCTCGTGGTTTAATTTTTCTTATGAACTTGCTGTGAGTTCTTTTAAAAAAGCTCATGAATATCCAACTATACGTTATCCAATGGTTCATCATTGACTATGTCCACAAGAGTCATCTTCAAACCACTCCAAAAATATGTTTGCCACTTCTGGTTTTCATTTCATCGGAACTTTCTCACACTCCCCGGTTATGTTATTACCTTCTAAGTATCTAGTAGCATGTTCTTTGTAATCAAGTCCAACAAATACATAACTGCGGATGACACAATAACTGGTCTGTAGTTCACCATTCTCCAAATTCATCCTTTCTTAAACTATTGGACAATATTTATAACCCTTGCCTTATCCAGATTGGCTAAATGCCTTTCGGGAATGTGCCGGAAAATAAAGTGACAATCCGCGATGCAATTACCATGTCTATTGCTGCTTCCTCTGAAACTCTTGTATGAAGTACATCCAGTCTGTCAGATTTATAAATACTCAATCCAGCTTTCTTTTCAAAGATAACCCCAACACTGATAAGAATGATCTTAGACTTTACTTACACAAGTCCCAGGGTCACTTGGTATTTCTGGGAGAATTTCTGGACATTCTTCCATGAAGATAGACACAAAGAAACTGTTTCTTTTCCCTGCGGTTTCTCTGTTCTCTGCAATAAATTATCCTGAACGCACACCAACTGTTCCACATTTGACCTTGCTTTTATTTTTTTCATACATTGATAGAGGCTTTTTAGCAGTCTTTACGTTTTTCTTTCGTTTGTATGCTTTTTCTCTTTCTGATTTTCTTCTCAGTTTCTTGGTCATCCTTTGCTGTGTCCTACATCTCTCTGAATCCACTGGCTTACTGCAACACTTGGCATTTTTCTAAGCTGCCTCCTTTCATCTAATAGGTAGATGAATGCGGGGTTGAAAGTGATAGTCGGAGAGAAGGGTGGACCAGATTGATAGGAAGGAAGGTGGACACATAGGTTCAAAAGGGCGGTGCTGACTTGGAAGGTTGGAGTAGGATAAGGTGAGATATGGGGAAATGGGGAAATGGGGAAATCCACTATGATCCCCTGTGGTTGGAGGGTCCCAAGCAGAAGAGGAGGCTTTCTTCCTCCAGGCTTCTGCTGGCTCGGGTTTGGCGATGGAGCAGGCCCAGGACCCTCATGTCCTTGGCAGAGTGGAAAGGGGAATTAAAGTGCTCAGCAACAAGGTGATGGATGTGTTCAATGTGGTTGTCACAGAGGTGTTTTCTGAAATGATCCACAAGTTGACGTCCTGCTTCGACAATGTAGAGAAAACCACGTTGGGTTTAATGCATGCAGTAGATGAGGCGTTCTGTCTCCATTCGTCATCAATCACTTTCAACCCCACCTTCATCTACCTTTCGCCATCGCAGCTACTTCCCCCCTGCCGCACACCCTTCTCATTTATCTCTCAGCCCTTGACCCAGAAGCTTCATTCCTGATGAAGGGCTTATGCCTGAAACATCGATTTATCTACTCTTAGGACGCTGCCTGACTGTGCTTTTCAAGCACCATACTCTTCGACTCTGATCTCCAGCATCTGTAGTCCCCACTTTCTCCTCACACCTTCATGGCTTGCATGACTCAGATTTATAACAGTTACTGCAAATAAAACAAAAATTGTCTTGTACTCAAACAGCATAAAAGAAAACCAATACATTGTGGTCACTGTTCCCAAAAGGTCCTTTCCAGCAAAATTTTGAATTAGCTCTTCTGATCACTCAACATCAATTCCTAAATAACCTGATCTCGAGCTCAGTGCTCGACATAATGTTAATGTAAACCATCTCACACGTGGTCATGAAATCCATTTTTCCCAGCATTAGAATTCAATTGGGTTAACACAGTTTAGATATAATTTAAACAGTACATTATTACTGCAGTACCCACAAATGTGTATATCTCATTTCCTTTTTAATAACATGTCGAGCATTTGTATTGCAGCTTTCACTTTCATATATATCTCCCAACAATGTTTGCTCCTCCTTGCTGTTTTTGCGCTCCACCTTAATAGATTCTTTCTAATCTGAGCGACGTGGGCTCTGGCGAGATTAATGGTAGCCATCTCTCACATCATTTATGATCTTCTCCAACTTTAACTTCTCCAGATCTCCCGTTATGCTGATGGATTAGAGAAGGACAATGATCTTCCAACAATGCTCTGTATTCCCCCAGAGAGCTGAGACAGCTCTAACCTGGGTGGGAACCTTACAGCAGGCTGGTAATGTGTTGCTGCTGCTGTACAGAGAGATCACATCTGGAGTAGTATGTGCAGATTTAATGTCTTCAATGAAGAAAGGATGATGTTATATTGGAAGCAGCTCAGAGATGGTTCACTCAACTGATTCCTGCAATGAAGGTGCTAGCTTATAATGAAAGGATGATCAGGTTGACCCAGTAGCCATTGGAGTTTACAAAAATTAAAAATGATCTTATTAGAACATAGCTGACAGAAGGAGTTAACAAATGAAGCGAATTACACAGATAGTGGAGGAATCCATTCTGTTCTCCAGCCTGTTACACAGGAACAACAGGAGGATATTCAGGCCTTCGAACTTGTTGCACCAAAACAGGACGAGGCTATTCAGCCCCTGGAGCCTGATATACATTTACAGAAGGAGGCCAATCAGCTTCTCCAGCCTATAACAGTAGGTCATGCTGCATCAGTATCCTGTTAAACAGCAACAGGATCAGTCCATTCACCCTCCTCAAGCCTGTACCATAGGAACTGGAAGAGGTCACACAGTGACTGGAGATTGCTACACTGGGATAACAGTAGGCCATTCAGACCCACTGAGCCTATTGCAAGGGAATTGGATAAGGATAAAAACTATCTGAGACTTATTTCAATGGAAAGGAAGAGGTAATTTCGACACGTGTCTGTTGTATGGGAACAAGAGAAGACCAATCAATCCCTCGGTCCCATCTCCGGGATACATGAGGAGACCGTTCAGTATATCCATCTGTTATGGAGAAGTATGAGAAGTCCCATCAGCTCCTCAAAATCTTACATAGCAACAGTAAGATTCCATAATCTCCCAATCCTCTAAAGCATCAACAGGAGGAGCTTATTCTGGCCTTGGAGTTGGCAACATGGGAACACCAGAAAGACGTCAGCTCATCGAGTTTGTACACCAGCAGGATGATAAGTCCATTCAACCACATGTGGCTCTTACTCAACAATTGGAGAAGATCTCTTAAAGCCTTGTGCCCATTAAGCAGGAATTCAAAGTAAACAAGGTTTGTGAAAGGAAAGAGCTTGTAATAATCGTATAGATTAGGGAGTAAAGTGTAACAATAAACTATTGTAATTTAAGGCAAATTTTTAGAGTCCATTGTTCAGGACATTTGCAAAGTTAAATCACAATCTGTCAGACTCAATATGGTTTTACGAAGGCTAAATCGTGTTTGAATTGTTTGCTTGAGTTATTTGAAGATGTCACAAACAAAGTGGATAGTGCGAATCCTGGAGATGTAACATATCTGGTCTTCCGGAAGGCATCATATATGTCACTTCTCCAAAGAGTAATTGGTAAGATCAGACAGCATGGGTTTCGGAGTAATTTAGTAGCTTGGATGGAGGATTGGTTAACCAACAAAATCTAGCCAGATGGAATAAATGTGTCATTTTCTTTTGGCAAATGCAGTTTGTGCCATTGATTTTAGTACTCATGTCTCAAGCATTTGCAATCGATGGTATTACTGTACTCGGTTGACGGGAGAGAAAATACAATGCCACATTTTCAGATGCTACTAACATCGATGGGAAATTACGTCGGAATGATGATGCAAGAGATTTTAAAACATATGGATAGGTTTGGAGAATGGGCCAACATTTAGCAAGGAAAATTAAAGTGAATAAATATGGGGCCATTCAAGTTGGCCAGTATAATAGAAAGACAAATTATTATCTAGATGGAGAAAAAGTTCAAAGTGTTTAGGTGCAGAGGGATCTGGGTGTCTGGTTGCATATCACAGAATACCTGCCTGCAGGTGTTGCAAATAATGAGAAATGCAAGCATCATTTCAGTGTTTATTTATAAAAGGATAGAGTAGAAAGATAGGGAGTATTGGTGTAGCTATGCAAGGCATTAGTGAGGCTGCAACTGGAGGACAGTTTGGGTGTCCTGCAGAATGAGGTATTTCCATTGGAGGCAATTCAAAGGAGCTTCATTAGATTGATTCCATATTTGAAGTGTTTGTCTTATGAAGAGAAATTGAGCAGTTTAGGCCTATACTCTCGCCTTTATAAGAATGAAAGGAAATCTCATTGAGTTCTGTAAAATGCTAAAAGTAATTGAAACTTTAGATGTGGAGTGGATTTTTTTCATGTGGTGCAATCTACAACAAGAGACTAGAATTTTAGGATGGAGAGATGGCAGGAAAGTGGAACAGAGGCCGAGTTGACATCAGCCTCATCGAGGGGTTGGAATCCTCACAGATGCTCCTGTTCTTATTCAACTTTTGGACTGTGTTACCCAGGAATGGTGGAGGACTGGGTATCATACAGGAAGTAGGCACTCAGGATAAATCAGTTAGAGAGAACGTAGCCAGTAGGGTCACACAGTGACAAGCGCTGGGTTCTCAACTATTTAGAGTCTATGTTAATGATCAGGAGGATGGAACAGATATACAGATGCTGAGTTTGGTGATTCCATAAGAACATAAGAACATAAGACATAGGAGTGGAAGAAAGGCCATTCAGCCCATTTAATCATGGCTGATGGGCATTTCAACTCCACTTACCTGCATTCTCTCCGTAGCCCTTATATCCTTGTGACATCAAGAATTTATCAATCTCTGCCTTGAAGACATTTAGCGTCCCGGCCTTCAAAGCACTCTGCGGCAATGAATTCCACAGGCCCACCACTATCTGGCTGAAGAAATGTCTCCGCATTTCTGTTCTGAATTGACCCCCTCTAATTCTAAGGCTGTGCCCACGGGTCCTAGTCTCCTCGCCTAACGGAAACAACTTCTTAGAGTCCACCCTTTCAAAGCCATGTATTATCTCGCAAGTTTCTATTGGATCTCTCCTTAATCTTCTAAACTCCGATGAATACAATCCCAGGATCCTCAGCCGTTCCTCATATACCTTCCGTGTGAATCTCCGCTGGACACGCTCCAGTGCCAGTATGTCCTTCCTTTTGGGGCCCAAAACTGGACACAGTACTCCAAATGGGGCCTAACCAGAGCTTTATAAAGTCTCAGTAGCACATCGTTGCTTTTACATTCCCACTCTCTTGAGATAAATGACAACATTGCATTCGCTTTCTTAATCACAGACTCAACCTGCATGTTGACCTTTACAGAATCCTTGACTAGCACTCCCAGATCCCTTTGTACTTTGGCGTTATGAGTTTAGAAAGTAGTCCATGCTGGTATTCTTTTTTTCCAAAGTGCAAGACCTCGCATTTGCTTACATTGAATTCCATCAGCCATTTCCTGGACCACTCTACCAAACTGTCTAGATCCTTCTGCAGCCTCCCCACTTCCTCAGTACTACCTGCCTGTCGACCTAACTTCGTATCATCGGCAAACTTCACTAGAATGCCCCCAGTCCCTTCATCCAGATCATTAATATATAACGTGAATATCTGTGGCACCAACACTGAACACTGCGGGACACCGCTTGTCACCGGCTGCCATTCCAAAAAAGAAACTTTTAACCCAACTCTCTGCCTTCTGTGAGACAGCCAATCCTCAATCCATGCCAGTAGCTCACCTCGAAAACCATGGCCCTTACCTTACCCAGTGGCCTCCCCGTGGCACCTTATCAAAGGCATTTTGGAATTCTAGATAGACCACATCCACTGGGTTTCCCTGGTCTAACCTGCTTGTCACATCTTCAAAGAATTCTTATGTCGCTGTGATAAGCAAGAGATTAAATTATCAAGAGAGGGTGGAGAGTCTGCAAATAGACTCGGAGACGTAAAGACAATAGATAACAGTTTGGTTGGTGGTGTTTAACATGATATAGCCTGTCATTCCATATACAGGAATAATGGAAGGCAGTATGTTGCTGAAATGGAGAGGGATTACAGGACTTAATGATACTGTGTACGGTGGAGGGGGGAGGGGGGTTCACTCAGATCCATTCAGACATGGGAGGTTTTGCTCCATCCCTGATCATCTGCTCCCAGACACTCCAAGTAACTCCATTGCTCTCCGTACACATGGAGTACTTTGATGTGGTTGATTGGTAGTGGGGATGGCGTTTTGGAACATGCATCAAGGGGACGACCTTTATCCAAGATATATTCAATTCTTACCACGTGGAGACCGCTTGACGATGGGAATGGTCGACTGCTTCTGAATGAAGAGGCCGTGACTGCTGCCAGGACAGTGGGTATTCACCAACATGATGTACTGTGCATGGGTACACTGTAACATTAATAGAGAGAGAGAGAGAGAGCTCCTCCAGTTCCTCTACCTCTCCCCATTGACATGGGTATTGTGCAAATGCAATTTTCACCATCGGGAATTCCACTATACTGGATACATTCGGCAGCTCCCTGCTGAGGGAGAAACAATCTATTTACCTCATCCACAATATATATCCTCCATCACTGAATATTGACATTGATGTTGAGACACTGGGAGATGATGGATATGTCACCCAGTCCTGCCTGGAAAGTTCTGGATCATAGAAGCTGAATGACACAGTGACCCTAACAGCCACTGGCAGCACCATCCTCCCCCTGGTGTGAAGCTGCAGGTCGTGTTGAAGGAGGTGACACCGCTCTGTGACCAGCTCCTTGTTTAGTCAGGGTCCCCTCACACTCTGCTCCTGGGTTAAGTAAATCTTGGGAAACTGTTCCTATGAAAACACGATGTGGATACAGCAGATCCCTTTCCCCACACACACTCACTCCGTGGTTTCAGAGCTTCGCCTCTCTGCAGCCTCTGCTCCATTTGTTGTTCATGTTGCAGACTCAGATGCTGTAACTACTGTCCACATGCTCCATCCAGAGTTGGGTCACCAAATTCTCAGGTCTCCCTGAATGTCTGAGGCAGCTCACAGCACAACCTCCAGCAAAACATCCCCCGCCCCTTCACTAAATTTTCCATTTCAGGCGTCAGTCACAAACTTCTCGGCTACAAATGTTGTGGACCAGACCAGATCTCACCAAAATGTTTGAAGAAGTCCGTTTAGACCCAAACCTTTCCTTATGTTGAATATCGATGGGAAGTGTGCATTCCAGATACGTTGTGACTGGTCAAACCACTCGTCATTGAGCAAAGTATGATCTATTAAAATGCTTTAGTTAAAATACAATCAAAGAAAAGAACATTTTGGGAGAGCTTATATTTTGGAACACTTGCACAAACAATAGAGACCGTACCTTCTTGGATTACACTGCTTGGCATAAAGATATATTCAAATACACATTCTTACAGCAGTTTTCCAATCCAGGAGGAAACAACATGAACAGAGATCTCTGAGAGAAAAGCAGCTGGGGATCATGTATTGAAGCTTCCAACCTTTCTGGGATTCCTAGCAGCTTCTGAATGCTGCAGCTAAAAACAAAACGAGGAAACCTAGTCTGGGAGAGCTGGCATTGCCCTTCCATTGTTACCACCGTTTTAATGAAACCTAAAGGCTTTCTCAGTTATTTATTTAAACTGTTTTCAGACAGCAGTGCTTCACCTCTGCCTTGAAAACCTCTCTTTAAAAAAAACCCAAGAGAAAATAACCTTTTTACAGTGATAGTATCTCCGCCACTCCACCTTTAATAGAATTATCCATCAATATACAAAGATAATCTTCCTCTATTAGTAGACTGAAATGCATATATATTACATTGACTCTGAGCATACAAATGATCATAACTAGATTCGATTTCAGTCATTTTACTCCTGCAACAGAATGCCTTTGTCTTTCTTCATCCAAGTCTCCACAACGTGTCAAAACTGAGGTTTCCTCGCCCTGTCACCTGCATATAATTTCAAACTGAATGGCAGCAATAATAATCTCAATCGAAACAGACTGGTATCTTTCTCCGTAAACTTCTCCAAAAACTTTCAGGGGTCACGATCAGTGATAAAGATATGTTATCATGTATGTTATTCGCAATTTAAATGCTGAAATATTGGAACGCTAACGTCAATCTCAAGGCCTCCTTCCCCATTGTAGAATAAATCTGTTGATGTTTCCACTGGACACTCCAATCACACGTTACATAATGGAGCACTTCTCATCTCTCCAATAGTCCCTCTGAATGACATAGTTCCTCATGTCTCAGCATAAAAGAATGACATACTTCTGTACCTCTGAATGCTCTAACCTCTTTACCTGCTACTCCTGGCTTATGCCAATAAACCTTACTCTCACAGGTAAATGTTTTAAGAAGGTCTCACACATTCTTCTCAATCTCTCACAGAAAACAAACTTTAATTTCTGAACTTAATCGTCATCATCAGCCATTTTAGCTTCCAGTCTTGCGGTTGTAACTCTCTGCTCTTCCACATGAGTTCTCACGACTGCAGGAAATGAATTGTTGAACTTCTCCAAAATAAGAATCTCTCTAAGAGTGCTATAGATTTGCTCTGATTTAATACCCTTACCCTTAATTCAGATAAATGTGAGGTGCTGCATTTTGAGAAAGCAAATCTTAGCAGGACTTATACACTTAATGGGAAGGTCCCAGGGAGTGTTGCTGAACAAAGAGACCTTGGAGTGAATGTTCATAGCTCCTTGAAAGTGGAGTTGCAGGTAGATAGGATAGTGAAGAAGGCGTTTAGTATGCTTTCCTTTATTGGTCAGCGTATTGAGTACAGGAGTTGGGAGGTCATGTTGCGGCTGTACAGGATATTGGTGAGGTCACTCTTGGAATATCGCGTGCAATTCTGGTCTCCTTTCTATCGGAAAGATGATGTGAAACTTGAAAGGGTTCAGAAAAAGATTTTTAAGGATGTTGCCAGGGTTGGAGGATTTCAGCTATAGGGAGAGACTGAATAGACTAGGACTGTTTTCCCTGGAGCATCGGAGGCTGTGGGGTGACATAATGGAGGTTTACCAAATTATGAAGGGCATGGATAAAGTAAATAGGAAAAGTATTTCCCTATGGTTGGGGAGTCCAGAACTAGAGGGCATAGGTTTAGGGTGAGACAGGAAGATCTAAAAGAGACCTACGAAGCAACTTTTTCACAGAGTGGTATGTATATGAAGTGAGCTGCCAGGTGAAGTGGGGGAGGCTGATCCAAGTGCAACATTTAAGAGGCCTTTGGATGGGTATATGAATAGGAAGGGTTTGGAGGGTTATGGGCCGGGTGCTGGCATGTGGGACTAGATTGGTTTGGGATATCTTGTCGGCATGGATGGGTTAGACCAAAGGGCCTGTTTCCATGCCGATCATCTCTCTGACCATATGACATATATTTATATTTGTTTTTTGGTGCACCATGCTGGTGAGAAAGTCCAAAGGGATATTCCCCATGATGAGCTTACAAAGACCCAACAGACCCGGGGAGTTTTCAGACATCCAACACAACAAAATATGTTTCCAAGCCCAGAAAGTAAGGATTTTTTTCCCATATGCATCTGCGTAAGATACTCTGGGCATGCCCACGGAAGAGAAATCGGGTCCATCTCCAATCCGGTCCCCAAGAGCTATCTACCACACTTAACGCAGTGCTCCAATATACACGAAGCCTGCAGCAGGACCACATGCAATGAGTAAGAGTGTCTGTCGTCATTCTGCATTTAGGACATGCTGAAGATAATCCCACTTTGAATTTTGAGAGAAAATCTGGGGTCAGATAGAACCTATGAACAATTTTCATCTGCATGGAATGGGTCCTATTACAGAGCAAAATCCTTCGAGCATTTTCACAAATATCCTCGCATGTCTCCGAAAAGATCTAAACCCTCAACTCTCTCGCACAGACGTCACGAAGCTGCTCAGTCTTTTCTGATGGGACACTGTCCAACTAATGATAAAGCGTACTGACAGAGAGTGTGTTATTAACAATAAGCCACCGCTTCTCTCTATCGGATCTGTAAGAGTCTGTTAAAAGTTTTTTTTAATCAAATCTCTAATCTGGAAAAAAATGAAGAAGTCTCTACTCAGTAGTCCATACTTATGAGTTATTTGATCAAATGTTATCATTGTTTCTCCCTCACGTAACACGTGGTGGCTCAGTGGTTTGCACTGACTCACAGCACCAGGGTCACGGGTTTGGTTCCAGCCTTGGGTGACTAGCTGTGTGAAGTTAATATATTCTCAACTGTGTCTGCGTAGGTTTCCTCCCACAGTCATAAAGATGTGCAGGTTAGATGAATTGGCCATTGCTAAATCGCTCATAGTGTTCCAGGGTCTGTAATTCGGGGCATTAATCAGGGTAAATATAGGATGGTTGAGAATGGGTCTGGGTGGAATACTTTTCAGAGGATCGAAGCGGACGTTTGGTGCCCAAGGACCTGTTTCCGCACTGTAGGGATTCTACTAATTCTAAATCATTCAAGCATATCATCGCAGGGCAGAAATGGCTAACATGAGGGATCATAGTTTTAAGCTGGTTCGAGGAAAGTATAGAGAGGATGTCAGAGTCGGGTTCTTTACACAGAGAGTTGTGGGAGCATTGAATGTGTTGCCAGCAGCAGTTGTGGAAGCAAGGTCATTGGGGACATTTAAGAAACTGATGGACATGCATTTGGTCACAGAAATTTGAGGGCGCATACATGAGGATCAATGGTCAGTACAACATCGTGAGCTGAAGGGCCCGTTCTGTGCTGTACTGTTCGATGTTCTATGTTCTATGTTCAAGGTAACCCCCCTCGCTGCCCACAGTTTAACCCTGAAATCCATTATCCCTGGTTGACAACCCGGTATACCAATTATACGGGTAAGAAACATGGTTTTGGCTATATTGCCCTCAATCTGACGCATTGTCCTTCATCATTAGTTTATGACAATATTCGATAAATGTTGTCATTTTATCTAAGAACAACAGAATAATAAGCGTTCACTTTGTCTGAGAGGGCTCAAAGTCTAGCCCTATTGATGCCGAGACCTCAGCGGCCCAGGCACTCAAATACGATGAAAAACCAACTTAATTGATTGCTTTTAATTGGGGAGATCAACTCCCCACAATCTGTGGAGCAATTGCAATTTTGTTTGCTTGATAAAGAGTCGCTTATGGTGCCAAATAAAAGAGCTAAATCAGCCATGTTGTTCTTTCAAAGAAACATCTTAGATGACTTACAGTGTGAAAACAGGCCCTTCGGCACAACAAGTCCACACCAACCCGCAACCCACACAGACCCATTCCCCCACATTTACCACTTCACCCAACACTACGGGAAATTTAGCATGGCCAATTCACCTAACCTGCAAATGTTTGGACTGTGGGAAGAAGCCGGAGCACCCTGAGGTAACCCCCGCAGACACGGGGAGAACATGCAAATTCCACACAGTCAGTCACCTGAGGCGGGAAGTGAACCTGGGTCACTGGTGCTGTGAGGCAGCAGTGCGAACCACTGTGCAACCATGCCGCCTACATGCCTCACTTGTCTGGGAAACATCAAAGAAAGTATTCACATGGGGTGTAGGAAATGAGGAAGGACATTCATTTTAATAACAGCTATCCAACTTTGCCAGGATTTTGGAAATGGCTCCCATCTTTGAAGGTCTTGGTTAATTTTGTCAAACAAATGAACATAGTTCACGTTAAATAAATGATCAAAGACAGAAGTAATGAATATACTGAAATAGGGAAACCACCCCAGTGACCACTTAAAAGGAAACCAGGATTTAGCCTCAGTATCAGGTATTTCCCTAACACCTCCCATAGGCATGGCCTCCAACTTTGTAAAATTAATCTTATCGCCCGGAAAGGCAGCAAGTGAATTATTGCATTGCATCACATGACCTACTGAAATTGCGGGATTTGACAAAAAAAACATAAGATCCTCATCTGCATGCAATGTAATCTTTCGTGACTTCTATCCCACTTCTGGGGCAGATATGTTGGCATCCCTAAGGATGGCCTCCGCCAGTGGCTCAATCCCCAACGTAAACAAGAATGGTGAAAGGTGTCAACCTTGTCGGCTGCCTGGAGAAATATTAATATTACTGGTGGCCACACCATTAGTGAGAACCGCAGCCAGAGGGTCACCGTAAAGGACCCTCACCCACTTGATAAAAACTTTGCGTATACCAAACCGTTCTAACGTTCAGAAGAGATCTGGCCACTCAACCCAATCAAATGCCTTTCCTCATCTAAAGAGATCAATAATCCCTGGACAGATTGTTGTTGACACTCTTGGATCATATTGAGTAAATTCTTAACATTGTAGGAAGCCTGGTTCGTCTTCTTTGGCAATGGAAGGCAGGAAAGTTTCCAGCCTGAATGCACGGGTCTCTGATAGGATTTTGAAACAAACATTTAAAAGTGAGATTGGCGTGTATGAAGCACAATTCTCCAGGGTCTTCCTTTCTTCAGCATCAGAGAGATATGAGCCTCTCTTAAGGACGGAGGGATGGGTTCGTGACTGTATGAGTGACAGAACATGTTAAACATCGGCCCTGACAATAGGTTTATAAATTATTTATAAACTTCACGAGGAAATCTGTCAGGAACATGCACCTTTACATTCTGAAGCTGCTTCACACCCTCCTGGGCTGACAATGGTACATTAAGGCACAAAGCTTAGACAGGGGTTACTCCTAGAAGACCCAGGTTCTTGTAAAATGACTCCATCTTAATCCATCTATCCTCATAATGGCAAGTCTGAAATAATTTGGAGTAAAATATCGGACAGGAGGCATTAAACGTAATGAACTTGAAGGTAAGGATCCCAGTACCTTCCCTCAGGGAGGCAATGGCTTGAGCGGGACGCTCGTTTTCTTGGCAAGATGGGCTAAATATTTGCCTGGCGTATAATCATGTTCAAACAACCTTTGTTTTGCATAGGTAAGTACCTTCTTGGCTGGCTGTGTGAGCATGGAATTCACTGTAGACTGAAGCGTTGTGATCCTCTGCAGCTTAGCCACTGAGGGTCTATCACAGTATGCCCTCTCGGCTGCCCTCAGCTGTGCCTCAAGCCAGCGTTCCTGCTCCCCCTTCTGCTGCATACTAAGGAATACTTATTACCTTGGCATAAGCCTTTGCAATTTCCTATAGAATGGATGAGTTACTGGTTGAATCTGAATTAATGGTTAAGAAAGATCTGAATTCATTACAGAAATACTCAATGAACTAACTAGCCTTAAGAATAAAGGGATACATTCGCCAGTGTCTCGAATCTGATTTATTTCCCTAAATCTTTGTCAATAAGTATGGTCAGAAATGGTAATATTCCCAATTGTGGAGGATGCCACCGAATCTGAGATTGCTGCAGGGATGGGGAAGATATCAACCCGCGTGTGGCAGTTCAGCGGGTTAAAGAAGAAAATAAAAGTCCTACCTGTGAGGTAGATGTGCCTCCAGACGTCCACCAGCTCTTGTTCTGCACACAAATCCATCAATTACTAACATTATAGCGAGTGTATTGAGGGACCTTTGGATATTCTGCACACCGTAGAGTCTATAAGATTGTTGAAATCTCCTTCTACAATAATGTGCCATGATGCAAGAGAACTGAATTTGGAAAATGCATCTACCAGGATTTTTAGAGTATGCACGGGGAGGGGGTGGTCGCAAATACCATTTAAAATATTGGATTATTTACCAAAGTTCAAGGCGTGGGGTATTATGATCCTCCCATGAGTTTCAAATACAATCTAGTAATTTAAATGAAAGATTCTTCTTATTCAGTATGGCTTCTCCCCTACTCCTAGTATTAAAAGACGAAAAACACATTCAAACCCGCCCTGCTGTAACGTCAAATGTTCCTAGTCATCAATCCGTATCTCCTGCAATAGGAAACATCCACCCTCTTTTTTTTAAGACTAGAAAGTAAATTTTTCCACTTGACTGGCCAATGGCTTCCCTTAATGTTCCCACTACACAATCTGAAACTAATACAACTGACAAGCTCTCAAACCTATCCAAAACTAAACATATAAAAATCCAAATAAACTAAACAAAATCGACAGGGGAATTTAAAATATCCACTAAGCTTTGGCTTTCTCTGCAGAGTCAGACGAGGAGATTACTGAGATACAGGCTACTAAAGTAGTTGGGATTGAGGTTCACAAGGAGGAGATATTAAAAATAATAAATTGATTAGGGATAGTCAGCACGGTTTTGTGAAAGGGAGGTCGTGCCTTACAAACTTTATTGAGTTCTTTGCGAAGGTGACCAAACAGGTAGATGAGAATAAACTGGTTGATGTGGTGTATATGTATTTCAACAAGACGATGCAATATGGAGAACGGTTGGGTACCAGAGGGAATACTAATTCCGAGTTTCCTTACTCTTCTCTTGATAGGTGTTGGACTTGGAAGCACTTTGGTGATAGCGATCTCAATTCTGTTATGTTCACTTCAGTGATAGCAAGGGATAGGTGTATACCACTGGGCAAGTGTTACAGCTGGGGGAAAGGCAATTACGATGCGATTAGGCATGACTTAGGAAGCATAGGAGCGAGAAGGAATATGAAGGGGATAGGCACATTAGAAATGTGGTGGTTATTCAAGGAAAATCTACCGTGTCTCCTAGATAAGTATGTACCTGTCAGGCAGGAGGAAGATGTAGAGTGCGAGAGCCATGGTTTACGAAGGAAATGGAATCTCTGGTGAAGAGGAAGAAGAAGGCTTATGTTAGGATGAGATGTGAAGGCTCAGTTAGGGCGCTTGAGGGTTACAAGGTAGCCAGCAAAAACCTAAAGGGAGCGTTTCAGAAGAGCCAGGAGGAGACATGAGAAGTTGTTGGCGGATAGGATCAGGGTAAACCCTAAGGCTTTCTAAAGGTATTTAAGGAATAAAAGAATGACCAGGGGAAGATTAGAGCCAATCAAGGATAGTAGTGGGAAGTTGTGTGTGGAGTCAGAGGAGATAAGGGAAGCACTAAATGAATATTTGTCAACAATATTCACTCTAGAAAATGACAATGTTGACGAGGAGATTACTGAGATAGAGGCTACTAAAGTAGTTGGGATTGAGGTTCACAAGGAGGAGATATTAAAAATAATCCAGAGTGTGAAAGTAGAGAAGTCCCCTGGGCCGGATGGGATTTATCCTAGGATCCTCTGGGAAGCCAGGGAGGAGACTGCCGACCCTTTGGCAATGATCTTTAAATCATCATTGTCTACAGGAATAGTGCCAGAAAACTGGAGAATGGGAAATGTGGTTCCTCTGTTCAAGAAGGGGAGTAGAGACAATCCTGGTAATAATAGACCAGTGAGCCTTACTTCAGTTGTTGGTAAAGTGTTGGAAAAGGTTATAAGGGTTAGGACTTATAATAGTCTAGAAAATAATAAATTGATTAGGGATAGTCAGCACGGTTTTGTGAAGGTGAGGTCGTGCCTTACAAACTTTATTGAGTTCTTTGCGAAGGTGACCAAACAGGTAGATGAGAATAAACTGGTTGATGTGGTGTATATGTATTTCAGCAAGGCGTTCGATAAGGTTCCCCACAGTAGGCTATGGTACAAAATGCGGAGTAATCGGATTGTGGGGGATATAGCAGTTTGGATCCGTAATTAGCTTGCTGAAAGAAGTCAGTGGGTCGTGGTTGATGGTAAATGTTCATTCTGTAGTCCAGTTAGTAGTGGTGTACCGCAAGGGTCGGTGTTGGGTCCACTGCTGTTCGTCATTTTTATGAACGACCTGGATGAGGGCGTAGAACGGAGGGTTAGTAAATTTGCAGACAACACTAAGGTGAGTGGAGTTGTGGATAGTGACGAAGGATGTTATAGGTTACAGAGAGACATAGATAAGCTGCAGAGCTGGGCTTAGAGGTGGCAAATGGAGTTTAATGTGAACAAGAGTGAGGTGATTCACTTTGGTGAGAGTAAACGGAATGCAAAGTGCTGGGCTAATGGTACGATTCTTGGTAGTGTCGATGAGCAGAGCGATCTCAGTGTCCAGGTGCACAGATCCTTGAAAGTTGCCACCCAGGTTGACAGGGTTGTTAAGAATGCATACAATGGTTTAGCTTTGATTAATAGAGAGATCAGGTTCCAGAACCATGAAGTTATGCCATAGCTGTACAAATCTCTAGTGCAGCCGCACATGGAGTATGGTGTACAGTTCTGGTCACCACATTATAAGAAGGATGTGGGAGCGTTGTAAAGGGTGCAGAGGAGATTTACTAGGATATTGTCTGATATGGAGGGAAGGTCTTACGAGAAAAGGCTGAGGGACTTGAGGCTGTTTTTGTTAGAGAGCAGAAGGTTGAGAGGTGACTTGATAAAGACATATAAGATAATCAGAGGTTTAGATAGGGTAAGCCTTTGTCCAAGAATGGCGACAGTGAGCATGAGGGGGCATAGCTTTAAATTGAGAGGTGATAGATATGGGATAGATGTCAGAGGTAGTTTCTTTACTCAGAGAGTAATAAGGGTATGGAATGCTTTGACTGCAACGATTGTAGATTCGCTAACTTTAAGTACATATAAATCATCATTGGACAAGCATATGGACGTACATGGAATGGTGTCGGTTAGATAGGCTTCAGATTGGTATGACCTGTCGGCGCAACATCGAGGGCCGAATGGCCTGTACTTCGCTGTAATGTTCCATGTTCTAGATCATCAAACGATTTTTCTTTTCAGAATCACCGCCGCTGAAAATCCCAAAAGGACATAATCCTGGAGCCCGTGAATTAAAGATATTGGATCTTTCCCCTGGGATCTCGAAGCTTCCATTAGTCTTTGTTTATCCCCATAACTATGTAACCGCACGAGGACAGGGTGAGAGCGCTGGTCTGAGCCCAATCTGTGTACTGTAACCCGATGAACTGTCTCAGTCTTCACCCGTTCCTCTTCAGTTTCGAATTTAAGGAATCGCTGCAGCCAGATCTCGAAAAATACTCAGTGGCTGACCACCTGCTGTCTGGGCCAGCAGACCGACGATGTGAACATTCTTCATCCTGTCCCTGTTCTCAAGGTCGTCATCATGTTCAGTTAAGATACGGAGCTGTTTTCAAGGGTGAGGATCCTGTCTTGTGATGAATTTATCGCAGATTCTGTCATGCAGTTCGGCCCTTGACATCGTCCATTTTGTTTCTAAGGCTGTCAAGTTGCTGCTCATGTTTTTCAGTGCGGCTGAGAGTGGTAGTGGTTCTAGCCATGGCTGAACTTTTCTTTATGGCAAAAACACCCCGCGCTGGCCTATTACCTGCCCTCGACCTCTTCATTTCCAACTGCCGCCGGGACATTAACCGCCTCAATCTGTCTACCTCCCTCCCCAACTCCAACCTCTCACCCTCACAACGCGCAGCCCTCCAATGCGTCTGCTCCAATCCCAGCCTCACCATCAATCCAGCGGATAAAGGGGGCGCAGTGGTAGTCTGGCGCACTGACCTCTACAACGCTGAAGCCAAACGTCAACTCGAGGACACCTCTTCCTACTGCCCACTCGACCATGACCCCACCCCCCCATCACCAAACCATCATCTCCCAGACCATACAGAACGTCATCACTTCAGGAGAGCTCCCACCCACAGCTTCCAAAATCATAGTCCGGGAATCCCGCACTGCCCGGTTGTACCTCCTTCCCAATATCCACAAGCCTGACCACCTTGGCCGACCCATTGTCTCAGCATGCTCCTGCCCCACTGAACTCATCTCTACCTACCTCGACACTGTCCTACTCCCCCCCCCCCCAGTCCAGGAATTCCCACATATGTTCGAGACACCACCCACGCCCTCCACCTCCTCCAAGACTTCCGTTTCCCTGGCCCCCAACGCCTCATCTTCACCGTGGATATCCAATCCCTCTACACCTCCATCCGCCATGACCAGGGCTTCCAAGTCCTCCGTTTTCTCCTCTCCAGACGTCCCCAACAGTACCCTTCCACTGACACTCTCATTCGTTTGGCAGAACTGGTACTCACCCTTAACAATTTCTCCTTTGAATCCTCCCACTTCCTCCAGACCAAAGGGGTAGCCATGGGCACATGTGTGGGCCCCAGCTATGCCTGTCTCTTTGTTGGCTATTTAGGACAGTTGATCTTCCGTAAGTACACTGGCACCCGTCCCCACCTCTTCCTCCGCTACATTGATGACGCATTGGCGCCATCTCGTGCTCCCGTGAGGAGGTTGAGCAATTCATCAACTTCACCAACACATTCCACCCTGACCTTAAATTTAGCTGGACCATCTCTGACACCTCCCTCCCCTTCCTGGACCTCTCCATCTCCATTAATGACGACCGACTTGACGCTGACATTTTTTACAATCCCACCGACTCCCACAGCTACCTGGATTACACCTCTTTCCACCCTGCCTCTTGCAAAAATGCCATCCCGTATTCTCAATTCCTCTGCCTCCACCGGATCTTCTCCCAGGAGGACCTGTTCCACCACAGAACACACCAGATGGCCTCCTTCTTTAGAGACCGCAATTTCCCTTCCCACGTGGTTAAAGATGCCCTCCAACGCATCTCGTCTACATCCCGCACCTCCACCCACAGACCCCACCCCTCCAACCGTAACAAGGACAGAACGCCCCTGGTGCTCACCTTCCACCCTACCAACCTTCGCATAAACCAAATCATCCGCCGACATTTCCGCAACCTCCAAACAGACGCCACTACCAGGGATATATTTCCCTCATCACCCGTTTCCGCCTTCAGCAAAGACCGTTCCCTCTGCGACTACCTGGTCAGGTCCACGCCCCCAAACAACCCACCCTCCAATCCTGGCACTTTCCCCTGCAACCGCAGGAACTGTAAAGCCTGCGACCACACCTCCTTCCTCACCTCTATCCAAGGCCCTAAAGGAGCCTTCCACATCCATCAAAGTTTTACTTGCACATCCACTAATATCATATATTGTATCCGTTGCTCCCGATGCGGTCTCCTCTACATTGGGGAGACTGGGCGCCTCCTAGCAGAGCGCTTTAGGGAACATCTCCAGGACACCCGCACCAATCAACCAAACCGCCCCGTGGCCCAACATTTCAACTCCCCCTCCCATTCTGCCGAGGACATGAAGGTCCTGGGCCTCCTTCACCGCCGCTCCGTCACCACCAGACGCCTGGAGGAAGAACACCTCATCTTCCACCTCGGAACACTTCAACCCCAGGGCATCAATGTGAACTTCAACAGTTTCCTCATTTCCCCTTCCCCCACCTCACCCTAGTTCTAAACTTCCAGCTCAGTAACTGTCCCCATGACTTGTCCGACCTGCCTATCTCCTTTTCCACCTATCCACTCCACCCTCTCCTCCCTGACCTATCATCTTCATCCCCTCCCCCACTCACCCATTGTACTCTCTGCTACTTTCTCCCCATCCCCACCCTCCTCTTCCTTATCTCTCCACGCTTCAGGCTCACTGCCTTTATTCCTGATGAAGGGCTTTTGCCCGGAACGTGGATTTCGAAGCTTCTTGGATGCTGCCTGAACTGCTGTGCTCTCCAGCACCACTAATCCAGAATGAACTTTTCATTAATCATGCCTTCAATCATTTCACATAACTTTGTGAACTCAGTGACCAAGGCCTGGAGAGTAACTGGGTCCATCGAACGTGCAGAGTGGGTTGCAGCTACAGCCTCAGGCAGGCTCGATGCTGCTGACGGGTGCATCGTATGTTTGGACTGACTCGATCCTTTCCCGTGTTTTATCATTTCTACTTGGCAAACCAGGATCAGTACAGATTCTATCACTCTTTTAGGGTTGAATTTTCAGTAAGTTGCTGGGATGGAGTGGGTTAGGGAACCACTTTGCCCGTGCTGTGATGCAGAGCCCAACAAAGCAGACCTTCCAGATCTCCGCCATCTTGGATTCCCCCTTAACATTTTATCAATATTATCATTTAGGTTTGCATCATATTCCTGGATGTTCTGGAGCAGTGTGATTTTGTATCACTGTCTACATTTTCCCCTACACTGCAAATTGCTGCCCATTCCTCGATAATCCTTGACTCTGTTGTTACTTATGAACCTCTGTCTGTGCCTCAAAAATATTCAATATCTCTTCCTCCAAAGCTGTGCGGGGAAGAGAGTTCGAAATACTCTCACCACTGAGAAAACAAAAGTTAACCTCAACTGTGTGTGAGATCATTTTTGTCTCCTTACCTGAGAAAGGATATAATTAATTTGGAAGCAGTTCGGAGATATTTCACTTCATGTATTCCAGGAATGAGGGTCTTATATTATGAAGGCTTAAACAGGTTACTGTTGGAATGAGAGGTGATTTTCTTGAAACATACAAATCCTAGAGGAGAGTGGATCAGATAGGTACCCACTGGGTTGTTGTATAGTCCAAACTTCTTGTCATTTTTTATCGAGTCTCTCCAGTGTGGAAGCAGGACATTCCATTCATCATGCCCACATTGACCCTCGGAACAGTATCCCCCCCGGACCTGCCCCCCTACTCTATCCATGTAACCCTGCATTTTCCATCACTGACCTATCTAACCTACACATCCCTGGGCACAATGGGCAATTTAGCATGGCTAATCCACTCTAAGCTGCATAGTGGACTAAGGGAGGAAACTGGAACACTGGTAGGAAACCCACACAGACATGGGGACAAATTCAAATAGAGTGTTGCCAGAGGTTGGAATTGAACGCAGCTCCTTGGCGATGGGAGATAGCAGTGCTAACCACAGATCCACTATGTGCATCCATTAGTTCTATTAGTTACTTGTGACTGACTTAAGAAATCTGCCTGACTTGTTCCTGTCACTGAACCTCACCCAGTCTGAGACCTTTATCATCGGCCATACTACCAAACTGGTTAAATTTAAAATTTGCTGTGAGCAGTGGAAGAGTGGGACTATAAAAGGAAAGAGTGAGACCCTCCATCCTCAGTGACAACTGGAGTGAGCAAAAAAAATCACAAAGTGGTATTTCATTCCAGTGGGAATTCTCTTTCCCAGAATTTGGGATAACCAGATATTTATATTATACCGAGGCTGGCTTTGTCTATAGACAGGTGAATCAGAGATAATGGTGCATGCAGAGCAAAGTGCAACTGGGACCACAATGAGATGAGCCACGACCTTATTTACTGGTGAAGTAGTGTCAAAGTGCCGAATGACCCCCTCTTGTCCCTCAGCCCTGTGTTCTGATGTTCCATTCAGCCCTTCGGACCTGCTACACAGGGGCAGATCGAGGCCACTCCGATGGTGAGGTGCAGTTGCGGAAATGTACTTGGAAAATGCAGGTTGGGCCAGAAAGTGCCCCCACCACTCCCTTCCCCCCCCCCCACCCCACAATCCCTGCTTCCAGGCTTCCCCTCTCTGTAAATTCTGCTCCAGATGAGGAACATATTGCCGCCCCAGATACGCTGAGAATACAACACCATACCCCCCACGCAGGGTTAAAACAACAAATCCTCTTCCCTAACTGAATGCAATTTTTTACAACACGATTTCCATGAAAATTACCTTCCAAAAGCATAGCATGTGAAATGAATAACGAGGAACAGGAGTAGGTCAATCGGCCCCTCAAGCCAACCCTGTCATTTAAAAAGAACATGGCTGATCTACTCCAGGGCTCAACACCAATTGCTTGCCGACTCCTTGTATCCCTCCACACCTCACTGGGTCAGGAAATTCCAGACGTTCACTACCTTCTGAGACAAGGCGTCGGTTTGCATCTCAGATTGAAATCGATGTTCCTTATTCGAAATCTGTATCCTCGAGTTCGACACTTTGCCCAAGAATGAAAACAACTTCTCAACATCTAATTTCTCAAGCTCCTACCGTGTCTTGTGTGTTTCTGCAGTATCACTCATCATTCATTTAAACCCAATGAATGATCGTGTCACCTTTTTAGAGATTCTCTACAACTAAACCCTTTCATCACAGGAAAATTCCTAATGTACCAACCAAGTTACTTGCTGCATCAGCATGCTGACTTTATGTTTCAGACACAGGAAGACTAAAACCCTTTGTACTGTTCCTTTTCTGGAAGTCCACTCCATTAAATAACAGCCTGCCTTTTGATTCTCAGTGTCATCCTCAAACTCGGATGTATGTTGCACTCAGCTCCCTCCTTCAGGCTATCAGTATAGATTGTAAATAACTGATGCCATCGGACTGATATTTGTGGTACTCCAGCAGATACACCCTTATCATAAAAATCCATGAATCCTGACTCTTCGATTTCTGTGTTAACCAATCATCATCCCATGTTAATAAAGTATCTGACATCCTAGAGCTTCTGTTTTGTGTAAGAACTTTCATTTTGTAATACCTTGTGGAAAATCTCTGGAAAGTTTTGTGTCTACCAGATCCCCTTTATCAAGTCTGCTTGTTACATTTTCAGGCATCTCCAGAAGTACTTTGCATGATTTTATGGGCAAAATATAATTTCCCTTTCACAGACCGGCACTGATGCTGCTATAAACTTTTCTAAATGTCCATGTTGGGCAAGTTTTCCAAACTATACTAGTCCCATCTGCTTTCCTTTGACCCATATGCCTCTAAGTGTTTCCCAGTCATATATTTTTCCAAATGATGTTAAATGTTGCAGCTGTACACGCAATCTACCACTCTTCCTCTGGCAGCCCATTCCATACCTACACCACAATTTGCGTAGAAACATTGTCCCTTCGTCCCTTTTAAATATTCCCTCTAACACCTCTCTATGCTTAAACTCCCCCAGCCCGTGGAAAATTCTTGGCTAATCACCCTATCCATTCCTCTCCTGATTTTATAAGCTTCTACAATGTCAGCCCGCAACCTTCTCCACTGCGTCTGATACTAACTGCAAGAACAAGCATTTAAAGATAAGCACTGCAAATTTGAAGCGATATTAAACATCACAGGTAACCAATACTCAGCCTAATCTTCATACTGTTATTTGTTTTATTCCATGTTACAAAACTAAGGCGACATGAAACGCTTACTAGTGCCAATAAGAAGTTAAGCATCTGAATTCCTTTGTCTATAGGGGATGATGATCACTACAGTGAAAACGTACATGTGGCCAGATCTATATAATACCATATGGTCAATATTTTCCCTCCTGGCCTCCCTGTGACTGTATGTGGTTGTGTCTTCTTTATCTAGCAATCAATAGAGAGAACCCCTTTCCCCCATTTGCACCTTATTTTAATCCCCTTTTACAGAAACTTCTCATTCACCACTGCTAAAAGACCGTTTATCTTTTGCCATACCCTCCTTTCCCTGCCACACACCCTCCACTTCTGGCAAGGGATGAAAAGACCATTTTGTAATTGTATTCAGTTTTGAAGAAGTGTCACACTGGAAACGCTAACACTGTTTCTCTGTCCCTGCAGTTGCTGACAGACCTGCTGAGTTTCACCAGAAATGAATAGGCACAGAAAGAAATTTCAATTAAATAAATAACTATGGAATCTGAAAATGAGAGTACGAAAAATGCTGGAGATATTGGGAGCTTTATAGAAGATTCACTGGACCTGAAAGTTTAACTCTGCATTCACTCCAGAAAATGCTGCAACACCTTTAGCAATTTCTTCAGCAATTTCTGTTTTTGAACAATTTCCAAAGACGTATGTCAAAGATGCTCAAACATCCTGTCCAACATGGAGCGCCGTACACTGGGAACTGAACAGTAACGCATGGTGCAGATGTTCGTTGACTCTGAAATTGCATAAGGTTGGCATCACTGACACTACAGAGCTCTGAATCATGGTCAGGAAGAAAAACAAGGAAACACGTTCACTTCAAATACAGAAGATGGCATTATGGAACGGAGAAGATTCAGATTAGTACCTTAAATGGATTGAGTTTATGAAACAATTTGGAGGTGAGGTACCAAGGAAAGACTCCAGCAGAATGAGAATATAAAAATGGAAGTATTTCCGCATCAGAAACCAGAGTAGGTCACTGAGTACAGGGCTGATGGGTGAATAGGTCTCGGTGTGAAATGGGGAAGGTCAGTAGAATTGAATTGTAAATATTGTGGCTAAAACTGGGTTATCATCTGATGCTGTAGATCACAGCAACAGAAGAAGCAGAATTGTTTTCAATGACAATCTGTAACATTTTCCCGACGATAATTAATCAGTCTACCATTACCATCAAGCCGATCCATGGTTCAGTGACGAGTGTGGGTGAACATGCCAGGGTCGGAATCACGTGCACCTAAGCCTGATGATAACCCATTAATGTGACCACACTTGACTGGTTACACTCCAAACAGCAGGACTAACATCTGATACAGAGGGAGAAATGATACCAAGACTAACAAATCAGAGCTCAGCTCTGTCGGCCTGTCAAATCCATGCATAAAAGTCGATGGACCATTAAACAGCTTACTGGAAGAGAGGACTCCACAAATATCCGCACCCTAAATAATGGAACAGCTCTGTACGTCAGTGTAAAAGATGCAGTATCTGCACCATCCTTAGCCAGAAATGTTGAGTCGATTATCCACCTCACCTTCACCATGATGCCCACAGAATCACAGATGGCAGTGTTCAACCAATTCAATTCACTGCACGTGACATGAAAAAAACAGCTGGACACTGTAGATAAGGCAGTGGGCCCTGACCCCATTCCTGCAATAGGACTGAAGACTGGTGCTGCACAACAAGCCGTGCCCCTCGGGAAGCTGTTTTATTCCAGCTCCAACTCTGTCATCTGCCTGGCAATGTGGAAAATTACTCAACTATATCCAATCCGCTAAGAGGAGGATTACTGCAATCTGACTCTTTACTAGTTCTTCAGTCCCATCACGATAGTTAAAGTGGTAGGAATTATATTTGACAGAGATGCCAAGCAACACAGAAATAATCTGTGGTTTCCGATAGGTCCCCATGTGGAGATGGTGCTGTTGTGGAAATGTCACTGGATTACTAACCTAGACCAGGCTAATGCTCTGGCAGCTGGTGCAAATTAAAAACAATTGATAAAATATCAAGATCTAAAATCTGGTGTCAGTAATAGTGATCTTGTGTTCAATATCAGTTGTAAACTTTGATTTCCTTCCCCAATCTACTTTCAGGAAGTGAATCTCCCGTGCTTTCCTGGTCTGGCCTAAAAGTGACTCCAGACACAGAGACATGTGATCAACTCTTCAATGATCTCTGAATCGTCCAAACAAGACACTCAATTATATCAAACTTCACTAAGGTCTTAAATGATAAACCCGTACTGAACACCAGGCCCAAGCCTCGTTCGTAGAAAAGGGAATGGGAAACACAATCCTGTCGACCCTGCATAGACCTCTTTCCTAACAGTTGAGAGCTTGTGACAATATTTGCAGAGCTTTCCCACACACTGCACAGATACATTGTGACAGGAGTAGGTCATACAACACATTGAGCTTTCCCTGTGCTAGTTAATGGCCGAACATCTCCTCAGTGCAGTTTTCCCCAAACAATAATCATATCCCTTAATATGTTGAAACATTGTGAAATATAAAATGAGAACTGCTGCAGTCCCTTCAGCCCATCAGTTTTGCTCCTCCATTCAATATACAGGCAGGTCTCCGATAATAGGTGCTGATTAAATACAATTTGGCTGCAATGTGATTCGTGAATCTTTTTTCTATAAAGTGAATTCCCGTTCACTGTGACACAATTCCTTGCCAGAAACCAGCTGAACAGCAAAGCCCTGCCTCAAGATCCTCTCTCTGCAAAATGTACAAACAATGTGGTCAGCTTAAACAGGAATGCAATACGCTCAGGAAGACTTGAAACTTAGGCTGAAACTGGAAATTGTAGACTACATTTAGAAAGAACTTTATTTCAAACTGTGGAGAGAATCTTGAGGAGACCCGGAATTCCCCATCGGCATCACGTGGTTATTCAGCCCCCACGTGCTTTCTCGTGAAAGGTACAGTGCTCCAGTGAGTGACTGTTGTGTGAAAGTGTTACATTTACGGCACTGTTCCATTGCAACATGTGATTTAAAGATTTATTTAGACTGAACTAGTGTGTGTGTTAGATTAAACTTAATTTTTGGTTTTTACTGATATTTTTGGGGGTTCGCCCCTTACCCTCTTTTTTCCATAGACTCCATTATTAATATTGAACGATATACGAAAACGCAGTGTTACACAGAAACACAGTTACCGTGTTATTGGAGAACAACCTGGACTGATAACTGACCAGCTATCTTCACACCGTACTCCTGCTCTATCCCTATCCCTTTAATTTCCAGAAATCCTTAATTATATTCAGCCCCTTGACTTCCACAGCCTGATCTGGGAGAGAGTACCCCTGGTTCGCCAGTCTCAGAGTGCAGACATTTATTCTCACCTCAATGCAAAGTGGCCTGTCTGTACCTGATACTGTGGCCCCTGACTTGAGACATCCGAGCCAGGGGAATTACCATCCCTGATTCCAATCTGTCTCGCCCAATCAGAGTGTTATATATTTCACTGAGATCTCCACTCATTTTCCTAAACCGCATGGAACACAAGTCCAGTCCCCCCAAACTCAGATCCCATAACAGGTCTATCATCCCAGAGATCAGTCTGGTCATCCTTTACTGCTCTCTCTCAATGTCAGGTATGTCCTCTATTAGGAACAGAGACCAAAACTGCACACAATGCACACAATGTTCTAGATGGTGTCTCACCAAGGCCCTGTACAGCTGCAGTAAGATACTCTTACTCCTGTACTCAAATCGCCCTGAATTAAAGTTGAATACAGCATTTATCTTCCTCCCTACTTGCTGCTCCTGAAATATTGCTTTCAGTGACTGTGTACAGGGAGATCCAGATTCCTTTCAATGTTACAGCTCCCCACTTGCTGGGTCTATATGCACTGGTCAGCGTGCCAATGCCATTCCCAATATTGACTCCTGGATTCAGAGATCACTGCCTGACATGGACTCTGAGCGCTGCACAGAAATAAATACAAATGCAGCTTAAGTTTCTTTTCTCGTGCAACATTTTTCAACCACTCCCTTTTCAAATGATAGTCAGCCATTCTATTGTTCCCAACAAAGTACACATAACATCTCATCTCTCCCATTGCTCTCCATCCGCCACGTATTTGCCCAGTCATTTCTCTTGTCTCAGTCATCTTGGAGCTTTTTTACATCCTCCTCACCACTCTCAAGCTGACATTGTTTACTGCTGTCAGCAAACTTGGGAATATTGCATTTGAGACACTCAACCAAATATATGATGTGTATTGGCAATAGCTGGCGCCCAAGCCACGATCCTTGCTGTATACTCCCAGACTTCCATTAATAAAAACGTTGTTTTATTCCTACTCACTGTTTCCTGCCAGCTCTGTCCTTAGAGAACCATGTCCATGTATTAGCCCCAGTCCCACAGGATTCAAATTTGCACAATAGGCTTGGGGATTTATCAAAAATCTTTTTGAAATTCCAATTGTATTGCATTGATAGCTTCTACATAATTTTGCTAAAAGCCACTTTCTCAAATATGAGTCCTATTTCATGAATCTCTGTTGAGTTTGTCTATGCCCATTAATTTTAGTCCGATACTTTCTCTAAACTGCTTAGTTGATAATTTAATTCTATTCCCTTTTTATCACCAGACTAAAGTTCCCTCGTATTACGAGGAAGTTTTCTTTTTTGTTTTGCTTTCTTCTGTGAAGGCATAACTGAAGTATTTGCTCCGTAGTTCTGCTATTTCCCTGTCCTCAATTGTCTGGTATCAAACTGTAGGAAAGCTGCACATTTTTTCCCCTAATTTTGCCATTGACATATTTTCAGAAAATATCACAAGTTTTGCGTAAAAACTTTGTTACGATATTCTTCAGAACCCTATCAATTCCTATTTTAAGGTACTCAGTGATTGGCCTTCCACAGCCATACAATCACTGAAGCAAAGACTCTGTACTATCAGAAATACAGCACGGTCTCCATTAGACCCACTTCGCGACACAATACCCGTAGCCGTGATTCTTAAGGCATTTCAAGGGCACTACCGTGCATTTTCTAATGGTTTTGAGGTTACCATGACAACTCGCATCTCAAGAAAAACATTTCAGACCCCAACACACTCTGGGTGAAAAGCAATCCTCAAATCCTCACTAAACCGCAAAACCTTCACTTTAAAAGTGTGGCTCTTTGACTAAAAGGAACAGCTGCTGTCCATCCACACTGTCCATGCTCCTCGTAGTGCTATCCTTCAGAATCACGTACCCCTCAGCCTCCTCTCCTCCAAACTAAACAACCCAAGCTTATCCCGCCTCTCTCCATAGCTGATGTGCTCCATCCCAGGGAATATCCTGGTGGATCTCCTTTGCACCCCCTCCAGTGCAGTCACATCCTTCCTGTAATGTGATTCCCAGAACTACACCCAGTATTCCATCTTGGCATCACCAAAGTTCCGCATAGCTCTTATAATCTGCGCCTCAATGAATCAAGGTTATGTTTACAGTCCCCTCTGCTTTCCCAAATTGTGTAGTAACCTGTCCATCACATTCAGGGATGTGTGGAGAAACACCCTCTGACCTTCCTCGTGTGCTGCCATTCATTGAGTCCTCCCCTGCCTGGTTCCTTCTTCCAAATTACATCACCTCATATTTATCAGGGTTACATTCCATCTGCCATTGATCCACCCATCTGACCATTCCATCTGTATCTTCCTGAAACATAAGACTTTCGTTCTCACTGCCAACCACCCGAACAATCATTGTATGAAACACAAACTTCCTTATCACCCCGCCCCACCCCTCATCCATATTCACAGCGACATCCTTTATGAGTACCACAAATATTAAAGTGGAAAATCATACAACATCAGGTTAGAGTCCAACAGGTTTGTTTGGAGGCACTAGCTTTCGAAGCGCTACTTCTTCGTCAGGTGATTGTGTGCTTTGATGAAGAAGCAGCACTTTGAAAGGTAGTGCCGCCAAATAAACCTGTTGGACTATAATCTGTTGTTATGCGATTTTTAGCATTGTCCAGCCAGTCCAAAACCAGCACCTCCGAATCACCAATAATAAGGGACACAGCACTGATCCCTGTGGTATACAATTGGACACTGGCCTCCAGTCACACAAGGAGTCAACCACCACCTTGTGTCTCCTACCAATAAACTTCATTTACATGAAATTTGGCAAGTCACTAATGAGTCCTACCTGTTCCTGGTCATTCTGTTCCGCTGGACACACTTGTATATTATCTGGGAATTCTCTCTAATCTTGCTCTGCCAGCAGGTTTCCATGCCCCTGTGTTAGTTAGTCCCCTACGCGTGCAGAATTTCTTCCTTATTGCAGTCTTAAATGGTCTGTCCTTTATCCTGCCAAAATTTCCCTTGATTGTGTATTAGGCAGCCGGAGAAACATCCTGTTAATTTCCAACTTGTCACATGTTTTGTTAATTTTATACATTTCACAGTGACCCATCTCTCATTCTTTGAAACTCTGGAGAACACAGGCGGAGTTTCCTAATCACGCAATCTCACCAATTGAGGGATTAATCTGGGGAATGCCCATTGATCTTCCTCTGTTGTCAGTATATTCTTTCTCAGATTTGGTGATCAAAACTGTACTCAATATTCCAGGTACAGGACTCACCAACACGCTGTTAAACTGCTCCAACATGTCTTTATATCGATATTCTGACTCCCTTAAAGGAAGGCAATCCAAACTTTAACTTACCACTTGCATATATCACTCCAAATACCCTTCACATTCATTGCATTTACGAACTCATTGTGTGAGTTCTCATAGAAAGCCTTCTGATAATCTAGAATATGCCAATTGTACTTGTTCCTCATTATCTATGCTGTAAGAATCAACTTCAAACAATTCCAAAGCTTGTCAAGTATGATTGCCCTTTCAGAAAGCAGACTGACTCTCTCCAATGTTGCTGTTAATTTCTAAATAACGAATATCACATCCTATATAATAGACTCCAACAGTTTCCCACAAATGTCAAGTTAATTGGTCGGCAGTTCTCCACACTATCTCTTCTTCCCTTTGTTGATGCTTGGATCACTACCGTTCATCTATAGTGCTTGGATCCAGACAATGCAGAATGCACTGGGTAATAAAACACATTCATCGACAAGTGCAACTAATACTTCTATTAGTTGTTTATTTCTGAAGATTTTGGTATGAAGTACATCTGGTTTGTCAAGGTTAATAATGCTCAATCCAGCTGTATGTTCAAGTAGAGCCTTGTTACTGATATAAATTGACTTTATGTCTTTTGATCCACAAGTCCTCTATGATGACGTCGAATTTCTGGGTGATTTTCTGGATCTTCCTCATGAAGACAGATGCAAAGTAATTGGTTATTTGCTTGGCCATTTCACTGTTATCCATAATAAGCTCGTCTCGCCTGATTGCAGATTTCCACATTTGACTATGCTTCTCTCTTTCCTTTGAAATATAGACCATAGATATATGCAGTCTTTGTGTTCCTGTTTGTTTGCATGCATGTTCCCTTTGTGATTTCCTTACCCGTTTCATGGCCCTCGTTTTCTGGATCGTAATTTTCTGAGAATTCTCAGGATTCCACAATGTCTGGAATTCTTCTGAAGTCACTTCCTGTGATTAATATAATCTTTAATTTATTATGCTAATCATTGTTAACTCACTTTTTCACTCTTGGGTGTTTTACCAGAAATAAATAGACATATTTTTCAGACTTTGTAGTATTTCTGTAAATCTCCTGGTCCTGACCATATATATTCAGGAACACTGCAGGAGGACAGGAAAGAAATAGCGGGGGCCCTGGTTGGTACTTTTGTATCATCGGGAGCCAATGGGTGAGGTCTTGGAGGAATGGGGGTGTAGTGAATGCTGTGCCGTTATTCAGGAAGGGCTACAAATAAAAACTGGGGAACTTTCGACCAGTAAACCTAAAATCTGTAGCAGGAAAGTTACTTGAGAAGATTCTGAGGGAGAAGATATGCATGCATTTGGAAAGACTGGGCCTTGTGAATGGGGGATTATGACTCACAAATTTGTTAGACTGCTTTGATGAAGTGACTAGTAACTTTGGCAAGGGCATGGTTGTATATATAGTCTATATGGATTTCAGTCAGGCCTTCAATAAGGTTCCACATGGTACGCTATTCTGGAAGGTTAGATCACATGGAATTGAGGGGGAGCTGGCAAATTAGGTCCAAAATTGTATTGATGATAGGAAGACGAGGGTAATCGTGACTGGAGGCCTGTGATGAGTGGAATGCCTCAGGGGTCGCTGCTGGGACGATATATTCATATATTACACATATCTATCATTTAGATGAGAATGTACAGGCATGATTTGTAAGTTTCAAGGTGACACTAAAATAGGTGGTATCGTGGACAGTGAGGAAGGTTATCAGAAATCTCAGAAATTACAGCAGTACCTTGATCAGGTGGGGAAGTGGGCCGGGAAATGGCAAATGGACTTGAATTCAGATAAGTGTAAGTTCTCGCATTTTAGAAAGTCAAATCAAGGCTGGAGTTTCATGGTGAAAGGCAGGGCCTTAAGGAGTGCAGTGGAACAGAGTGACCTTGGGAATTTAGGTGCACGGTTCTCTGTAAGTGGAGTCCCAGGTAGACAAGGCACTGAAAAAGGCATTTGACTCACTGGCCTTCAACAGTTAGAGCACTGAGTATCGAAATTAGGGAGATATGTTGCAGTTATACAAGATGTTGGCGAGTCCATACTTGTAGCGTCATGTTCAGTTTTGTTCACTTTGCTCGAGGAAGGATGCTATTAAACTGGAAAGAGTGCAGAAGAAATTTACAAGGATGTTGCCAGGACTCAATGGTCTGAGTTATAGTGAGAGGTTGAACAAGCTCGGAGTTTTTACTTTAGAAAATATGAGGCTGAGGGGGATCTGATAGTAGTGTATAAGGTCATGGGAGGCATGGATAGAGTCAATGCACTCAATCTTTTTTTATCCCCAGGATTGGGCAATCACGGACTAGAGGGCATCAATTTAAGGTCAGAGGGGAAAGAGTAAAAGGGAACTTGAGGGGCAATTTCTTTTCCACACAGGGCGGTATGCATATGGGATGAGCTGACAGCAGAAGTAGTTTAGGCGGGTACATTCACAAAATTAAAAATGCATTTGGACAAATACAGAGTTAGGAAAGGATTAGAAGGATACAGGGAAATGGCGGGGAAATGGGGTTAGTGTGAATGGACATTTTTTTCGGGATGAACCAGTTTGGGCCGAATGGCCTGTCTCCATGCTGTATGACTATATGGGTCTAACAACCATTGTTCTCCTACTGAATGTTATATTGTATTATCCCAATTCACTGGAGTGACCTTGACCCTCTAACCTCTGGGCCTCCATGATGTTTGACCAGAATGTTCAAACATTCCACATTGAATGCAGACGCCGTGTAAAATATGACATATTAATGTCACTATTCCTCCAAAGCTGCTTCAGACCAAGGTTAGTAATTACTGCTTCCGAACAAACAATAGACAATAGACAATAGGTGCAGGAGTAGGCCATTCTGGCCTTCGAGCCTGCACCACCATTCAATATGATCATGGCTGATCATCCTTAATCAGTATCACACAACACCAAATCCGAAATAATCTGCTCCCTAATTTGGTTCACAACATACTCTGCAACCTACCTAATATACACTATACGAATTTATTTTTCACAACATTAGCAGTCACTTAGTTAACTCAGTTTTGATGCAACTTGGCACCATCCATTATTACTGCAGAACCCACGAGTACTTGTTACTCATTCACAGGATGAGGGCTTAGCTGGATAACCAGCATTTACTGGCCGTGCCAGAGAGCAGTTAAGAGTCAACAGCATTGCCTTGGATCTGGAGTGTCATGCAGGCCAGACCAGATAAGAACAGCCGTTTCCTTCCCTAAAGGACATTAGTGAACCAGATGAGTTTTTCCAACAATCAGGAATGGATTCCTGATCATAATAAACCCTCGATTCCAGATACTTATTGAACTCAAATTCCACAATCTGCCATGGCAGGATTTGAAACCATGTCCCCAGAACATTACCTGGGTCTCTGGGTTAAGAGCCCAGCGATGATATCAGTATGTCATAGCTTCCCTTTACATATAGTTGCATATATAATTTCCAGAGCATATGATGCAAAATATTTGCGTAACAGTTTTGGTTCAGATATATAAAACAAGTTTGTTTCTCCTTGCTATTTGTAGGACCCACCCAAACTCATTCTGTGGAATCTGAGGGACAGAGCCTTTGTCTTTATTTGTGATAGACTTGGATAAGACATTCGGGGAGGCTCACCTCGATGCTGAGATGATCTGAAGACAGGTCCAGCAGTACAGGACAAGCATCAATATCCATTCCCCTCTGTCAGGATAAGCGTCACCGTATATTCTCACTGCTCCCTCATACTCACAGTCTGTCTGTTATAGCACCTACCCTCGACCAAGACTCACACTCTAACTCCAAAAAGGCTCAAAGACGAACACTCCCGCTGTTGAATTCAGCACATTCCCTCCCCCACATTTTCTGTCCCTGATGCAATAGCCCCGCACACTAATAGCACGACATGGATGCAACACTATGGACAGGCTCCCTCCGGTCACCTCACCATGTCACACCTCACCTAGTCCAGCACTAACAGCAGGACCATCCACTTCCACCCACACTCATTCCTTCCCTTTCTCCCATTCCAGGAGAAACAGCCTGGAATAGGACAGAACGGGCCACGCCGGGTGATGGAGTGCCAGATATCCGTTCCCTCATATCCCTACCCTGATATGTGGGGAGGATCCTGGAGAGAGCCGGAGAGGGCCAACAGGCCTTGGGTGGAGATTCTGAAACATCCACTTCCCACCAACCTAATAAGGAGCAGTGTTTAGTAAAGAGCAATTCTCAATTCAAACCTACTGTCAGTTCCAACCTCATCTCTCTCACTCACAGAAGAACAGATATCCCATTGCACAGAGATGCAGGCATTGAAATACACAGACGTATTGGTAAATACCCCAATATACTAACATACACAATGCATACAAGGAGATAAGCATGCACACACGGAGAAGCACACAAAGACATAAACAGTCACACACAAATAGACACAAACACAGGTAGAAACACACAGGCTGATACAAAGACAGACAGACTTAGTCACACAAATACAAAAATAACAAGTACATGGACACACACACACTTAAATACACATTAAGACACAGACACGAGTGCCATTAAGACACAAATAAATATTTTTTTGATTTATAAGGAGATCAAGGATTCTGGGAGAAGGTAGGAGAATGATGTTGAGGAACATATTAGAAATGACTGAATGGTATATCAAACTCGATGGACCAAATGGTTTAATTCTGCTCCTTCTTGTAATGCTCGTGTGGTGTGATGCTATCAGGTATTCTCTTCCTGAGACAGCAGCAGCAACATATTTGATTGGAAACAGTCAGTGGTAATGTGGGAAAAGATTGGAGGGCAGAATGGTTAATGTCTATTCCTAGTTATTGTACCACTATATCCGAAAAGGGGCTGTGATTTGATATGAGGTTAACACAGTTTTTAAAAAATGTGATCCACAATGAAAGAAGGAGTCGCTTTCCCTTTACTGTTGTGCTATCTGTGGTGTCCTCATCCTCAGGGAGCAGTGAAGAAACGGTTAATTTAGGTATTTTAGTTTGAGCTTGACTGATCCTTGCCGGACAGGAGAGTCAATGTTTACTGGGAACAGGCAGGAGACGGATGGTCAGACAGACTCGGATCAGCCATGAGCATTCTGAATGGTGCCACCAAATAGCCAACTGCTGCCCCTGTCCAATGTGTTGTTCCCTCAATCCACCCTCCCGGCCGTTACAGGAATATACTGCTGCCCCTATCCCATGTGTTGTTCCCTCAATCCACGCTCCCGGCCGTTACAGAGATAGACTGCTGCCTTTATCCCATGTGTTGTTCCCTTAATCCACTCATCGATGCTGTTACAGAGATATACTGCTGTCCCTACCTCATGAGTTGTTCCCTCAATCCACCCCTCAAAGCAGTTACAGAGATATACTGATGACCCAACCCCAATCCAACCCTCAGTGCGATTACAGGCTAGAGGACCATCCCACTCAGCCAGACTGGATTGTTACAATGAGATGGGAGGAGACCATTCTGCCCCTCTAAGGAATTACACAGGAATATAGGATGAAGTAATTCAGCTCGTTGAGTACATTACACAGCACAGGACGAGGCCATTCAACCCGCCTGAACTGCTGCACATGAACAGTGATGTTGTCACTAACAGGAAATAGACAGTAGTGACATATGATTTTTTAAAATAACACTGTAACTAGTTTTGACTCAGGGATCACTGTAGGGTCATCAATGATCAATAATCTATGTAAAATATCTGGATGAAGGGACTGAATGGATCAAAGCTGAACTACCTTGTACACCAAAATGATAATCAATAGATCTTCAAATGGAGGTAGTGAATCTGCATTATGATGTAGACAGGGAAGGTTAGTGAGGATACCCTCAGCAGTAATAAAGAATGTGAGGTGTCTATTGCAGTCGGGAACAATTTAAATGGAGAGAGATTGCAGAACTCTGTGATGCAGATGTTTTTCATATTATTGGTACGTGAATCATATGAAGACTGTCTGCAGATGCAGCAAGTGATTCAGAAGGTAAGTGGAATGATGCTGCTTGTGGCAACGGGTATTGGGTTTAATTAGGAATATTTCACTGTATTTTTGCAAGGATTGCTGAGACCACATCAGATACACTGAGTGCAGTTCTGATCCTCTAAAGTAAAAAAAAGGATTCAATTCCTTTCAAAGATGTTCAAAGATGCTTCCCTTTACTCATTCCTGAAATGAAGGCCTTTTGTTATCGGGGATTATCTGTTTAGATCTTAGATGAGAAATCTTACTGAACCACGATTTTCAGAGAAGTCTTTCAGCTGGATACATATTTTCTCTTGTTAAGAAGACTAAAGCTAGATAATATTTTTTTTTGAATGAGATGCATTGGTATTCACACAAATATTATGAAGATATCAACTCATTTATAAAAATTACGCAGATGCATATAAGCATCTCATCACATCATAAAACGGGCACATTATTTTCTTTTGCTAATGCGAGGTACTGTGCACAACAACAGCAATGATGCTGCATACAGCATACAACCTATTATCATCCATTCCAGAGAATGTACATGGAGAGTGCACATGGTCCAGTTCGGTGTTCAGTTGACAATCTTGTATTTTTCCACACAGAGACGGAGAAATATAATACTTCCTTCAGAAGCAACAGCCAATTGGTCTCTCTCTCTCTTACTTTATTCTGCCTGAAAACAAGGTGTAAGATCAGAAAAATCCTGAGTCATCTTTACCACTCGTGGAGGATTCCTGATGAGGATTCATAGGAATCTCTGTACAGCTCGAAGCAAAGGGAATTCAGACAAATCCAAATCCAACTGTTCTGGGAAGAAATCCGCAATCCCAGACATTTGTGTGAGCAGAATAAATTCAAAGTCAGAAACATATTTGAGACACTCTATCATTTTACCATTTGTTCACAGCTCAACTTTCTGTGTCTCAGAGTTTTCTAGAAAATTACTCAGTCCGATACCTATATCATTGGGCACAGCACTCAACTGGTTACATTTAAAATTTGCTTTCACCAATAGAGGAGTGGGAAAAGACATGAGTGACCCTCCAACATTGGTCAGAACACGAACAAGAGATTCTGAAAAGGTTTTTAAGGTGTTAATTCCCTTCCACAGAAAATTGTGATGCCTGGATATTTCCATTTGTTCAAAATTGTCTATGTGAGATATTTGAAAGACAAATGAATGTAGGGAAATGGTACACTGACAGAAAAGTGCTGCTGAGACCTTAATCAGATCATAGTGCATGGTAGAGCTGTGACAAATTGTCTGATGACCCACTCTTGCTCCACAGTCCCGTGTTACTGTGGTGCATTCAGCCTCTCACAGCTCCTGCAAGGTGCAGATGGGGGCCAATGCTCCACAGTAACACAGGATTTCATTTAATCCCTCACAACTGTCACACTCAGATGTGTATGGATTGGAAAATGTTATTTGGAAATCCAGGCTGGTTTTGAAAGACGCCTCTGGTCTGTTTACAGAGTGCCCCCCTCTCTACAACTTGTGCTTCATTTGTTGGTCTTGGCCTAGACCAGGATTCGTTTGCATACCTCACTCAGAGATGACTCAAAAATGCTTTGCTCTCTCTGATTGCAACATACAAATACAGTACATCCAGGAAAATTACCGCCGTTTACTTTGAAATTACAGAAAATGAAAACATAAGGTACAGGAAAAGTAATTCGGACGGTCAAGCCATTGTATATGATCATGGCTGATCTACTGTTCACATTAACTCCTCCTTAATGCCCAGTTCTTCACACTCCACAGCTCTCTGACAGGTCAAAGATTCATGCAGCACCTCTTTAAATACTTTCAGTGATGTAGCTCCCCTAACTCTCTAGTCCAGATAATTCCTGACATTGATTACCCTCTGTGAGAGGAAAACACTCTCTACACATAAACCGTGACCTATTGATTTGAACAAGAGGTGAACACAGGGGCTCAGGAAAGAGTGAATGGCCTTGATATCAAGGCAGTAGTTGACTGAGGATGTCATCGGGACCACCTAATTTTTTGAGCTTAATGAGAATCAGGTGTAACCACCTCACTGGTTGGGGTCTTTCAGAGCACAAAGGAAGGTGTTTGTGGTCGGTGGCCAACAATCCTCTCAGTCCCGGGACATCTCTTCAGGAGATCCTCAGATTAACTTCCTCAGCACAAACATCTTCAGCTCATTCGTCATCGTCTATGTGCCCCCATTCCCGGCGCCCCGCATCCATCCCAAGATCAGAAGTGGAGTGATCACTGAAGATCACACAATATTCAGAACATTTTGTCCCCACTCAGCTCCTGAACGGGTCTGTGTCCATATTGAGCAAGACCCAAACAACATTCACGTTTGTGCTGTTAAAGTGTCTTTAACATTCATGTAACAGAACGGCCAGGCACTGCACATTTCCACAGTTAAAAGAGGAGCTCATTCAGCATCTCAAGCTGGTTACACCCGGATATGTGGAAACTATTCAGCCCATCGAAATGACTGATCAAGAAGAGGGACAACCCATTCAATCCTCCTGCCTGTTCCACAGGAAGAGGAGGCGTCTGTTTAACATTGAGCTGTTAAACAGGAACAGGCAGAGTTCAGTAAGACCCCTAAACCTGTTCTATGGAACCAGGAGGAGACCATTCACCCTTCGAGACGCTTATACAGGAATAGGAGGGTATCATTGATGCTCCAGCCTGGAAAACGAATGGAGCAGATACTGCACTCATCGACTGCTCACAATATTCCTCGTGGCTCCATTGCCTGTGGAACAAATGATATTTTAACGTATTTTGCCGGCAGTGAGGGAGGAAGCCAAATGTTTTGTGCCAAGCCTCAACGAGGAATCTTCCATCTCCAAGAAGACAGACCCATGTTCTCCGGGGGGTCAGAAGCTGGTGGGAATAGTTAACTGTTTTAGAATGAAGGTATTGTGGCTCCTGTTGCGATGGTGAATAACGTGAAGTTCTATGTATGATCACACACCAAATGCACTGTATTAATGTTGGAGGCGTTTAGTTAAAGACTGGCTCTCTCTCTCTCAATCAAAATGGGGAGTGGCGTGGAGTGAGAGGAACATTCTCAGAGTCTTTTAAGCCATCGAGAATCATGTAAACCAAGTTAAAAAAAACATGGAATTTATCACCGTATTAGTTCTGATTGGAATATAATGAATGACTGTCCATCACCTTACGTTTCAATGCAATCACCTCTTATTCTTCAAAGCGCTACAGAATAATCCTCATGCACGCCCGATGGTACAATCATCCCAACAATTAGTCTGGTGAAATTCCTTTATACTCTTTCTGCCAAGAGGATTATTCCTTACAGAAGAGAGAAAATCTGTCACAATACCCCAAATACTATCTCAACAACACTCTAGGGTTGATCACAATAATTCTGTTCCCTCACTTAGCTGTCTCAGCTTCTTTCAGGTGATATAAAAAGCCATTCCTTCTCTCTGCACTGCGAATGATGTGGAATTTTGAAGTTTCTTGCATCTGCGCGTCAGTCATCACCAGAGGTGTCGATGGAGATGCATATCACGTTCAGAGGGAGACTCAATCAGGAAGAATTCACTTGAAACAGGGAATGGTCACCTACCTGCATGGAAATGCCTTACAGTAGAATGGAAATAAGGCAGAGAAAGGGAGCTATCTTTCCTTTTGTTCTTCCCTCACGGGATGTGTGCAGCCCTGGTCAGGCCAGCATGTTATGCTGATCTTGAACTGAGTGGCTGATTCAGCTGTTGCACAGAATAATAAAGAGTAAACCCCATTGCTGTGGTGTGCAATCACACACAGTCCTGAACATGAAAGGATAACCCATTGCCTTCTCTAAAGCAAATAGATATGCTTCTGTTGAAAACTAGTGGTGACGACTTCATTTGCATTCCATCAACTTCCTTCATGAGATACCAACAAATTATTATTCTGTGCCGTTTGATTATGAGTCAATGACTTGATCACCATGCACTGTTTGTCCATCTGACAGATTCTGTGGAAAGGACAAATTAACCAGCTCAAGTGCAAATATTTTGTGACGTAAGCATAGTTAGAAGGGACTTGAAACGGTTATATCTGGATTTACCAAAGGCACAAACGATGGATTATTCAGCAGTTGCATTGAGGCTGAGAAGGTGACTGAAATATCCTGATAGTGGCCTTGGGCAGGATTGGTGAGTGGGGAGAATATGGAGAAATGTAAATATGAATTAAGAAAAAAGATCATGGAGATTAGGAACAGTCCGGTTTCTCCTTGCGTATTGTTGAGTAAGTTGTGAATAGTAATTTGCTAGTTATAATCAGTAAGGAATAAAATGTTTGAAAGGAATTTGAAAATGATGACTTCCAAATTTTAAAATTTGAATATGAACAGCAATTCAGTTCAATTCAGTTTAATGGTCAGATGGAATAACTTACCAGGAACACCAACTGTCGCGAGGATGGGATAATAACCACCTTGTATAATCCAAATGATATCTTCGATCCGTGATGCTAATGATATCCAAGGCTGAGAAAGATAGTAGAGACCCAAGGATAAACTCCTGCCTGTTATTGTAATATTCCAGTCTAATATTCTCAGATTCTGATCCATTAATGGAACATCCCAGTCTAATGTCCTCAGATTCTGATCTCTCCTCCCTTGTCTCTCGAGCTACTGATCCCTGTTCGTCCAGTCATTTATGCTCCTGCCCATACTGGGATAACACATTGAACCGAGTCCTTAATTAATAGAAGGGGCAAACCCTCCAGTGTCACATCTCGGATCCACGGAGACTGACATCAATCTCAGTCACTGAACAAATAGCTCCAGCCAACGCCTTTCAATTCAATATTATTTTATTCAAATTCAAAACAATGATTCAAACTGTCATTTTCTGGATGGGCTATGTGAGGGTGACTGATGGAACAAATCTTGAGTCCGGTTGATCAATTGAGTGTAACCATTCAATCTGTCTTGGATGCAGGAGTAATGCCATAAGTTTATCAGAACATAAACGTGCGTCTCTGATTATAAACGCAAACATACATACTGGAACTATTGATCAAGCATCATAATTTCAATCAAACATTGAGTCAATTTTTATAGTTCATGATCTGAGGCGAATGTGCGTCTGAGAAACGTGGGGTTGTAACAGACAGGTCGCATGGATATGTTAACAGAGAATTAAACGTGACAAATGCAATTCAGATTGTTAATCCAGGTTCAGAGAGAGGCAGATGAGGCCTGTGCTATTGATGTTATCGATGTTAGTGAACTGTGATGAAATGTCATTTACTGGACTTCAATTACAGTGTGATTATGGAATTGTGGAGGAGACAGAAAACAGGGAGAATTGGGGGACATGGCAGTTCAGACTGGAGGGAGGGACAATAATATTCCTCAGTCATCAGTATTGGAATGTTATTCTTTATAACTCATATGAAGAACAGATTCAAGGATATATCTAAAGTGAGGAATGAGGAGTAAAATCTGTTTATTGAAAACAAAATACGGGGACAAAATGATTTTCTGTCCGTACTAAACTATGGGAAGTACAAAGAAATAAGATACACTCATGATATTGAGCTACATAAATTGAAATGTGTATTACAGAACCACGGAAGTGATGTGCAATCTTTATCAATCATTATTTGGCTCACAGCTGAGATGCTGATTTCCCCTCTGTCAGTGATCCACCTCATTGAGATTCTCTGGCGCAGTATCTCAGTATCGAGCACGTTTCACATTTCCTGCTGTTGTTCACCCCGTCTATTTAAATTAAATCACCTTCTCACTGTAGAGAAAAAAAATCACTCGGCCTTTTGGACTCTTTTTAACTGTCAGCAACTCAGCTCTGTGATATTATTGGCGATAAATGCTCTGGGACAACAGTCAGTATCCGCACAGTGCTCAACCGGTATGGCAATAAATAAAGACCTTGCCATCCTTGAGAATTTCTAAATAAAACTTCAATTTTCTGTCTGTTCCCGTCTATCTCCCCTCATGCTGTCTTCTGATCTATCCAACTCACACTCATTTAAAATCCCTCCAATCACTCCCTGTTTCCAAATTGTGCAGTTGTACAGCTTGATGTTTTGGCCATTTTGGAGAAATGGATAGAGCAGGGACAGGACTTATCGTTGTAGGATCCGGGATTTAGATGCTTCAGTAAGAACAAGGAAGGTACTAACAGTGGGGCGGGGGTGAGGGTTAGGGGTGGGGGAGGGTGAGGTGTCATTGAAAATCAAAGACAGCATTACGTTGGTAGAAAGGATGCTTGATAAGGACTCGTCTCGTGAGGTCGTATGGGAAGAGGTTAGAAACAAAAATGGAGAGGTCACTCTGCTGAAAGTTCTCTATTGCCCTCTGAAAAGTTCCAGAGATGTAGAGGAAAGGATTATAAAGATGATACTGGATAGGAGCGAAAATAACAGAGTAGTAGTTACGGAAGAATTTAACTTTCCAAATATTGACTGGAAGTGCTGCAGTTCACTTACTTTATATGGGTCAGCTTTTGTCCAATGTGTGCAAAATGGTTTCCTGACACAGTATGTCGATAGGCCAACAAGGGCCGAGACCAAATTGGGTTTGGTACTGAGTAATGAACCAGACCAGGTGTTAGATTTGGAGGTAGGTGAACACTTTGCTGATAGTGACCACAATTCAGTTATGTTTACCTTAGGGATGGAAAGGGGCAGGTGTATACCGCAGGACAAGAGTTATAGCTGGGGGAAAGGCAATTGTGATGCGATTAGGAAAGGTTTTAGGATGCATAGGATGGGGAAGGAAATTGCAGAGGATGGGTACAATTTAAGTGTGTAGCTTTTTCAAACAACGGCTACTGTGTGTCCTTGATAAGTTTATACATGTCAGGAAAGTAGCAAGTGGTCGAGTGAGGTTGCTGTGGTTTCCTGAAGCAGTTGAATCGCTTGTCAAGAGGAAGAGGGAGGCTTATGTAAAGATGAAACGTGAAGGCTCAGTTCGGATACTTGACAGTTACAAGTCAGCCTGGAAGGACTTTAAAAAAGAGCTAAGAATAGCCAGGAGAGAGCATGAGTAGTCTTTGGCAAGTAGGATCGTGGAAAGCCCTCAAGCTTTCTATCAGTACATCATGAATAATAGAATGAACAAATGAAGATTAATGGCAATCAAGGACAGTAGTGTTAAGTTGCGTGTGGAGTCTGAGGAGATAGGACAGGCTGTAAATTAATATTTGAATCAGTATTCACAATGAAAAAAGAAAATGCTTTCGAGGCCAATACTGAGATACAGGCTATTAGACTGGACGGGATTGAAGTTCGTAACGTCGAGATGTTAGCAGTTCTGGAGAGTGTGAAAATACATATGTCCCCTGGGCCAGATGAGATTTATCCTAGGAATCTCTGAGAAGCTAGGAAGGAGTTTACGCAACCATCTGTTCGGATTTTTACATCGCCATTGTCTACAGTAATAGTGCCAGAAGACTGGAGAACAGCAAATGTGGCCCTTTGTTCAAGAAATGGAGAAGATACAACCCTGGTAATTATATACCTGTCTTACTTTGGTTGTGGGTAAAGTGTTGGAAAGGATTATAAGAGATAGGATTTACAATCATCTAGAAAGGAATCATTTGAATAGGAATAGTCAACAAGGTTTTGTGAAGGGTATGTCATGCGTCACAAATCTGACGGAGTTCATTTAGAAGGTGACCCAACAGGTGGATGAGGGTAAAGTGAGGTATGTGGATTTCAGTGAAGCGTTTGATAAGGTCCCCCATGGTAGGCTATTAAAGAAAATATGGAGAGTGTGGTGTTGGAAAAGCAGAACAGATGAGGCAGCGTCCAAGATGCATGCAAGTTGATGTTCCTCTTGTTAGCCTTTCATCAGGAATCAGTTTTCTGGTCTGCAGCATCTGCAGTCTTCATTTTCTCCTCGCTCCGTGGATGTTGCCTGACCTACTGTGCGTTTCCAGCGCCATACTCTCGACTCTGATCTCAAACATCTGCAGTCCTTACTTTCTCCCAGAAAATATGGAGACGTGGAATTGTGGGTGATTTTGCGTTTGGATCACAAATCGGCTAGTTGAAAGCAGACAGAAGGTGGTAGTTGATGGGGAATGGTCATCCTGGATTTCAGTCGCTAGTGGTATACTGCAAGGATCTGCTTCAGAGTGACTGTTGTTTGTCCTTTTAAAAATGACCTTAATGAGTGTATAGAAGAATGAGTTAATAAAATTATGGTTGACAGTAAGGTCGGTGGATCTGTCGGCAGTGCTGAAGGATATTTTAGGAACTGAGCTGTAATGTTCTATATGCATGGACCTACAATGGACTAAATAGCTTCCTTCTGTGATGTAACGATTCTGAGGTACTCTGGCCCACAATAAAAGCTTTAGGTGCCTGGAGAGACAAGCTGGTCCAGTAAAGGATACACACTGCACAGCCATCCATCATCACTTCCTGTTTTCTGATATACAACGGCCTCAAAATATCAGTCCAAACAAATTAGATTGATACAAATTCAAACAGTCAGGAGGACGTTCACCCGAGGGGATTGCCGTCAGAGGATTCAATGAATAATAAGATTTCAGAATAACACAAATAATAAAACAATATCACAGCAGCATAATAATTGGCAGCAGAGTAAAACTTACAGTTCCAAATATTTCCAAGTTCAGCATTGTGTTCAGTTTTGGTCACCTTGCTGTAGGAAGGATGGTATTAAACTGGAACTTTACAAGGATGTTGCCAGGACTCAAGGGTCTGAGTCATAGGGAGAGGTTGGATAAACTGGGACATATCTCTTTAGAGCGCAGGAGACTGAGGGGAGTGAAGTGCTTCGAGAAGCTCGTCATGGCCCACATCAGTTCCAGTCTCCCAGCCTGCCTCGATCCCCTACAATTTTCCTCCCAGTGGAATGGGTCCATAGCGGGTGCCATATCCCTAGAGCATCTGGACAACAAGGACACCCACGTCAGATTCCTGCTCATTGACTATAGGTTCACCTTCAACACCATTATTCCCTTCAGAATAATCACAAAACTCCCTGACCTTAGTCTCGGCTCCGCCCTCTGAAGTTGGATCCTCAGCTTTCTGACCTACAGTACACAATCAGTGAAAATAGGTAAGGGTGTCTCTTCCATGATAACATTAAACACTGAAATCCCAAAGGATGTGTTCTCAGCCCCATACTATACTCCTGTACACCCAGAACTGTATTGCCAAATTTTGAACGAATGCCAGCTACATGTTCACTGAAGACACCATCATAGTAGGACAGGTATGTAATGATGGCAAGTCAAAATACAGAACGGAAATAGAGGAATTGGTGATGTGCTGCACTGAGACCATCCTCTAATTCAACGACGGCAGAACTAACCAAATTATCAATGACTTCAGAAAGAAATGAGGAGAACATGCCCCCATCTGCATCAACGGAACTGAAGTTGAAAGAGAGGAAAGCATTAGGTTGCTTGGAGTGACGATAACCGACCTCCCATGTAGATGTGACAGCTGAGATGGCACAAAAACGCCTCTTCTTTCTCTGGCACCTCAGGACATTTGACATGTCCACAAGGACCCTCACCAATGTCTACAAATGCACCACTGAGAACAAAGTATCTGGGTGCATAATGACCTGGTGTGGTCACAGCCCTGTCCAGGACAGTAAGAGAAATGACAGAACGTTGTTTGCACAGCCCATGCCATCACGGAAGCCAACGTCCCATCAATTGTCTCCATTTACACAGCTCACTGCCGCGGAAAGGCTGATAACATTATCAAAGACCCATCGCACCCTGGATCTCCTACAATCTCTTCCATCATGTAGACAATACAGAATCTTGAACACACAAACCAGCGGCTCATGAACAGCATCTTCCCAGCCCATTATTAAACTAAGGAATGGATTCTCTAACTTCAAATAATGCTGATCTTGCTCACATTGATGTTGCCTATTGCATGCCCTTTCTGGTGTAGCCTTTATGCCTCAGTATTGAATCCTTCAACCTGGGAAAAAGCTTGTCTCTATCCACCCTGGCTACACCCTTCATGATTTTGCAAACCTCAATCAGGTCCCCCCTCAATATCCTTTTATCTAGTGAAAATAAACCTAACCTACTCAGCCTCTCTTCATAGCTAGTATTTCATTCTGATTAGTAGACAGATTAGTAAGTTTCAGTCACATAGGATAAAGAATAAGCTGGTCACAAATGGCTTGAATGAAGAGGGATATTTTTCAGACTGGAGGCTTGTGAGCAGCAGTGTGCAGCAAGAATCAGTACTGAGTTCACTGCATTTCATGACTTATGTAAAGGATTTAGATGTGAATATAGGGGCAATAGTTGGTAAGTTTACAGATGACATCAAAAAGGTGGTGTAGTAGATTATCTCAGAGTGCAACAAAGAGGCAAGGAGTAACAGATGAAGTTTAATTTAGATAAGTATGAAGCTTTGCATTTTGGGAAGGCAAATCAGGGCAGACATTATATACTTCATAGTCAGGTCCTGGGGCATGTTGTTAAACAAAGGGGCATAGGGCTGCAGGTGTATTGTTCCTTGAAAGCGGAGTCGCAGGTAGACAGTGGTGCAGAACACATTTAGCACATTTGCCTTAATCAGTCAGAGCATTGAGTATAGGAATTGTGGTGGTATGTTGTATCTGAACAGGATGTTGTTGAGGCCACTTTATGAATACTGTGTACAATTCGGTTTTCTGCAGAAATGACTTACACGGATGTTCCAGGACTGGAGGTTTGAGCTTTAGGGAGAGGCTGGTTAGGTTGAGGTGTTTCCCCCTGGAGTGTCAGAGGCTGAAGGGTGACATTATAGAGGTTTATAAAACAATCAGGGGCATGGATATTCTGAACAGCTACGTTCTGCTCTCCAGGATTGGGGAGTCCAGAACAAGAGAGCATAAGTTGAAGGCGAGGGGGATTGATTTGAATGGACTTGAAGATATATGTTTCACACAGAGAGTGGTGTGTACAGAAAGTGCTGTCAGAGGAAGTGGTGAAGGCGGTTACAATCGCACATTCAAAAAGTATCTGAAAGAGGAGGGATATTGGTCAAATTCTGACAACTGGGACGAGATCAGATTTGATGTCTGATCGGAGTGAAAAGATTGGACTAACAGGTCTATTTCCGTTCTGCGTGACTCTCTGATTCTATAAGAGGGGTGACGAATAATTCTGAAAGGCCCTTTCAAGTGGGAATTCCCTTCAGTGGAAGTTTATCGTGCCTCTATGTTCACATTGATTGAAAGCTACATTAGTTAAATATTTGACAGAGAAGTGAGTCATGCACAATGGGACGCAGACATGAAAGTGGGGCTGAGAACCCAACCTGATCAGCTACAATTTTAGTACCTGGTGGAGAAGGCTCAAAGTATTTAATGACCCACTCCTGCTCCTCAGTCCCATGTTTCTTTGTTCTATTCAGCCCATCAAACCTGCGAAACAGGAACAGTTGGATGCTACTTACTGTTATAAGCTGGTGCACAGAAACTGAGGAGACCATTCATCCCTTCAAAAATGTCCCACACGCTTTGAGGTGATTTGGGAAATGTAATTGGAAAACCCAGGCACGGGTATGAAAGAGGCCCCTCATCTCTCTTTACAGAGCTTCCCCTCTCTGCAACTTGTGCTCCATTTGTTGGTCATGTTTAGACCCAAGTTCACTGAGAATACAACCCCATACATCACACAGAGATGGCTCACAGAATCCTCTGGTCTCCCTGACTGCAATATGCAACAACAGAGCATTCATGAAAATAAAAACCCACTAACTTTCCACTAACAGAATGGGAGAACATCAGAAACAGGGGCAGGTCGTTCACTCCCCAAGCCTGCCTTGCCCTTCACTAAGATCATGACTGATCTGCTCTTGGTCTGAAATCCTCTTTCATACCAAATTCCTCATAGTCCTCACCTCTCTGACAGGTCAATATCCATCTACCTCCTCTTCAAATACTTTCAGTCATCTCACTCGCCAACACTTTTGAGAAGAGAAATCCTGACATTCAATACCATCTGTTTGAAGAAAACACTTGCTGCTCTTTATATCATGGTTTATTGATATGAACAAAAGAGGTTGACTCAAGAGTTCAGGTAAAAATGACTGGCCCCAATATCAAGGCTGTGGTTAACTTCTGTTGACATCAAGGAGCTTAACAAAACTGAACTTACTGGGAATCAGAGTAAACTCTCCAGTGTTTGGAGTCAAACGTGGCACAAAGGAAGGTGTTCATTATCTCTGTCCTGGGTCACCTCTGTGGGAGATCCTCAGGGTAGCTTCCTCTTCACAAACAGCTTCAGCTGCTTCATCAATGTCTCCCCTCCCCCACCTTCCCCACCATAAGATCAGATGGGGATGATCACTGAAGCTTCCACAATGTTCAGAACATGTTGCCCCGCTCAGCTCCTGAACTGGTCTGTGTCCATGTGCAGCAAGACCCAGACACCACTCAGGCTTGTGCTGTTAAAGTGTCAGTAACATTCATGTAACAACACTGCCTGACACTGCACATTGCCACAGTAAAACAAGAGTTCATTCAGCACCTCACGCTGGTTTCACAGGAATGTGAGGAAGCCATTCAGCCCATTGATATTATTGGAGAAGAACAGGGACAGTCCACTCAGTACCTCCGGCCTATTACTCAGGAAGAGAAGGTGTCTAGTGTGATGGACCACACCAGAGCCCCTCGAAAATATTTGAAGGTAATAGCCTAGACTCGAATGTTTTCTTATTTTAAAGGGAATGTGAAATGTCTGTTCCAGATGCAATGTGACAGCATCAAGAGAAAATTCAGAGAGAGGAGCAGCCAGGAAACATTCCCTGAAGCTTCCAACTCTGTTGAGACCCCAATAGTTTCTGATGTTACTGAGAAACCAAAACCCAGAGATCCTAATCTGAGAGCTGGCCACACCCATTCAGGCTGCATTAAAATTAACCTAAGGCCTCCATCGCTGTTTACTCAAGAATCTTAACTAACCAGCTTGGTAACGATCGTTCAATCACTCTCTTAAAAGAAACCAGGACAAAATAATCTCGAAAAGCCACAGCATCATCACAGTTGTCAGTACATCGAGCTGTCAAACAGGAACCAGGGGTAACCCAGTTAGGCCCTTGGCCCTGTCCAATTGGACGAGGAAGAAGCCAGTCAGTCCCTTGAGTCACTTATACAGGAACAGTAGGAGGCCATTCCCACCTCAATGCACTTACACAGGGGCATAATGAGATAATTGATGCTGATTCCTGATGAATGTCTTATTCCCGAAATGTCGATTCTCCTGCTTCTCGGATGCTGCCTGACCTGCTGTGCTTTTCCAGCAATCGACGCTCTACTCTGATCTCCAGCATCGGCAGTCCTCACTGTCTCCTAATTGATGCTCTAACATGATGAACAATTGGAGCAGAGGCTGCACAGACAGACTGCTCCATGTTGTTCCTCTTGGCTCCGTTGCTTATGATACACATGTGGGACATTAACGTGGTTTTCTAGTAGTGAGCAGGGAAGCCATATGTCTTGTGTGAAGTCTCAAGAAGGCACCTTCCAACTCCGAGAAGACAGCCTGGTGTTCTCGATGTAGGGCGGAAGCTGATGGGAATGGCTACCTGCTTCAGATGGAAGGTATTGTGGCTGCTGTTGGGGATTGTGAGCAACCTGACGTTCAGTACGGGTTCACTCGCCGACTGCACTATAACGTGGGGAGAGTTAGTAAAGGCAGAAAAACTATTAGGAAGGTCACGTTAGAATGATGAATGGACTCTCTAAGTTCAAATAATGTTGATCTTGTTCATGTTGACCTTGTCTGGTGCATGTCCTGTTCAGTGTAACCTGTATGCCTTACTCTGTCCAAGTCTATTTTCACCCTAGGATCTGTCTGGCCATGCTTACAATGATCTGCCTCCTCTGCTCATAAACAAAGTGTTTCCCTGTACTGAGATACACGTGACAATAAATCACACCAATCAATCCTGGGTAAAGTATGGAATTTCTCACCTTATCAATGTGTCTTTTGGAAATAAGTGATCACTGCCACTTCTCGTGTTTCAGCGTCACCATTTCTTCGTCTCTCACAGCTCTAAGATTAAACACTCAGCTTCTTTCCTCTATCCTCATGTTACCATCGCCCCTGTCTGTGGTAAGGAGATCATTCCTTACAAAGGAGATCATATCTGTAGAGAGTGCCCCAAATGCGCTCTCAGCAAGGCTCTACAACAGCAGGAAGATGGCTTTACTTATATACTCGAATCATCATAAAATGAAGGACATCATACCATTGACTGCACCCATTTCTTACACAGGGTTTGATTCGGAGCAGTCAAACATAGACTTGTGAGTGGGAGATCATGCTTCCCAAATTTGTTAGAGTTCTTTGATGAAGTGACCAGGAAGGTTGATGAGGACAGAGCGGTAGACATAATCTATATTGATTTCAGTAAGGCCTTTGATTAGGTTCCACACGGCAGGCTGCTCTGGATCTTTCCATCACGTGGAATGCTGGGGGAACTGGCCAATTGGATACACAATTAGTTTGATGGTAGAAAGCAGAGGGTTTAGTAGAAGGATGCTTGTCAAACCGGAGGCTGGGTCCATTGCTGTTTGTTATCTATGAATTGGTTGAGAATGTACAAGGTATGATTAGTAAGTTTGCAGCTGACACTAAAGTAAGTGGAAGCATGGTCAGTGAGAAAGTTTATTAGAAATTGCAGCAGGACCTTAATCAGGTGGGGAAGTGTGCCGAGAAATGGCAAATGGAATTTAATATAGATGTGCGATGTCTTACATTTTGGGAACTCAAATCAAGGTAGGAGTTTCATGGTGCATGGAAGGATCTTCAAGTGTTTAGTGGGCAGAGAGACGTTGGTGTTCAGGTGCATGGTTCTCTGAGAGTGGAGTCACAGGTAGACAGGGCAGTGAAGAAGGCTTTTCACACACTGGCCTTCATCAGGCAGGACATTGAGTATAGCAGTTGGGAATTTATGTTGCAGTTACACAGGACTTTGGTAAGGCCGCACTTGGAGTATTGTGTTCAGTTTAGTCACATTGTTATAGGGAGGATGCTATTAAATTAGAAAAAGTGCAGAAGAAATTTTCAAGGACGTTGCCAGGACGTAATGTTCTGAGTTATAGGGAGAGTTTGGACAAGCTAGGACCTTTTCTTAAGCATGTAGGAGACTGACGGAATCCTTATAGAGCTGAATAAGATCACGATGGTAGTGTTAATGCTCTCATTCTTTTTCCAAGGTTTAGAGAATCGAGGACGAGAGAGGATCAGTTTAAGGTTAAAGGGGAAGGAATAAAGGGAACCTGAGGGGCCACTCCTTTACACAAAGGGCTGGTACGTGGATGAGCTGCCAGCAGATGTGGTTGAGGGGGTTACAATAACAACATTTCAAAAGCATTTGGATAAATATGTGGATCGGAAAGGACTGGAAGGATATGGGCCAACTGCAGGGAAATGGGGTTAACGTGGATGGACATTTACAAGGTGGAGTCGAACCACTCTGTTAATTAAACCCAAACACCCAGAAAAGCTCGCCTCGCATCGTAATCTGTTAAAATATGAGTGACACAGATCTCCTACATTCCACTATTTAAACAAAAATTAACAAGTTAGTTTCTTAACTTTAATAGTGAACACTAGAGGGGCTTCACAAATACAAGCCCCTCTTTTCTTAGCTACCTACTATCTGACTCCGACTCTGTCAAAATCTGCTGTTCCAACAACCCACATATTAAACATTGCACTCTCAAGACCACATCGTCTCTATCTTCCCCGCTGTGTTCAATTTTCAAGCTGCTGATCTCCCTGGGTTATGTTTTCTTTTACTGCAAGTATTTTTGACATGAACATATATCTTTGATAGAGAGTGTTTGAGATGGCCAGTTAGCACTCCTGCTCTACAGCAGTTACTCTGCTGTTGGATGGCAGTGGTTCTCCCTCTAGTGTTCAAATGCTGGGTTTATATACTTCCAATGATACAATAATTCACACATTTGATTGCTTTCCAGGTACCCAAACAATAATATTCAAATTCCGTTGGCTTCTGGTATCCTGAACGTTATTTAAACTCTTTGGTTGTATTTGAATTGTTGTCAAAACAGCAACCAAAACTCAGGTATCATTTCCCAGCTAATTGTGACATATGGAACAATCTGACATTTGGCTGGCATCTGTGCTGTACTTTCTATTCAACAAAACCCGTTCTGTCTTAAAGTGACCGGACATGCTTTTCAGCCTCATAAAACCTGCCCCCTTCAGAAAAAAAAGAACCATCAGAATGAAAAGATGGCTTCGTTTCTTTTCCTCTAATTCTTAATCACATTATTATGAAATATAAAAGTATTAATCTCAGTTATATCATTCATGTTAATTTTGCACACATATAAAACACTGGAATAAGTAAAATCTTATCAACACCTGTTCCTTTAAATCCGCGATAACACATCTGCTATCACATTTTAGGACCCACAGCATGTACATTGTGTAAGTCTAAAGTCGGTGTGATAAGACTCCAATGAAATACTCTCATATTCTGGTCTTTAAATATTCCAAAAAACGCAAGAGATTTGTCATTGTCCATAACCAACTCCGACTATTTGTTTTCACATAAATATTAAAATATTATCAGGCCAGTGCGAATCTTAATCATACTTTTTCAGTAATGGAAATGTTGTATTTTTTTCCTGGTGGATATTGAGTTTTTTCGACAAGTAGCCAATTGGCCATTCAATCCCATCCTCATCTTTCTGTATCAATACATCTCTGATCCCTATATCCCGAGGGTTTCAAAATATTTGGTACAGCTGAAACTGGTGCAGTGATTAATCCTGCTTTAAAATTCTCAAATGCCTGCTGGCATTGTACTCTCCACCACAATTCTGTGTTCTTCTTTACTAACTCCATCAGTGGTGCCAATACACTGCTGAAGTTTGGAACAAACTTCCGATAGAATCCACTCAGTTTCAAAAATCGAAGCACCTCTTTCTTCGAGGATGGTTGTGGAAATTCCTCAAAGCCCTTTGTCTTTGTGTTCCATGGGGTCAACCTTCCATGTCCAATGTAATGTCCCAACAAAGTCACCTCTGCCTTCGTGAATTCTGTTTTCTTTAAGTTTATTACAAAGTTTGCTTCTTGTAATCGTTCAACATGCTCTGCCAACTGTAACATGTGAGCTTTCAATCACTTGCTAAAGGTCACTACTTCATACAGATAAACTACACAATTTGTTCATCTGACCATAACTCTGTTCCTGAGTCACGAAACCTGGCTTTGAAGGGAATTCCTATCACTGGTGACAATACTAATACCTCATCCCCACAGGAAATCGTCAAAATTTCAGAGTTTTTATCTGCCACGTGCTTCATTCTATGCTGAGCCCTTCAGGTGCTTTTAGCGAACTCACCTGCTCCATCTAATCTCTCCCTCACCTCACATACATAATCCGAGTATGAGATCTCTGACTTCGGTCCTGTCAATTTATATTCAATTCATTCCAAAGGACCTCTCACTTCATGTACAAATATTAACTCAAAGGAAATAAACTGAGTAGATTTATTTGGGGCAAATAATTTTTGTCCAATGGTAAACAATTTAATGAGATACCTTCGTCCAATCATTCTGGTAATCCTGACAGTACGCTGTTAATATAATCTTCAGCATCTGATGTTAACTTTCCAAGGCTCCCTGGGATTCAGGATGGGACGCCCTTGATTTGAAGTGCTGTATGCCTAAGCTATCCATGACTTCCTTAAACAGCTGAGCGGTAAAATGAGACCCTTGGTCTGACTGAATCTCTCTGCGGAGCTCACAGTGAGTAAAGAATGCTTCCAACCCCTTCACCTCCCTTTTTAGCATAACACTCCATAATAGAAATGCCTCTGGAAATCTGGTAGACACATCCATTATGGCTAACAAATATTGGTTTCCACTTTTATTTTAGATAGGGGAGCTACACAACTAATCAGAACTCACGTGAAATGTTCTTCGAATGCAGGAATTGGTAACAAAGGTGCTGGTTTTATTACTGCCTGTGACTTACCTACCATTTAGAATATTTGGCATGTACAACAAATAATAACCACGTCCTTGTGCATTCCAGGCCACTAGAAATGCCTCTGTACCTTAACCTGAGTCTTCTGTTCACCTAGGTGACGCCCTGCAGTTAGTTTATGTGCTACCTGTAACACTGTACGCTACCTCTAAAACAATCTGGTGCACTTTGGCCCATTTCCCTTATGCACTGACCTATCGGGGTCTCCATTTTAATTTTAGCATTCTATCTTTAAGTTAATAACGTTCAACAATATATTTTGATTCCTTTTCTGTGTGTGTGCATGTGTATGTGTGTGTGTATGTGTGTGTATATATCTGTTGTAAGTCCATTAGCCTTTCAGGACTAAACACCTCTGCCTGATCCTCTACCTGTTCAGGTTTTTCCTGCACCGTATCATCAAACAGGGTGTCAGTTCACTGCACATCAACTCCTTTGGCTTTTTCTTTTGGTTTTCCTTCCTGCTCTAACTTACGACAGTGGAACCTTGTTACTCCAGAGTCTGGAAAAAATCCTGGGTATTTTTCTTTTAACTCCCCAATTCCCTAGTTTTCCTTTTGCCTTCTCCAACACAACGGGTGCCACTCCCACCTTGGATCCTGCTAAATCGTTGCCAAGAATAAACTGTATTCCTGGAAATGACACTCTGTTACTCACTGTCACTATTACTTCCCCAACCTTGATTTGGCATTCCAACCTGATGTTACACAAGGGAATACTTAATTTCTAAACCCATTCCACAAATTGTCACGATCTTGATTAATATGTCAGAAAGAGTGAAAATATTTTCATCTCTTACTATTAGAGGCCGAGAGAAAGTGAGGGCTGCAGATGCTGGAGATGAGAGTTGAAAAGTGTGGGGCTGGAAAAGCATAGCCAACCAGGCAGCATCTGAGGGGCAGAAGAGTTGACGTTTCAGGCATAAATCCTTCATCATGAAAGTGGGGGGTGGGGTAAGGGAGGGGGAAGGGGGCCGAGAAATAAATAGGAGGGTGGGGGTGCAGCTGGGTGGAAGATAGCTTGGAAGGCGATAGGTAGGTGCAGGTGGGGTGTGATGGTGATAGGTTGGAGAGGAGGGTTTTGTGGACAGGACAACTAGAACCCTCAAACCAGAACCATCATCAACGTTGACTTCACCAAATTCCAAATCTCCCCTCCCCCAACCTCTCCCAGATTGAACCATTCAACCTAGCACTGCCCTCTTGAACTGCCCTTACTGGCCATCTTCCTTCCCACCTATTGACTCCACCCTCCCCTCTGACATATCACTATCACTCCCACCTACATCTTCTTATCGCCTTCCCAGTGACCCTCCAATCAGCCCAGCTACTACCCTCGTATTTATCTTTCAGCCCCCTTGTCCCCCCACCATGTTCCTGACGATGGGTTTCTGCCTGATCTTCGATTGTCCTGCTGTTTGGATGCTGCCTGATCTGTTGTGCTTTTCCGGCGTCTCACTTCTCAACTATTAGAGACTGAGCATAAGACCATAAGACCATAAGACATAGGAGTGGAAGTAAGGCCATTCGGCCCATCGAGTCCACTCCGCCATTCAATCATGGCTGATGCGCATTTCAGCTCCACTTGCCAGCGTTCTCCCCGTAGCCCTTAATTCCTCTAGACAACAAGAACCTATCCCGTATCTCACAAAATTATAACTTCTTGTCCTTCTCCCCCGATCTTTCTGAGTAAACTTTATCTACAGAGGCGAATTCTTTCAGAGATCAGGTACCGACTCCATACCCAGCCCCTGCCTAGGCTGTGCATTCTCCTGCAGCTCCCCAGCTCCATTTGGGGTCTCCTTTACCAGTTTCACTAATGCCACTGGGCTTAGCCTCTTCTGCCACATCTTTCCCCAAAGTGCCTTCCTTCAACAACCATCACAGTGTGTCCCAGCTTACTGCAGTGAAACCACCTTTTCCCAGTGGTCTCGTTAAACCATCAGCACTGGAATTCTATGTGTTCCACACCCTTATAGTGAGAACACCTGAGGCCTTTCACCTCCTTCCAACCCCCTTTGGGCTTCTTTTATCACTTGTGGTAAAGTATTGTGCGCTACTGTTCGCTTTGTAATGTGTGATCTTCCCTTCTCCCAATTTCTATCCCTCACAGGATGAAAATTCTCCCGGAAGCTAAATTTCATCTCATGCACCAATGCAGATTTACCTGCCATTTCTGCCGCTCTTCTCGCTTCTTGAACTTTCTGTTCATGCACATGAATTCTTACCGTCTCTGGAAGTAAGTCTTTAAACACGTCCAGCAGAATAATCTCCCTTCGAGCCTCACAAGTCTAATCTATTTTTAAGTCCAGCACCCAACTATCAAAATGACTGTAGTTAATTCTTTGAAACTTAACGTAAGTCTGACCTGGTTCCGTCTCTGTTTTTATGAACCTCTGTCTATATACTTCTGGTACCAATTCATAGCCAATCAAAATAGCCAATTTGACATCTGCATAATCTCTTGACCCCTCATCTGACAGCGCTGCACATGCCTCACCAGCTGTGCCCACCAGCGTAGTCTGAACGAGCATTACCCACAAGCTCACTGGACATGTCATCTGCCGAGTCATTTTTTTTCAAATGAAATAAAAAAGGTTTTGACATTTTTCTCACCGAAATATGGCAAGGCACTAAAATAGTTGTATACATCCCGACGTTCTCCCTTCAACTCCATCCTGTTAACTTTCTTGTCTAATTCCCAACTTCTGAATCTCAAATTCTCTCTCTCTTTCTTTTTCCTTTCTTTCACTTTTCTCTCTCTCTCTGTTTCGGTCTCTTTCTTTATCTTCTAACTTCAGTTGCCATATTTGCAATTTAAGTTTTTTGCTAACCCGACTGCACTTGTCTGTTTCTCTGATACATCAAAGTGCTTGACCAACTCCATTATATTTCAGCTTTCCTTTTGTCCCTGGTTAAACCCAATTCCAATCTCTTTGCTAATTCTATAAAATGTCCTGCTTCTGTCTTTCTAAACTTTCTTGGCATATTTGGGAACCTCTTTAGTAATGTTAAAAGCCATTTCCCTCACTTTTAATTTAAACAACCATAAGTAAACAAAATTAAACAGATTTTCCGACCGGTTTTATTTGAAAATCTAGGTCACTAATTGCAACGTGTTAGAATTTGCTGGGACATTTGTACCCGAAATCTGTTCAAATCTGTCCAAGTCCCATATGGCAGGGCCCCAAACTGTGAAGACATCTATGTCGAGGACTTCTGTTAATTAAAACCACAAACCCAAAAAAGCTCACCTCACCTCTAAATCTACTAATACATGAGTGACAAAGAACTCCCAAGCTCCACTTACAAAAGAAAAATAACAGTTTATATGTATGCAAGTTAGCTCACTGTGCTTGAAGGTTTGTTTTCTGACGATGCGACACTATGACTAGGTAACATCATCAGTGAGAGTCTCTGCTGAAGCGCTGGTGGTATGTCGCGCCTCTCTATTTATAGGTCTTGGGTTCTTAAGATGGGTGATGTCATTTCCAGTTCTTTTGTTTTACAAGAGAAGGTAGATAGGATCTAAATTGCTGTGTTTATTGACAGACCTCTGGTCAGAATGCCATTCCTCTAAGAACTTCCTTGCGTGTCTTAGTATGTGAGTGTGTTGTCCCAATCAAAGTGGTGCCCCTCTTTGCCTGTATGTATGGAACATAGTGATAATGGGTCATGTCTTTTGGTGGCCAGTAGGTGCTCCTGTACCCTGGTAAAATAACAACAGGACCATTTTAATGGCGGAAAAATGATTTTATATACACTGTTTAATTAATGTGTGTGTGCAGATAAATAACATTTTTCATATGTACGCAACACATTCTAAATCAACAACGGAGACACAGTTAACAAAAAGTGATGCATATGATGTATAAAATTTATAAAACATTAAAACATCATTTGGTTCTTAACTAAAATGAATGTTCCCCTTGTCTCAACGTACCCTCCTTTTCTGGAATTCTCCACTCCAATCTCTCATTCTTATCAGGATGTGCGTAATAAATTCTTGCTTCTGGTGTCCCAACTTATTTCAGTTAATCCCCTTTCTACCAGAATTCAATATATTGGCCTGTTGGGTACTTTCCGAAGCAAGTGTCTGTCATATTATTTGAGATAAAAATTCTGGCATCAGAGCCAGCATTTGAACATATTGCTCTGTTGTATATGCACTATACAAAGGACCACAGCACACAGGAATTGCCAAAACATTGAGGGATGTGCATCTACTTCTTTCGATGATCTAGTTTTCTCATTTTTCACATTTCCTCATCTATGTTGTCTCGCTATTTCTCTCTTTGTATCTAGTTAAGACATTTACCAATTATTCTTTGCATCCCTTCTCTCAAAGCTCCTTCTTTCGGTTTATATCTATTGCTCTCTTCTAGATGTAATGTGATTATAATTGAGCAATGTAACTACAAAGACATGTGGGAGGAGCTGGCCAGAATTAATTGGAAGGGGAGCCGAGCAGGGCAGAGCATGGAAGAGCAAAAGCAGGAATTTCTGGGGATATTTCGGAGGATATCAGAAATTCTCCCAAAGGAGATGAAACATACTCATGGGAGGACAAGGCAGCCATGAGTGATAAGGCATCAAACCAAAAGAGGAAACATACTATGTGGTGAAGATGATTGGGAATCCAGAGAATTCATTGGCTCTGAAACTACATAAGGCTGACATCACTGATATTACAGAGCTCTTAATCATGGTCAGGGAGAGAAACAGAGGAAACACATTCACTTTAAACACAGAAGATGGTATTACTCAAGGAAAAAGATTCAGATGAATTAAACAATTGAATTAAAATCAGTTAATTGGTTTTGCAGAATGTGCCAGATTGAAAGCATGATCCGGGGAGAGACCCTCAGCAGAATGAAGTATAAAAATTGAAGTGTTACCACATCACATACCAGAGTAGGTCACTGAGTACAGGACTGATGGGTGAATAGGTCTCGATGTGAACTAAGGGACAGACAGCAGAATTGCATTGCACACTATTGCAGCTCAAAACTGCGTATTTATGTAGTGCTACAGCAGCAGGAGAAGCAAAACAGCATTCAACCACAACCTGCAACTTTTAGCCTCGAATAATTTCCTCAGTCTGCCATTACCATCAATACGATCTATGTTTCAGTAATGACTGTGGGTGAACATGACTGGGTCAGAACCACGTGAACCTAAACCTGACACGAACCCATTAAAGCTTGACAAACAGATCTGATCGAAGCTCCGCATTCCTGTCACATTCTGACATAAATGGTGATGGATGAATAAACAAATGACTGGAGCAAAGGGCTCCACAAATATCCCCATCCTCAGTAATCGAACAGCTCTGCACATCAGTATAAAAGACCAGGATGTGGTAGCTGCAACAACCTCAGCCAGAAGTGTTGAGTTGATGATCCACCTCATCCTCGCCATGATACCCACAGAATCACAGATGCCAGTCTTCATCCAATTCAATTTGCTGTACGTGACATGAAGAAATAGCTGAACACAGAACGTATGAAAAAGGCAATAGTCCCTGACACCATTCCTGTAATAGGACTGAAGACTTGTGCTGCACAACAAGCTGTGTCCCTGGCGAATCTCTTTCATTCCAGCTCCAACTCTGACATCTCCCTGGTAATGTGGAAAATTACACAACTATGTCCAGCTCCTAAGAGTATTATAATTACAATCTGGCCAGTTACCTCCCCCTCAGACCCACCACGACAGTCAAATTGGTGGGAGTTCTTTTTGACAGAATTATCAAACAGCACAGAAATAGCCTGCTCAGTATGATTTCAGATTGGTACCCATGTAGAGATGGTGCTGTTGTGGAAAGGTCACTGGATTAATAATCCAGACCAGGCTCATGCTCTGGCAGCTGGTGTAAGTTAAACACAATTGACAAAATATTAGGATGCAAAATCTGATGTCCGTAAATAGTGACCTTCAAGCCAATGTCGATTCTACACAACAATTTGCTTCACAAATGTACTTTCAGAAAGTGAATCTCCCGTGCTTTCCTGGTCTGGCCTAAACGTGACTACAGACACACAGACATGTGATAAACTTTGCAATGGTCTCTGAATCCCCCAAACAAGACATTCTATTGTATCAAACTGTTCCGAGGTCTAAAGGATAAAACCAGACAGAACACCCAGCCCCAGCCTCAGTATCGGAAAAAGGAAATGAGAAACACAGTCCTGTTGACCCTGCAGAGAACTCCTTCCTAACATCTGAGAGCTTGTGACAACATTTACAGACTACATAGAAACATCGGGAATGGAGTAGGCCAGACAACACATTGAGCCTTCCATTCCAGTTCATGTTCAAACATCTCCACAATGCACTTTTCCCACACACTGTACACATTCCTTAATGTAAATTACTGTGGGAAGCTACAAAGTAGGAAGTGCAGTAGTCCATTTGGTCTGTCGAGTTTGCTACCCAATTCAATATAATGATACCTGATCCTTTATTTCCATATCGTTATCCTTCTCTCCCACAATTCATTTACTGTCTCTAAATCCTTATTTATATCCAGTGTCTTGGCTTCCAGGTTCGAGTGCATTCCCCAGGTTCACCAGTCGCTGAGTGCAGACATTTATTGTCATCTCATTGCAGAATGGTCTGTCTGTACCTAATACTGTGGACCCTTGTTTTAGACACCACAGCCAGGGGAATTATTATCCCGGCTTCCAATCCGTCTCACCCTGTCAGAGCTTTATATATCTTACTCAGATCTCCACCCATTTTCCTAAACCCCATGGAATACAGGCCCAGTCGTCCCAAACTCTGCTCCCACAACAAGCCTGTCATCACAAAGATCGGTCTGGTCATCCTTCACTGCACTCCCTCAATGTCAGGTTTGTCGTTAATTAGGTACGGAGACCAAACCTGCACACAACACTGCACAGTGTTTGAGATGGGGTCTCGCCAACGCTCTGTCCAGCTGCAGTAACCAATTCAATTTGCTTACTTCTGGATTCAAATCCCCCTGAAATGAAGGTCAGCACATCATTGATCTTCTTAACTGCTTTCTGCTCCTGCAATATTGCTTTCAGTGACTGGTTTACAGGGAGATCCAGATCCTTTGCAATGTTGCAGCTCCCCACTTGGTAGGTCTATGTACACTGGGCAGCGTGTGAATGCCATTCCCAGTATTGACTTCTGGCTTCAGACCTCACTGTGCTGCGGGGACCTTGGAGGGCTGTGCAGAAGGAAACAACAAAAAGGCCCATACATCGCTTTTTAGATCGACATGTTTTAAACAATCCCTTTTCAAATGCAAAGCTGCCAATCTATTGTTCCCCCCAAAGGGCACACTGTCACCTCTACCCACTTTGCTCTCCATCTGCCATGTATTTGCCCATTCACTCCACTTGCCTTAGTCATCTTGAAGCTTTTTTACAACCTCCTTGCCCACTCGCAATCCAACATCCTTTAGTTCGATCAGCAGGTTGGGATATATTGTATTTGATTCCCGCAACCAAATGTTTATTGGTTATTATGAACAGCTGGGACCCGAGCACCGATCCCTGTGATACCTCAGCAACCGTCCTCTGTTAAAAAATTCTGGTTTTTCAATTTATTTATTTCCTGAATCTGGGTGTGACTGGCTGGGCCAGCATTTATTGCCTCTCCCTGGTTGCCCTTGAGCAGGTGGTGGCGAGCTGTCTTGTTGACCCGCTGCAGTCCACTGTGGATTCAGTGATAGTAACACCATTAAGTGCCAAGGGACAGTGGTTAGATTGTATTTTAGTGGTGATGGTCACGGTCTGGCATTTGTGTGATGTGAATATTACTTGCCACTTGTCAGCCTGGATTCTGTCCAGATCTTGTTGCATTTGGACATGGCCTGCTTCAGTATCTGAGGAGCCACAAATGTTGCTGAATATTGTGCAATCATTGGCGAACATCCCCACTTATGACCTTAGAATAGAGGCAAGGTCATTGATCAAGAAGCCCTGAAGATGTTTGGGCCGAGGCCAATGCCCGAGGGCCTCCTACAGACTTGCCCTGGAGCTGAGTTGACTGACCTTTATCAACCATGACGATCTTCCTACGTGTCAGGTATGATATTAACCAGCGGGGAGTTTGCCCCTGATACCCATTGAACCCAGTTTTGCTAAGGCCCCTTGATACCTCACTTGGTCGAAGGCAGCCTTGATTTAAAGGGCTATCACTCTCACCCCACCTCTGGAATTCAGCTCTTTTGTCCATCTTTGAACCAAGGTAATACGATCAGGAGCTGAATGGCCCTGGTGGAGCCCAAACTGGGCGTCATTGACCAGGGTATTGCTGGGCAGGTTCTGCTTGAAAGCACTGAGACCTTCCACCACTTTACTGATGATCGAGAGTAGACTGATGGGTTGGTAATTGGCCGGATTGGATTTGTTCTGCTTTTTATATACAGGAGATACTTGGGGTAATTTTCCATGTAATCAGGGAAATGTAATTGTTGTAACGGTATTGGAACAGCTTGGTGAGGGCAGTGACAAGGTCTGGAGAACAACTTTTCAGAACTATTGACAGAATGTTGTCAGAGTATATACACTCTGGGGTATCCAGTATCTGCAACTAAATCTGGATATCGCTTGGAGTGAATCAAACTGGATGATGGCTGGTAACTGAATTGCTGAGGACCAATGGAGGAAACTGAGGTGCATCATCCACTCAGCACTTCTGACTGAAGATTATTGCGAATGCATCAGACTTATCTTATACACTGAAGTGCTGGGCTTTTCCATCATTAAGGATGGGGATACTCGTGGAATCTCCTCCTCCAATGACTTGTTTAATTGTCCATAACTATTCTCAACTAGAAGTACAAGGACTGCAGAGCTTAGTTCTGATCCGTTGCTTGTGAGAACACTTAGCTCTGTCTATCACTTACTGCTTATGCTGTCTGGCGCACAAGTAGTCCTTTTTGGAGACTTCATCAGGCTGACACCTCATTGTCAAGTATGCCTGGTGCTGCCTCTGCCATCCTGCACACTCCATTGAACCAAGCTTGATCCTCTGGTTTGATGGTAATTGTTGTGAGGAGGATATGCCAGGCCATGAAAATGTGCTGGAGTACAATTCTGCTACTATTGATGAGCCGCAACACGTTATGGAAACCCAGATAGATCTATTCGAAGTCTGTCCCAGTTAGCATGGTGATGGTGCCACCCAAAATGGTGGAGGTTATTCTCAATGTGCAAGTGTGACTTTATCTCCACAATCAGTATGCAGTGGTCATTCTTACCGATAATGTCATGGACAGATACTTCTGCAACTGACAGATTAGTAAGGCTGTGGTCAAATATCGCTTTTCCCTCTTGTGGGTTATTTCACCACCTGCCGTAGACCCAGTCTATCAGTTATATCCTTTAGGATACGGCCAGCTCAATCAGTAATGCTGCAGCTGAGCTACTCTTTTTGTGGACATTGACATCCCCCACCAGAGTACATTTTGAGCCTTTGTCACCCTCAGTGCTTCATCCAAGTGTTGGTCAGCTTGGAGGAGTACTGACTCATCAGTTGGGAGAGGCTGGTACATGGTAATCAGCAGGAGGTTTCCTTTCCTATGTGTAACCTAACGCCATGAGACTTCATGGGATACAGAGTCACTGTTGAGCAACTCCCGGAGCAATTCCCTTCCAACTGTATCCCACCGTGCCACCACTTCTGCTTTGTCTGTCCTGCTGGTGAGACAGGAGATATCCGGGGAAGGTGATGGGGTGTCAGGGATATAGTCATACTCACAGAATCAGACATTCAATACAATGTCAGTCTGTTGCTTCACGTGTCTGTTTATTTCTATTCACTGTTTCCTGCCAGTCGTCCCATTCTAGAAACATGGCCATATATTTGCCCCAATCCACTAAGATTTGATTCTGCAAATTAGGCTGGGAGCTTTATCAACATTTTTCTGAAAATCCACGTGTTTTACATCCGTTGTTTCTCTTTCATTTGTCTCCTAGTCTGTTTCTCAAACATAATTCCCATTTCATAAATCTATGTTAGTGTTGTCTATGACCATTACTTTCAGTCCCAATGATTTCTCCCAAACCATTTATTTACTATGTTCTGTGTTCCATGTACTATTTCGTTTTCCACACCAGACTTGGTTTTCCTGGTATTGTCAGAAAGTTCTGTAAAGACAGAACTGAAATTGTGGATTCATAGTTTTGCCATTTCCCTGTTTCCCATTCTCCATTCTCTGGTTTCAAACTGGAAAAAACCTGTACTGTTTTTTCATACTTCTCACATTGACATAATTTGACAAGCTATAACACTCTAATAACCTTGTGAACATTATCGTCAGAAACCCATCAATTCCTGTCTTAAGCTGCTCAGCTCCACATCAGATACGCACAGGAGCATAGTCTCTGTACCAACAGAAATACAGCACGATCTATATTAGTCCCACTTTCCAACACCAGGCACATAGCCTGGAATGTTATGAAACTTCCAAGTGCTCATCCAAGTACTTTTAATGGTTGAGAGGTTAGCCGTGATAATTCCCCTCTCAGGAAGTACATTCCAGACCTCAACACCCTCTGGGTGAAAAAAAGTAATCGTTAAATCCTCTCTGAACCTCAAACCCTTCACTTTAAAAGTGTTGTCCCTTGTTCTTGACCCTCTGTCTAAAAGGAACAGTTGCTGTCTATCCACCGTGTCGATGCCCCTCGTTACCTTATCCTTCTGAATCACATCCCCCTCAGCCTCTCTGTCCAAAGAAAACAACCCGAGCTTATCCAGACTCTCTCCATAGCCGATATGCTCCATCCCAGGGAACATCCTGGTGAATCTCCTCTGCAACCCCCTCCAGTACAATCACATCCTTCCTGAAATGAGGCTCCCAGAACGACATACAGTACTCCATCATGGACTAAACCAATCCCTGTATAGCACTTATAATCTACTCCCTGATTAATAAACGCTCCACCCAAGTTCAATTCTTAACTGGTCCATTACCCTGTTCAGTCACATTCAGGGATGTGTGGAGAAACACCCTCTGAGCTCCCTAGTGTGCTGCCAATCATTGTGTACACCCCATGTCTGGTTTCTCCTTCCAATGTACATCACCTCATATTTATCAGAATCACATTCCATCTGCCATTGATCTGCCCATCTGATCATTCCACTTGTATTTTCCTGTAAAATCAGAACTTCCTCCTCACTGCCAACCACCCGGCCAATCTTTGTGTCAAACACAAACTTACTTATCACAATTCCCACCCCTCTACCCACTCCCCCTCCAGATTCACATCTATACCATTTATGAATGCTACAAACAATAAGGGACACAGCACTGATCCCTGTGGTACACCAGGGGACACTGGCCTCCAGTCACACAAACAGCCTTCTCCCACCACCCTCTGCCTCCTGACACTAAGACAATTTTCGTTGTAACTTTTCAAGTAATCCTCGATACTCTGAGATTTAACTTTATTTTTTCAGTTTCACCTTTGGAACTTTGTCAAAGGCCTTGTTGCAAAACTAAATAAGCGACCTCCTCAAACTAATTCAATCAAATTCATGAGATGCGACTTCACTCTGATAAAGTCATGATGATTATCCCTGATCAAACCTTGTGACTCTGATTGGAGAACAATTTTCTCCTTCTCTATTTTCTCCAGTAGTTTCCTGAACAGTGATCTAATACTCACTCGTCCATAGTTTCCTTGGCAAATCTCTACCACCCTTACTGTGAAGTGGAATCTTATTAGCTGTTCTCAAGTCCTCTGCCACCTCCCCTGTGGTCAGATTCCAATTAAAGTTTCCTCCCTTGACTCCAACAGTATCCAAACCTGCGGATTGGTCGAATTTTATACCAGACACAGCCTCAAACTCCTGCTCGTATTTTACATCAATCTCTTCAAGAGCTTTCCAGTCCATCTTCTCGAGTTCTGTACCTGCATCCTCCTTCTCCCATGTAAAACAGCTGTGATGTTTACATGTAACAATCTATCAATGTTCTCCGGGTTGACGCACTGATTGCCCCCCTTTGGTTTCTAATGGACACTAACTGTTTGCTGATTATTCTGTTCTACTTGTCCGTGTAGAATATCGTGGGATTCTCCCTAATCTCGCCTGCTTGCACTTCTCCATGTCCCTCTGTTATTCAGTCCCCTCTATGTTCCGAAGTTTCTAAGTTTCACTCCAATCACCTCTCAGCTTTTGAAATTCGAGATCACAGGCTGCGTTTCCCCATCAGACAATCTTGCCATATTATGGATTAGTCTGGAAAATAGCTTTTGCAGTTCCTCTGTAATCAGTATATTCTATCTTAGATTGGGACTCCAAACGGTACGCAATACTCTAAGTTTAGTCTCAGCAACACTATATGCAGCTGGTGCACGACATCTTCTATATTCCAATTACATTCACATGAATGTAAACCTAATTTTTAGTTTCCTATTTGCATGCATTCTTCCCAATTCCTTTCATTTTAACTTTTCTTATGATGTTAGTGGAAGAGTTCTTAAAGAAAGATCCTCCTGAATATCTAACGATACGTTATCCATCAGCTCCTTGTTGCCTACGTCCACAAGAATCATCTTCAAACCATTCCAAAAAATGTTTGTCACTTGTGGTTTCCGTTTCATCGATGCATTATCATCCTCCCCAGTTTTCCCATTACCTTCTATATATCCAGTAACACGTTCTTTGTAATTCAGCCCAAGAGACACCCGACAACGGATCACAAGTTAACTGATCGGTAGTTCACCACTCTCCATCCTCATCCTTTCTTAAACTGTTGGATAATATTTATAACTTTTGCCATATCCAGTTTGGCTAAACATCTTTCCGGAATGTATTGGAAAATAACGTGATAATCTGCGATGCAATCAATATACCTTTTGCTGCTTCCTCTGAAATTCTTGTATGAAGTACATCTGATCTGTCAGATTTATAAATACTCAATCCAGCTTTCTTTTCAAAGATGACCTCAACACTGATAAGAATGATCTTAGACTTTACTTACACAAGTCCCAATGTCACTTGGTATTTCTGGGAGAATTTCTGGATATTCTGCCTTGAAGGTAGACCCAAAGAAACTGTTTCTTTCTCCTGTGATTTCTCTGTTCTCTACAATAAATTACCCTGTCCGCACACCTACTGTTCCACATTTGACTGTGTTTTCACTTTTGTTTCATACACTGATGTACTTTTTTTTAAGCAGTCTTTATGTTTCTTTAGCAGTCTTTACGGTTTTCTTTCGCAGTCTTTATGGTTTTCTTTTGTTTGCATGCTGTTTCTCTTTTTGATTTCCTTCTCAGTTTCTTGGTCATCCGTTGCTGGGTCCTACATTTCTCCGAATCCACTGGCTTACTATAACACTTGGCATTTTTCTAAGCTGCTTCCTTTGACCTAATAGGTAGTTAAAGGTGAGGCTGAAAGGGTTAAGTCGGAGAGGAGGGTGGACCAGATTGATGGGAAGGAAGATGAACACATTGGAACGTTCAAAAGCGGGAGTGTGCTGCGTTGGAATATTGGACTGGGATAAGGTGGAGTTAGGGGAAATGGGGAAACTGGTGAAATCTACATTAATCCCCTGTGGTTGGAGGGTCTCAAGGTAGAAGAGGAACCTTTCTTTAATGCTTCGGGTGGTTAGGGTTTGGCGAGAGAGGAGGCCCAGGACTCTCATGTCCTTGCCAGAGTAGAAAGGGGAGTTAAAGTGTTTAGCCACAAGGTGGTGGAGTTGGTCAATGAGGCTGTTCCAGCGATGTTCTCTGAAATGATCCACGTATGTCTCGCCAATGTAGAGAAGACCACACCGAGTTTAAAGGATGCCGTAGATGAGTCTCCCTTCATCACCTATCACTTTCAACACCACCTTCATCTACATATCGCATTCCTAGCTACCTGCCTCTTGCCACACCCCCTTCTCATTTATCTCTCAGCTCCCTTGACCCAGAAGCCTCATTCCTGATAAAGGGTTGTGCCCGAAACATCAATGCTCCTGCTCCTAGTACGCTGCCTGACTGTGCTTTTCCAGCGCCACTGATCTCCAGCAGCTGGAGTGCCCACTTTCTCCTCACACCTTCAGGGCTTGCATGATTCAGATTTATAACAGTTACTTCAAATAAAACAAAAACTACCGTGTACTCAAACAGCATAAAAGAAAAACAATGCATTGTGGTCACTGTTCCCAAAAGGTCCTTTACAGCAAAGTTTTCAATTAGCTTTTCTGATCATCCAACATCAATTTCTAAATAACCTGATCTCTAGCTCAGTGCTCGACAAAATATTCATGCCAGATATCTAACACATACTCATGAAATCCATTTTTCCCAACATTAGCATTCAGTTGGGTTAACACAGTTTAGATATAAAGTAAACAATGCATTATTACAGCAGTAGACAAAAATGTGTATATCTCATTTTCCTGTTTTATAACCTGCCCAACATTTGTATTGCAGCTTTCACTTTGATATATAACTCCCATCAATGTTTCCTTCTGCTTGCTGTTTTTCCGCTCCACCTTACAAGATTCTGTCGAATCTGAGTGACGTGGACCTTGGGGAGATTAGTGGTAGAGATCATCTTGCCACATCATTTATGATCTTCTTAAGCATCATTGTGACATTTTCTCTAGATCTCCCGTTATACTAGTGGAGTAGAGAAGGACAATGATCCTTCAACAATGCTCTGTATTTGCCCCAGAGAGCTGAGACTGCTCTAACCTGGGTGGGAACCTTACAGCGGGCTGCTGAAGCATTGCTGCTGCTATACAGGATCTTAGTGAGATCACATCTGGAGTAGTGTGTACAGATTTGGTCTCTTCAATGAAGAAAGGATATTGTTATATTGGAAGCATCTCAGAGATGGTGCCCTCAACTGATTCCTGCAATGAAGGAGCTAGCTTATATTGAAAGGATGATCAGGTTGATCCAATAGCCATTGGAGTTTAAAAAAATGAAGGAAGATCTTATTTCAACATAGATGACAGGAAGGAGTCAACAACTGAAGAGAATTACACAGATGCACAGATAATGGAGAAATCCATTCCGTTCTTCAGCCTGTTACACACGAACAACAGAAGGATATTCAGGCCTTTGACCCTGTTACACCAGAATAGGATGAGGCTGTTCAGCCCCTGGAGCTGAATGTATATTTATAGGAGGAGGCCAATCAGCCCCTTGAATCTATAACACTGGCCCCAGAGTAGGCGATGCGGCTCCAGTATCCAATGACACAGCAACAGGATCAGTCCATTCAGACATCTCAAGTCCGTAACATAGGAACTGTAAGCGGTCACACAGAAACTGGAGGTTTGTTACACTGGGATAACAGGAGGCCATTCAGACCCACCGAGTCTGTTGCAAGAGAATTGGATAAGGATAAAAACTATTTGAGACTTATTTCATGAGAAAGGAGGAAGTAATTCAGACACGTGTCTGTTGTATGGGATCAAGAGAAGACCAATCGCTCCCTTGGTCCCATCTCTGGGATACATGAGGAGACCGTTCAGTATCTCCACCGATTATGGAGGAATATGAGAAGTCCCATCAGCCCCTCAAAATGTTACACAGTAACGGGAAGATTCCATAATCCCCCACGCCTCTAACGCATCAACAGGAGGTGGTCATTCTGGCCTTGGAGATGACAACACGGGAACGCCAGAAAGACTTCCTCCCATCGATTTTGTACACCAGCAGAATGATGAGTCCAGTCAGCCACACATACCGCTTATGTAGCAATTGGAGCACATCTCTTCAAACCCTTTTGCCCATCAAACAGGAATTCAAAGAAAACGTAAAGGTTTTAGAAAGGGAAGAACTTATAATAACTGAATACATTAGGGAGTAAAATGTAACAATAAAGTATTGTAATTTAAGCCAAATTATTCGAATCCATTGTTGTGGACATTTTCAAACGTAATCCACAATTCATCGGAGTCAACATGGTTTTGCAAAGGATAAATCATGATTGAAGTGTTTTTTTGATTTATTTAAAGATGTAACAAACAAGGTGAATAGTGGGAATCCTGGAAATGGAATATATCTGGTCTTCGTGAAGGATTCAGATATGTCACTTCTCCAAAGAGTGAGTGTTAAGATCAGACAGCATGGGTTTAGGAGTAATTTATAGGCTTGGATGGAGGATTGGTTAACCAACAAAATGCAGTCAGATGAATAAACTGTGTCAATTTCTGTAGAAAATGCAATTTGTTGGGCGCCATAGATTTCAGTTCTCATGCGTCAACCACTTGTGATCGACATTATTACTCGGTTGACGGGATAGAAAATACTATAGGTACATTTTCAGATGACACTAACATTGGTGGGAAATTACTTCGGAATGATGATGCAAGAGATTTGAAAACTATATGCATAGATTTGGTGAATGGGCAAACATTTGGCAATGAAAATTAAAGTGGATAAATATAGGGTTATTCAAGTTGGCCAGCCTAATAAAAAGGCAAATTATTATCTAAATGGAGAGAAACTTCAAAGTGCTTAGGTGCAGAGGGATCTGGGTGTCTGCTTGCATATCACAGAAAACTTGCTTGTGGGGACTTGATGTAATGAGGAATGCAAGCATAATTTCATCGTTTATTTGTAAAAGAATAGAGTAGAAAGGTTGCTGTAACTATGCAAGGCATTAGTGAGGCTGGAACTGCAGTACAGTTTGGGTGTCCTGCAGAATGAGGTATTTCCATTGGAGGCAATTCAGAAGAGCTTCATTAGATTGATTCCATATTTGAAGTGTTTGTCTTATGAAGAGAAATTGAGCAGTTTAGGCCTATACTCTCGAGTTTATAAGAATGAAAGGAGAGCTCATTGAGGTCTGTAAAATGCTAAACGTAATTGAAAGTGCAGCTGTGGAGTGGATATGTTTTCATGTGGCGCAATTTACAATAAGAGACTACAGTTTGAGGATCGAGAGATAGCAGGGATGTCGAACAGAGGCCGCGATGACATCAGCCATGATTGTATTCCATGGCGGAGTAGGTTCGAAGGGTTGGATTCCTGACTGATGCTCCTCGTTCATATTCAGCTTTACGACTGTGTTACACATTAATGGGGGAGGATTATGTATCAAACAGGAAGCAGGCACTCCGGATAAATCAGTCTAAATCAGTTTGACAGAACGTCACCACTGGAGTCACACAGTGACCAGTGCTGGGTCCTCAACTATTTACAGTCAATGTCAATGATCAGGAGGACGGAACAGATATACAGATACTGAGTTTGGTCATGTTGCTGTGATAAGCAAGCGATTAAATATTAAGAGAGGGTGGAGGGTCTACAGATAGATACAACGAGGTAAAGGCAATGGAGAATAATTTGGCAGCTGCAATGTAACATCATATAATCTGTCATTTCATTTACAGGAATAATGCAAGGCAGTATGTTACTGAAATGGAGAGGGATTACAGGGATTAATGATACTGTGTACTAGGGGGTTCACTCAGACCCGTTCAGACATGGGAGGTTTTGCTCCATCCCTGATCATCTGCTCCTTGATGCTCCAAGTGACCCCATTGCTCTCCGTACACATGGAATGTTTTGAAGTGTTTGGTTGATGATGGGGGATGCTATTTTCAAACGTGTATCAAGGGGATGGCCTTTATCCAAGATACATTCATTCCTTTCGACATGGAGATCTGATGACGATGGGAAGGGCTGCCTGCTTGTGAATGAAGAGGCTGTGGCTGCAGTGTGGACAGGGATATTCACCAACATGATATACTGTGATGTGCACGCTGCAAGATTAATACAGGGAGTGCTCCTTCAGTTCCTCTACCTCTCCCCATTGACACGGCTACTCCGCAGATGCCATGTACACCATCGGGAATCCCACTCTGCTGAATACACCCGGCAGCTCCCTGCTGAGGGAGAAACAATGTATTTACCTCATCCACCATATATATCCTCCGTCACTGAATGGTTACATTGATGGCAACATACTGGGAGATGATGTATATGTCACCCAGTCCTGTTTGAAAAGTTCCAGAACATAGAAGCTGAATGAAACTGTGACCCGACCAGCCACTGGCAGCACCATCCTCTCCCTGGTGTGGAGCTGTAGGACGTGTTAAAGAAGGTGACACCGCTCTGTGACCAGCTCCTTGTTCAGTCAGGGCCCCTCACACTCTGCTCCTGGGTTAAGTGGAGCTTGGGAAGCTGTTCCTGGAAAATCCGGGGTGGACACAGCAGATCCCTTTCCCCCCACACACTCACTCCGTGGTTTCAGAGCGTCACCTCTCTGCCGAATCTGCTCCATTTGTTGTTCTTGTTGCAGACCCAGATGTTGTAACTACAGTCCCCATGCTCCATCCAGTGTTGGGACACCAAATCCTCAGGTCTCCCTGAATGTCTGAAGTAGCTCACAGCACAATCTCTAGCAAACCATCCCCAGCTGCTGCACTAACTTTTCAATAACAGGAGTCAGTTAGAAACCCCTCGTCTATAAGTGTTGTGGACCAGACCAGATTCCTGCAAAATATTTTAAGAAGGCCGCTTAGACCCAAACCTTTCCTTATTTTGAATATAGATGTGAAGTGTGCTTTCCAAAATATTTTGTGATTGGTCAAACCAATCGGCATTAAGCAAAGTATAATCTATTTAAATGATTTAGTTAAAATACAATCAAAGAAAAGAACATTTCAAGATGGCTTATATGTTGGAACACTTACACAAACAATAGATACCGTACCTTCTTGGTATACACTGCTCGGCACAAAGGTATATTCAAATACAGATCCTTACATGCAGTTTTCTGATCCAAGAGAAATCAACATCAACAGAGATCTGAGAGAGAAAAGCAGCTGGGGATCATGTTTTGAAACTTCCAACCATTCTGGGACCCGAACAGCTTCTGAATGCTGCAGCTAAAAACAAAATGAGAAACCCTGGTCTGGGAGAGCTGGCCACTGCCCTTCCATTGTTACCACCGTTTTAATAAAACCTAAATGCTTTCTCAGTTATTTACTTAAACTGTTTTCAGACACAGTTCTGCACCTCTGCCTTTAAAACGTCTCTTTAAAAAAACCCAAGGGAATATAACCTTTTTACAGTGATAGTATTCTCACAACTCCACATTTAATAAAATGATCCATCAATATACAAAAAGGGATTCATTTTAGATCTCCTAATCTTCCTCTATTAGCAGACTGAAATGCATATACTTTACATTGACTCTGAGCATACAAATGTTCCAAGCTCGATTCCATTACAGTCATTTTACTCCTGCCACAGAATGCCTTTTGTCTTCCTTCATCCAAGTCTCCACAACGTGTCAAAACTTACTTTTTCTCGCCCTGTCAACTTTATAATTTCAAATTGAATGGCAGCAAGAATAAACTCAATAAAAACAGACTGGTATTTTTCTCCCTAAACTTCTCCACAAACTTTAAGGGGTCAAGATCAGTGATAAAGATTTGTCTCATGTATGTTATTCGCAATTTAAATGCTGAAATGTTGTAATGCCAACACCAAGCTCAAGGCCTCCTTCCCCATTGTGGAATAAATCTGTTGATGTTTCCACTGGACACTCCAACCACACGTTACATAATGGAGCACTTCTCATCTCTCCAATAGTCCTTCTGAATGACATAGCTCCTCATGTCTCCGAATAAAAATATTACATCCTTCTGTACCACTTAATGCTGTAACCGCTTCGACTGCTACTCTTGGCCTATGCCAATAAACCTTACTCTCACAGGGATATGTTTTAATAAGATCTTGCACATTCTTCTCAATCTCTCACAGAAACCAAACTTTAATTTCTGAACTCAATCATCATCAGCCATTTCAGATTCTAATCTTGCCATTGTTACTCTCTGCCCTTCCACACGAGTTCCCACAACTGCAGGAAGTGAACTGTGGAAATTCTCCAAAATAAAAATCTCTCTAAGAGGGTCATAGGTTTGATCTGTTTTTAATATCCTTACCCACCTATCAAAATTACTTTATTTGGTTCTTTCAAACACAACGTGCGTTTAACCAGGGATGGTATTTTAGATTCCTGAAACACTGTCGGCTTCTGGCACAAGCTCATATGCACTTCAGATGGTTTTCTTCACCTCCTCCGATAGGGGTGCAAATACCTATCAGCTTTGTTTGGATAAACTAAATCCACATGTTCTCTGGCCACTGCACTTGTTTAGCCACTTTCTGAAATGAAATTAAAAAGGTTCCCCCATAATTCTCATCCAATTTAGATAATGCCTGGATGTATTTAAACAGATCCTGATCAGGCCTTTGGCTACCATAGGGTTGCTCAACCTCATTATCCTCTAATGAAAATCCATACAAAATGAAGAGGAATTTAGAATAACTTAACTATTGGAAAACTTAACCAAATAAAGGATACAGTACGTTCTACAAATAAACTGTTCAATCTACTAACATCACCTAAACACACCCCTTGGTAAAAAGGAACATACAGACATGCATTCTTGCATACAGTTCTCCAATGCAGGAGGAAATACCATCAAGTGAGGCTTTTGAGAGTGTAGCAGCTAGGGATATTTTACTAAAACTTCCAACCCCTCTGGGACCCCAAGCACCCGGTGATTGTTACAGCTACAAGAAAAAACAAACTAGAAAGCCTGGTCTGTGCGAGCTGGCCATTGTTACTACTATTTATTAAAAACCCTAAAAGTCACGTAAGTTATTTACTTGAGCTATTTTCAGTTGGCAGTTTGGCCTTTAAGACCTCTTACTAAAAAAAAATGAGAAACAAACGTTTTATTTAAAAAGTCACAGCATTATCAGGCAATTCAGATGCCTGGTCCTTCACTCAGTGGGCTTCCTCGTCATAGTATCGCAAGGTCACCTGAGAGGGACAGCCACAGGTACAGACCAAGTTACAAGGATGTGTCTTATAACTTCTGAAACACGCCTGTCCATGGACCATCACATGGGACATACCGGGAAGTGAACAACAGCTTGAAGAAACACCATTTCAGTATTTGTGAGCTACACAATGCCAGCACTCGATACACTAGGGAGCCAAAACCCAAGGTCAGGGAAAGATACAGAGGGACAGAGAGATTCACATTAAAGACAGAAACAGACAGTTAATTAACTGAAAAGATGTTGTGGAGATATGTAGAAAAAGGCAGGGCAGTGGGACTAACTGTGGAAGTGAGATATTCCTGAGTAAAATTACAAGAACGAGAACATTGAATAAAGACATTGTCAGATCAGCTGAAATGGTTTGTTACATCAAATTTTGAATCTGCTTCACCGAACACCACAAACAAACATAAACTGGGACAAGATGACAGCCCAGCATGGAGAGCTGTGCACACCATGCTCGTGTGTTGCTCAGTAAAGTACACTATCTGCCCAGCATGACAATATTGTAAACTTTACTATCATATGCTAACTATCCTCGCATCAGATTACTGCCTGCAATGGGAAGGTTTGGTGTGTGTGTGTGTGTGTGTGTGTGTGTGTGTGTGTGTGTGTGTGTGTGTGTGTGTGTGTGTGTGTGTGTGTGTGTGTGTGTGTGTGTGTGTGTGTGTGTGTGTGTGTGTGTGTGTGTGTGTGTCTGTATGTGTGGTTGAATGCGAAACTCATTATTTGAGAAGGAACACACATGGAGGAAACTATTTTAAATACGAACAACTGGCAGGCTTTTTATTAATCAACAGAGAGAACGAGGGAAGTTTCATGGACAGATGATATAAAGTGTTTGAGAATGTTAAAATAAAGGCATTGCCAGACACAATAGCAATATACATCGGCGTGCACATGAATGACAGATGGATGGGAGTTTGGTGTGAGTTCGAATCAAATTTGCTTCGGCAGGTTTGAAGCCGGGAGCGTCAGCAGCAGATTATTGGCTTCAGTAAGATTATTGACTTCATAGCTCAATGTTAAACAACAGATGAAATAAACCAGTGAGATATATTCCTGAGTGGTGAGTATTTCAAGTTCGAAATGTTCAGGGAATGGTGTCAAGAATCAGCTCATAGTCAAACGGATCTCCCACAGTTGTGACTTGTCTGCTTCAGCTGCAGATATTGGCCAGGGATGGGATGGAAACAGTGGAAGGAAGTGGAGTTTGTAACCAGAACAGTAGACGGTGACCTCTATGCTCTTAACAGCAAAGACAATGATACAATGCATTGTGGCTCTCCCCTGAAACTGAATAGATCAACATAGAGACCCGTGAGTAACACTGCCAGAGCAGAGAGGTAGGCAGTAATTGAACACGTTCATTAATGTAGTTAGTAGTGGTCTGTAGAGTGAATATCTGGATTGAGAGATTCAACAGGAACAATAATAGTGACAAGATGTGTAGACTGTATGAAATAACAATAATACAGTCATAACTGGTTTATAGAAAACAAAATCTGGACAGTGACACTTATCAGGAACACCAACGATAGCCAGGAAGGGATAATAAAAATATTGAATAATGAGAAGAGCGTAATAGATCCGCGATGATAATGACCACCAATCAAATGCAGAAAGATACCAAACATAATCAGATAAGTTCCTGTATATTGTTGGAATATTCCTGTCTAACGTTCTCAGATTCTGATCCATTGTTGGCACATTCCAGTCTAGTGTTCTCAGATTCTGATCCATTGTTGGAATATTCCTGTCTAATGTTCTCAGATTCTGATCCATTGTTGGCACATTCCAGTCTAATGTTCTCAGATCCTGATCTCTCCTCCCCCTCTCTCTGGATCTGCTGTTCCCTAGCAGTGCTGTCGGTGATGGTCCCACTCATGTTATGGAATAACACATTGAACGGAGCCCATTTATCATTAAAAGATGGAAACACTCCACTAGGATAATTAGAATCCATGGAGTTTGGCATTAATCGCACTTACTGAACAAATAGGCTCAGTTAACCTGTTCAAAACATCACTTTTCGTTTACTGGTTTTGGATGGAATGGATGAGGGTTGCTGAGGAATTGATCATAAATCTTTAAATCTTTTAAATCTTTTTTATTAACTTGTATATGACAGGATTAACAGGACACTGCAGGGGTCTATATATGTTCCACTCTATTTATGAAAGGAAGCAGTTATAAAATAACAGATCGGCAACATAAAAAAAAATCGGGTGGTCAAGTTTCTCGATACTTGAGTATTTCAAATTAGAAATGGTCAGGGCATGATGTCAAGAATCAGCTCATGGTCAAAGGGATCTCCCACAGTTGTGACTTGACTGCCTCAACTGCAGATATTGGCCAAGGATGGGATGGAAAGTTACCAAAGTACGGTACTTATTGACCAGTGTGTGGCCACTCCTGGTTTTGATGCCCTGTTATCAAATCCTTTCATAACCTTGAGACAGAGCATTGAGACTGCTGCTCAGGAACAGGCCGAAGCAATTCTGTCCCTGTGGGACGCTTACAGAGGGATAAGAGAAGGTCATTCAGTCCATATTAGCCTGTTGCTACTTAAAAAGGTGGAAAGCTGGAATATTGGCACATTTTGTCGAAAGAATCATTTAAAACAAAGAGATGTGTCGCTGCAGCTGTATGAAGTGTTACTGAGAGGGCACCTGGAGTAAATATTGTTGCTTGTGTTTCTGTAACTGAGAAGGAATAGACCTCCATTAGATACAGTTTACCAGCTGATCATAATCCATGGGTTGTTGTCTCATTTATTGTCTCGTGGCTGTTACACAGGGACAGGAGGAGCCCATTCAGCCTCTCGAGCCTGTTACAGAGGGGCAGGAAATGTTTATTTAACATTTCAAGTCTTTTACACATAAATATTAGTTTTAAATTAGTTGTGGAATAGGAAAGACCTGTCGTAAACATTAAAGATCTAACTTTGAACAAGGCCAGTTTTGAAATTGTTAGGCGAGCCGTGTGAAAGGCTGATTGGAATACCCTATTCACAGGTAAAGGGATGGTTGGAAAATGCAAGGCCATCAAAACGTGGTTTCAGAGACTCCAGGACCAACGTGTTCCTATTAGTGAGAGGGGCAAGGCTGGTGGGTGCAGGGAGTGCTGGATGGTTAGATATATTGATGCTCTGGTCCAGGTAAGGAAGGAGGCATATGTCAGGTAAACAGAGCTGAGATTAAGTGAATCCCGAGAGGAGTATAAAAGCAATAAGTGTATAGTCAATGGGGAAATTGGGCCAGAAAAATGTGGACATGAGGTGGCTTTAGAAATCGGGTTAATGAGGCATTGAAGCAACTCTACACATCCTTTCATTGCAAAATATTAACTAGGGAGACAATAGGGCACCTTAAAGATCAGTAAGGCTACGTATGTGTGGAACCATAGGAGGTGAAAGGGATATTAAACAAGTATGTTTCCTAGTATTTAATGTAGAAGAGATTACAAGAGCGAGAGAATGAAGAAATACATAGTGATATCTTGAAAAGTTCTATATTACAAGGAGATGTTGCACATTTTAAAACATATAAAGGTGAACTAATCCCTGGGACCTGATCAGTTGTATCCCAGAATATTGTAGGAAGCTAGGAAAGAAATTGCTCAGCCTTTTGCTGATATATCTGTAACATTGAGTTCCACAGGTGATGTGTCAAAAGACTGGAGGGTTGCTAACATAGTGCCATTATTTCAGAAATTAAGGAAAGCCCAGGTAACTATTGATTGGTGAGCCTGACGTCAATGGTGACTAAATTGTTGGAGGAGATTTTGAGGGAAACGATGTACATGCATTTGGAAAGACAAGGACAGAAGAGGGCTTTGTCACTGATACAAATCATTTGCATTTGAGTATACGAAGTATGGTTAGTAAGGTTGTAGATAATTCCAAATTTGGTGGTGCAGTCGACAGTGAAGAATGATCTCTCAGAATATAATGGGAACTTAGTTAGGTGAGCTGAGGAGTGGCAGATGGAGTTTATTTTAGATAAATGTGAGGTGTTGCATTTTGGCAAGAAAAATCAGGGCCAGACATTTAGGTAGGATCCTGTCGAAAGTTGCCAATCAAGGAGAACTCCTTAGAAATTATAGAATCCCTACAGTTAGGAAACAGAATTTCCAGCCCATCAAGGCCACACCGTCCCTCTAAACAGTATCCTACTGGACAAACCCCTCCCCTATCCCTCTCAGCCTGCATTTCCTATGGCTAATGCACCTCGCCCTCACATCCGAGGGTACTATGCACAATTTAGGATGGCCAAACTACCCTTATCTGTATATCGTTATATTGTCAGAGGGAAACATAGCATCTGGAGGAAACTCACACAGACGATGGGAGAATGTGCAAACTCCACACAGTCAGTCATTCAAGGATGGAATTAAACCCCGATCGCTGCCCTGTGAGGCACCTTGTGGTGCAGGTTCTCCGTTCCTTGAAATTGCCGTCACAGTTAGACAGCGCAGTGAAGAAGGAATTTGGTGTTCTTCCCTTTATTGGTGCGTGCTTTGAGTCTATGCGTTTGCATGACATGTTGCATCTGTACAAGACATTGGTTTGGCCAATTTTGTAATATTGCCTTTAATTCTGGTCAACCTGCTGTCGGAAAGATGTTGCCAAACTTGAAAGTTTGCAGAAGAGATTTAAAATAATGTTGCAGGTGGAGGGTTGGAGTTACAGGGAGAGTTTGAATAGGCTGGGACTATTTTCAAGTGTTGAGGCTGAGGGTGGACCTTAAAGAAGTTTATAAAATCAGGAGGGGCATAGATAAGGTTAACAGTCAATGTATGTTCCCAGGATAGACAATTCCAAATATAGAATATAAAGGCTTAAGGTGAGAGGAGGAAGATTTAAAAAGGGACGTGAGGGACAACATTTTCACACAGAGACCGCTGCGTGTATGGATTGAACAGCCAAAAGAGGTGGTGGAGGCAGATACAGTTACACCTTCTAAAAGGCATTTGGATGGATACATGCATGGGAAGGGTTTAGAGGGAGATGGGCCAAGTGCTGGCAAGGGAGACGAGATTAATTTAGGATATTTGGTTGGTATAGATGACCAGACCGAAGGATCTTTTTCCATGCTATACATCTCTGAGAGTCTATTGACTCTTGAGTGTTTAATACGGGAACAGGAGGAGGCTATTCAGCTTCTGAATTCTGTCAGTCAGCTGGTTTGCTCAATTACTGACAGTAAAATACAAAAATAAATCATTCAGATTTTGATGGTGTTTTACAGAAACAGGAGAAAGGCTTTTAGTCAAGAAAAGCTGTAAGTAATGTGAAGAGGCCATTCAGTCCCTCACCTCCATTCCACAGGAGCAGCGAGTGAACACAGAGCTATTGGAGCCTGTTACTCTGTAGCAGGAGGAGGACATCTATTTTCAAAAAACAACGATAAGGAGGCAGTCACTCAACTGCTCGTGATTGGGACACAGGAACAGAAGGGAGTCACTCAACTGCTCGAGAGTGGGACACAAGATCAGGGGGGAGTCATTCAACTGCTCGAGACTAGGACACAGGAACAGGAGGCAGTCACTCAACTGCTCGAGACTGGGACACAGTGAAATCTAGAGGCTAGTGAGGCCCGAAGATCCTGTTACGCAGGAACATGAGGAGGTGACTCACTCCCCACCAGTATTGGACACTGGGAGAGAAGGGGAATTTGTTTGGAACAAACACAAATATATGAATAAGTTGCATTCGTGGTCCACACAATCCTGCCCCAACATTTACTATGACCACGGCTGATCTGATTGTGATTCCCTCATTCCATTTCACGGAGACTGTCTTCGCAGCCTCTGCTCCATTTGTTGGTCATGTTGCAGACTCAGATGCTGCAACAACAGTCACCATGACTCATCCAGAGGGTCGGGTCTAACCGGATGAATCTGGATTTGAAGGGCTCAATAACAAGAATGAAAACACAAAATAAAAGTGTAGCCAGATGTTTAGTTCTCTCACATTCGCAATCCAACTCACATAACCAGCCCGTCCATTATACTTTCAGGATGGAGCACTGTGTAGATATGGCGAGCGTACTGCAGAATACAACCCAGCAATGTCCAGAATGGAACTCTGTGCAGCACACACCAATGCTGGATCTATAATCCTGGGCTAAATGTCTAGCGTGAGGAGCTGTGCAGTTCGCACTGGTTCATTCATATATAAACCCAGGCTGTTGCATTGTTCGGTAACACTGTGTTAGATTACTGCCCAGTGTGGGGAAACTTGCAGCCAATGTTGGAAGTGACAGGATGTGCAGCTCCCATCCATTTACAGCTCCATATCTCCACTGTACCTTGACAAGGGGTGCCATGGATGTGAAAATCACTGCGATGTAGAGATGTAAATGGAAACAGTTTAAATACCAATAGTTCTGATTAAGGCGAGTATCACACCAGTATTTAACGTTGAAATACCTGAGATAATATCCAATGAGGTTTCGTAATGGTGCAAAGTACTTAGAGGGGGATGGTAATGCTATAGTGGTTGCACTATAATCAACAATGTGAATTAGAGGAACAAATATGCAGGGGGACTGGGGAGACTTGCAGGATAAATAGTGTTGTTATAATAGGTGATTTTAATTTTCCTAACATAGACTGGGGCTTCCAGATGGTTAAGAACTTAGATGGAACGTAATTTGTTAAGTGTGTTCAGCGAAGTTTCCACAATCTATATATAGAGTTTCGTACTCGGGAAGGGACAAACTCGACCTACTGTTGGGAAATAGGGCAGGATAGGTGAAGGAGATAAAGTGGGGGAGCATTTTGGTAAAAGTGTTTAGAGTTGTATTAATTTTAAAATCGTTATGGTAGGGACAAAATTGGTCCACAGATTCAAATTCTAAATTGGGGCAAGGTGTATGTTGTTGGAGTTAGACAGTGGATTGCAGGGGATGATTGGAGTTGTTTGCTTCCAGGTAAAAGGATCCCGGGCAAGTGGGAGGGCTTTAAAAGTGAGATAGCTCGAGTACAAGATTTCCGTTTTCCTGTGAGGTTGAAGGTTATGTGAGACTGGAAGAGAGAACTCTGAATTGCAAGAGATATTGAGGCTCTGACCTGAAGAAAGGAGGCGTGGCTCATGTTCAGGCAGCTCATATCAAGGGAATCCCTGGAGGTATATACAGGGGATAGAGGAGTTTACTGAAGAAGGATATCAGCAAGGCCATTAGGGGTACGAGGTAGTCTTGGCTGAAAAGATTAGAGTGAATCCAAATTCAGTATAGTAAAGATAAAGAGCAACTAGAGAGAGAATAGGATGCTTTAAAATCCAAAACCAGCATGCATGCGTAAAACCTCAAGAGATGGGTGAATTCCTCAATTTTCCCTCTGTGTTTATCATGAAGAAAGACATGAAGATCTGTGACATTTAGGAGGTTAATTGTCATATCTTGGTACTGTCCATATCACAGTAGAGTTGCTGTTGGACATATTAGAACGCACAAAGTCAGACAAATCTCTTGGTCCTGACCAGATATATCTGAGAGCACTGTAAGAGGCGAGAGAAAAAGCTTAGGGACCAAGATCCCGGAAGGCTGGGCGGTAGCAAATGTTGCGCCCTTATTCAAGAAGGGCTGGAAAAAAAAATCCTAGGAAATATAGACCAGTAAGCTTCACATCTGTTTTCGTTAAACCACTTGAGAAGGTTCTGAGAGATAAGATGTGCATGCATTTGGAAAGACAGAGTTTGACTTGGAGCAGTCAGCATGGCTTTGTGCGTGGCAGATCATGCCTTACAAATTTTGTTCGAGATTTTTGAGGAAGTGACCAGGAAGGTTGATGAGAGCAGGGTTGTAGACATATTCTATATGGATTTCAGTAAGGCCTTTGATAAGATTCCACATAGTAGGCCGCTCTAGAAGGATAGATCGCATGGAATCCAAGGTGAGCTGGCAAATTAGACTGAGCTGCCAGTGGAAGTGGTTGAAGTGAGCACACTAACAATATTGAAAAGGCAATTGGACAAATACACAGATAGGAAAGGATTAGATGGATACAGAGCAAAGGCAGGGAAATGGCAGATTGGTAAATAAGGGGCAATTACACCATGGTTTGGTGTAGAGCACGGTGGGCGTATTGGATGGGCGAGTACAGAGGGGGAACATTCCCATCCCAGAGGGTGCCACACCACCAGAGCCACCGAGCATGGTCTGTGCTCACTACTGAGTTCAGTGTAGTATTTGAAGTCTGAAGAAATGTCCAGCAATACAGGACAGGCATCAATAATCTTCCCCGCTCTGTCAGGATAAGGGTCACCGTATTCTGTCTGCTCCCTCACACTCACTGTATATCTGTGATTGCAACTACTCCCGAACAAGGCTCATAGTCCCGCACTCTCACTACTGCATACAACACCTTCTCTCTCTCTCTCTCTTTCCTTTGCAAAACCTCCCACACAGTCATAGAATATTCTGGAGAATGCAGATTATAGAATCTTCCAGATAATGTTCCAAATATTTCACAGTTTCAGGAAAATGTCAGTGTCCCAGTGTGTAACACAAAAGAGTCACTTGACTCATCCTAATGATATTAAACCAAAAACAACTTCTAAACACGTCTTGTTATAAATACAATTTCGAGCAGAGAACATTTTTACCCTTAGGCGTTATCTTGACTGTTATCTGAACTGTACCACTTTCCTTGTTATGAAAGTTTCTCTTACCCTTTGTCTGCGACTGTTTCTGTCTGTAACAGTTACACAGCCTCCCACTCAGTTGGCAGGACGGCCGGTTTGTGATGTAGAAGCAGGGCAACAACACAGGTTCAGTTCCTCACATTGACAGATTACCAAGAAGGGGACACTCTCTCAGCCTCACCCCATTACCCGAGATGTGGTGATCCTCAGGATAAACCACCATGAGTGACCTCTAATGAGAGTTTTTGGGAGTGTATTCTATCAATGTTAGCATTTTAATTTAAAAAAAATTTAAAAAGAGATTTTTAATATTATAATAAACCGATAACAACTCAAATTACTGAAAAAAAATTACATCCAATTGCATGTACATACAAAATAAGTTAAAACACTACACTGACAGAGGAAAAAACAAAACTAAACAATTAATAATGAATAAATAATACAGCTCAGCATAACAAAAGGACAGTTCTCGTTCATCAAGAGCATTAACTGATACACATTTTTATGTTCACAGTTCTTCCTCTCTGGGGGTGGGGGTGTTCAGACATCCAACAGAACAGAATATCTTTCCTAGCACAGAAAGTACGGATTGTAAGGATATATTTTTTTTCCCATATTCATCTGTGGAAAGTACCTTGGGCAGGCCCAGGAAAACAGAAACCAAGTCCATCTCCAATTCAGTCCCCAATACGCACTCTATCACATCTGACACAGTGCTCCAATATAGATGAAGTCTGCAGCAGGACCACAAGCAATGAGTAAGAGTGCCTGTAGTTATTCTGCATTTAGGACATGCTGAAGATAATCCCGCTTTGAATTTTGTGAGACAATGTGGGGTCAGATAGACCCTATGAAGAATTTTCAACTGCGTGGAATGGGTCCTATTACAGATCAAAATCCCTCGAGCATTTACACAAATATCCTCCCATGTCTCCGAAGTGTTCTGAACCCCCAACTCTCTAGCCGACATCACAAAGCTGCACAGTCTCATCTGAGGGGACACTCTTCAACTAATGATAAAGGGTACTGACAGAGAGTGTATTCTAAGCAATAAGCGCCCTCTTCCCTTTATCAGATCTGTAAGAGTGTGGTAAAAGTGTGTTTTTTTAACTCAAGTCTCTGATCTGGAAAAAATACAGAAGAGGTCTCCACAAGGTAGTCCATACGGACGAGTTATTTGATCAAATGGTATCATTGTTTCTCCATCAAATAACACGTGGTGGCTCAGTGGCGAGCATTGCTGCCTCACAGCACTGGGGTCTCGGCTTTGTTTCTGGCCTTGGGTGACTGGCTGTGTGGAGTTAACATATTCTCGCCGTGTCTGTGTGGGTTTCCTCCCACAGTACAAAGATGTGCAGGTTATATGAATTGGTCATTGATAATTCACACATAGTGTTCAGGGATTTGTAGGTTTGGGCATTAGTCAGGGTAAATATCGGATGGTAGGGGATTGGGTCTGGGTGGGTTTCTCTTCAAAAGGTCGAAGTGGACTTACTGGGCCCAAGGGCTTGTACCCACACTGTAGGGATTCCACTAATACTAAATCACTCAAGCAAGGTACAGCCCTTGATGCCCACAGTTTAAACCTGGAATCCATTATCCCCAGATGACAACCCAGTGTTCCAATTACAGGGGTAAGAAACATGATCTTGGTTGTATTGCCCTCAATCTGACGCATTGTTACTCATGCTTTAACAGTATCGATAATAATTGGGTTTTGAAAATACTCCATAAATATTATCATTTTGCCTAAGAAGAACAGTGGGTGGCACGGTGGCACAGTGGTTAGCACTGCAGCCTCACAGCGCCAGAGACCTGGGTTCAATTCCTGCCTCAGTCCATTAACTGTGTGGAGTTTGCACATTCTCCCCGTGTCTGCATGGGTCTTCTCTGGGTGCTCCAGTTTCCTCCCACAGTCCAAAAAATATGCAGGTCAACTGAATTGGCCTACCTAACACTGTAGTGTTAGGTGAAGGGGTAAATGTCGAGGAATGGGCGTGGGTCGGTGTGGGCTTGTTGGGCTGAAGGGCCTGTTTCCACACTGTGAGTAATCTAGCAATAAGAGTTCACTTTGTCTGAGAGGGTTCAATATTTAACCGTATTGACGCCGTGCACTAATGTATGATAAAAAGAGCTTAATTGATAGCTTTTAATCTGGGAGATCTAATCCCCACAATCTGGGGGTAGTTACAATTTGGTTAGGTTGATAAAGAGTTGCATATGGTGCCAAATAAAAGAGCTAAACCAGCCAATATGTCTCCTAAATATCTGTCTGGGAACACCAAAGGAAGCATTCACATGGGGTATAGTAAATGAGGAAGGACATTCATTTTAATAAGAGCTATCCGACCTAGCCGGGATATTGGAAGTGCCTCCCATCTTTGAAGGTTTTGTTTAATTTTGTTAAACACATGGACATAGTTCACGTTAAATATATTATCAAAGACAGATGTAATGAATATACCGAAATAGAGAACACCCCCCCCAACACCATGATCATTTCAAAGGAAACCAGGATTTGCCCTCATCAGGTATTTCCCTAAGGCCTCCCATAGGCATGGCCTCCAACGTTGTAAAGTTAATCTTATAGCCCGAAAAGGTGACAAGCAAATTAATGCATTACATCACGTGAGCTGCTGAAATTGTGGGATTTGACAAAAACATAAGACCCTCACCTGCATCCAACATAATATTATGTGGCATCTATCTCACTTCTGGACCAGGTATGTTGGGGTAACATTCCCAATTGTGCAGGATGCCACCGAATCTAAGATTGATGCAGGGATGGGGAAGAGATCAACCCTCGTTTAGTATTTCTGCGGGTTAAAGAAGAAAATAAAATCCCTACTTGTGAGGTAGATCTGCCTCCAGACATCTAGTTCTGCACACTAATCCATTAATTGCTTACATTATAACGGGGATTTTGGGGGCCGTTTGAACAGTCTGCCCATCATGAGTTCCATAAGACAGTTGAAATCTCCTTCTACAATAATGTGTCACTTTTTAAGATAATTAATTTGGCAAATGCAATTACCAGGATTTTAAGAGGGTGCGCTGGGGGGCAATAAACATTCAAAATACTGTATTATTTCCCATAGTTCAAGGCTTTAGGGATTATGATCCTGCTGTGAGTGTCTAAAACAATCTAATAATTTAAATGGAACATTCTTCCTGTCCAGTATGGCTTCTCCCCTGCTCCTAGTATTAAAAGACGAGAAATAAACCCGATCAAACACGCCCTGCTGTAACGTCAAATGTTCCTTGTCATCAAGGTGTATCTCCTGCAATTGGACAACATTCACCCACTCCTATTTAAGACTAGAAAGTATATTTTTCCTCTTGACTGGCAGATGGCTCCCATTAATGTTCCAGGTACACCATTTAAGCACATCATTATCTATAACACACTGTCGCAACATTTCAACTCTCGAGTTTCACATCGAATTACACATCACTAATCATTAATGAAAAAAGACTCATAGAGCCTAAAAACTGTACAAACTAAAACTACGACACATAACTAGCTCTCAAAACTTTCCAAAGCTAAACACATAAAAAAATCAAAGAACGAAACAAAGACCAAAGTGCCAATGACACTTGATAGGGTAATTTACCGCCACACCACCCCTGCCCACCGGGGACGTTTACATATCACAAAACTTTCTCTTCTGCCCATTTCCAATATGGCATCCAGGGCAATTAACAACAAAATTCCAGCTTGAACTGTCGGTGGGCACTTAGCAAATAAAGAGAAAATGAGTAGTAATATTAATGAAGAAGTTAAAAATGAGTACTCTACCCATCCCCGACGATAATTAAACACTGGTTACTACCAGAAAAATCCAAGAACATTTCTTTAAGGGAGAAACATGATTGTCTAAACATCCAGCTTACTTTAAAATATTTACAATTTTTTCGCTTACTCTGGAGAGTCAGACGGGTTCACGGATTCATTCAAAGCAATACAGAGCACCGCTGGGAACCCTAAGGAATACTGAATCCCGAGTTCCCTTACTCTTCTCTTGATAGAATCAAAAGATTTTCTTTCTTGAATCAACGCTGCTGAAATGTCCTGAAAGATCATAATCCTGGAGCTGTCGTGAATTAAAGCCATCGGATCATTCCCCTGTGTTCTGGAAGTTTCCATCAGTCTTTGTTTGTCCCCATAACTATGTTATCGCTCAAGGACAGGGCGAGGGCGCTGGTCTGAGGCTGACCTCCGCGCCATAACCAGATGAACTGTCTCACTCTTCACCCGTCCCTCTTCAGCTTCGAAGTGAAGGAATCGCTGCAGCCAGTCCTCGAAAATCCTCACTGACTGACCACCTGCCGTCTGATCCAGCAGACCGACGATATGAAAATTTTTCATCCTGCCCCTGTTCACAAGGTCGTGATCTTGTTTCGTTAAGGTGCAGACCTGTTTTTCGAGGGCGAGCATCTGCTCCTTGGAGAAATCAGTTGTAGTCTCTGCCACTGCAGTTCGGCGCTTAAACTCATCCATTCTGTTTCCAAGGCTTTCAAGTCATGTTTTCGGAGTACGGCTGAGAATGGCTCGAGCATACTGCTGAACTTTTCTTTAATCATGCCTTCAATCATTTCACATAACTTGGTGAACTCAGTGATCAAGGTCTGGTGAGTAACTGGGTCCATGGAACGAGCAGAGTGGGTTACAGCTACAGCCTCAGGCATGCTCGATGCTTCTGACGGGTGCAACGTGTGTTGGGACTTACACGATCCTTTCCCGTGTTTTGTCATTTCCACTTGATAAACCGGGATTAATAAAGATTGTATAGTTCTTTTATTGTTGAAGTTTAAGTAAATGGTTGGGATGGAGTGTGTTAGAGAAACACTTTGCCTGTTGTATGATGCAAAGCCCAGCAAAGAAGTCCTTACGGATCGTGGCCATCTTAGATTCCCCCTTAAAATTTTATGAACATTTTAATTTCGTTTTGCATTTTATTAATGAATTTTCAGGAGCCGTGTCATTTGGTACCATTGTCTACATTTCCCCCCAACACCGCACGTTCCTGCCAATCCCCGATAATCCTCGACTCGATTGTCATTTATGAAACTTCTGTCTGTGCCTCAAAAATATTCAATATCTCTGCCTCCATTGCTCTGCGGGGAAGAGAGTTCGAAAGACCTACAATTCTGAAAGAACAAAACATAAACCTCAAGACCTGAGTTTGAGATTAGTTTTTCTTTGCCTCCTTATCTGAGAAAGGATATAATTTCATTGGAAGCAGTTCGGAGATGTTTCACATCATGGATTCCAGGAATGAGGGCCTTATTATGAAGGCTTTAACAGGTTACTCGTGGAATGAGTGGTGATCTTATTGAAACATACCAGACCGAGAGGAGAGTGGATCAGATAGATACCCACTGGGTATAGCCCAATTTTCTTGTCATTTTTGTAGAATCTCTACAGTGTGGAAGCAGGATATCCCATCCACCAAGTCCACACTGACCCTCTGAACAGCATCCCCCCGGACCATCCCCACCACCTCCCCCCCCTTCCCTAACCATGTAATCTTGCATTTTCCATCGCTAACCTACCTAACCTACACTTCCCTGGCCACTATGGGCAATTTAGCATGGCCAATCCACACTAAGCTGCATATCTTTGGACTGTGGGAGGAAATTGGAGTATCGAGAGGAAACCTACACAGATACCTGCAGAGAGAATACTCAAATTCCACGCAGAACATAGCCCAAGGTTGGTAGTTAACCCAGCTTCTTGGTGACGGGAGGTAGCAGTGCTAACCACAGATCCACCATGTGCATCCGTTAGTCCTATTAGTTACTTGTGGCTGACTAAAGAAATCTGCCTGACGTGCTCCTATCACTGAACCTGATCCAGTCTGAGACCTTTATCATTGGCCATATCACGAACTTGGTTGCACTTACAATTTGTTGTGAGCAGTGGAGGAGTGGAACTAGAAAAGGAAACAGTGACACCCTCCAACATCAGTCAGAATAGAAACTAGGACAATTCATTCAAGTGGGAATTCTCTTTGTGATAAATGACTCTTTATTTTATATTGAGGCTGGTTTCGTCTGGTTGTCCATTGACGGTGAATCAGGGATAATAGTACATGGAGATAAAAGTGTAGCTGGGACCACAATGAGATGAGCCACGACCTTAGTTAGTGGTGGAAAATAGCAAATTACTGTGGATTCTGGAATCTGAAACCAAAAGAGAAAATGCTGGAAAATCTGAGCAGGTCTGGAAGCATCTGTAAGGAGAGAAAAGAGCTGACGTTTTGAGTCTAACTGACCTTTTGTCAAACCTAAAAAAAAGGGAGTCATAAAGAGGTATTTATATGAGGAAAAATGCCTCGATATTTCTCCCCTTTCCAGCATTTCCTTTTATTTACTGGTAGAGTCGTTTCAAAGGGCCGAATGGCCCATTCGTGTCCCTCAGCCCTGTGTTATGATGTTCCATTCAGCCCTTCAGACCTGCTATATAGGGACAGATCGAGGTCACTCGGATGGTTAGGTGTAGTTTTGGAAAGGTATTTGGAAAATGCAGGCTGGGTCGGGAAGCGACCCCACCCCCAATCCCTGTTTCCAGATGTGCATCATGTTACAGACCCAGATACGCTGGGATACAGCCCACATACCTCACCCGGGGTTAACTCAAGCAAATCATCTGCTCTCCCTGAATGCAACATTGCACAACGCAACTTCCAGGAAAACAACCAGTTACTTTCCAAGAGCATAAAATGTGAAATGAATAAATAGAGTAGGCTATTCGGCCCCTCAGATTTGCCCTGTCATTTAATACGAACATGGCTAATGTACTCCAGGGCTCAACTCCACTTTCTTGCCGACTCCGTGTATCCCTCTATACCTCTCTGGGTTATGCAATTCTGGACATTTACTACCTTTGAGAGAAGATATCACTCTGTGTCTCAGATTGAAATCGATGTTCCATATTCGGTATCTATATTATCGAGTTTGAGATTCCACCCAGGAGTGGAAACAATTTGCCAATACCTACCTTCTCAAGCCCCTTCTGTGTCTTGTATTTTTCAGCGGTATCACTCCTCATTCATTTAAACTCCAATGAATAATCGCCTTACCATTTTAGAGATTCTCAACAACTCAACCCTTCAGCCCAGTAAGCTGCCTAATGAACCAACCTAGTTACTTGCTGCATCAACATGCTGACTTTATGTTTCATACATAGGAACACTCCTTTTCAGGGAGTCCCCTCCATTAAATAACAGCCTGCCTTTTGAGTCTCAGAGTCATCCACAACGTCGAATGTGTATTGCACTTAGCTCCCGCCGTCAGGCGATCAATGTAGAATGTAAATAACTGATTCTGGATTAGTGGTGCTAGAAGAGCACAGCAGTTCAGGCAGCATCCAAGGAGCAGCAAAATCGGCGTTTCGGGCAAAAGGTTTTGCCTGAAACGTCGATTTCGCTGCTTCTTGGATGCTGCCTGAATTGCTGTGCTCTTCCAGCACCACTAATCCAGAATCTGGTTTCCAGCATCTGCAGTCATTTTTCTTACCTTGTAAATAACTGATGCCATTCGACTGATATTTGTGATACTCCTGCAGATAGACCTTGACCATGAAGACCATTAATCCTGACTCTCCGATTTCTAAGTGTTAACCAATCATCATCCCATGTTATCACATTAGCCGTCATCCTACGAACTTCAGTCTTGTGTAAGAACTTTTATTCTGTACTACTTTGTGCAAAAGCTCTGGAAAGCCTGGTTTCTACAAGATCCACTTTATCAAGTCCGCTTGTTACATTCTCTGGCATCTCCAGAAGTACTGTGCATGATTTGACAGGACAAAGTATAATTTCCCTTTCACAAAACTACACTGACCCTGTGTGAAGCTTTTCTAAATGTCCATGCTGGTCAGGTTTTCCATTTTAAGCTCATCCCATCTGCTTTTATTTGGGCCATATGCCTCTAACTGTTTCCCATTCGTATGTGTGTCCAAATGAGTTTTAAATGTTGCAGCTGTACATGCATCTACCACACTTCCTCTGGCAGCTCATTCCATACCCACACCACACTCTGTGTAAAACTCTTGCTCCTTCGTTCCTTTTAAATCTTCCGTCTTTCACCTTAAAACTATGCCTTCTATGTTTGAACTCCCCCATCCCGTCGAAAAGACTGTGGCTATTCACCCTATCCATGCCTCTCATGATTTTATAAACTTCTACAATGTCACCCCTCAACCTCTACACTCCAGTACTAACTTCAAGAACAAACATTTAAAGATAAGCACTGCAAACTTGATACGATATTAAACATGCCAGTAAAACAATACCCCGCCCAAACTTCATATTGTTATTTGTTTTTCTCCACATTACAAAATTTTATTACAGAATTCATGTGTTTGACTTCTTATTGACACTAGTAAACGTTCCTTGCTGTCTTCCATTTTGTAATATGGAGAAAAACAAATAACAACATGAAGTTTGGGCTGAGTATTGTTTTACTGCCATGTTTAATATTTTGTCAAATTAAATGGGGTGATGATCTCGACAGTGAAAACGTAATTATGGCCAGATCTATATAATGTCACATCGTCAACATTCTCCCTCCTGGCCTCCCTTGTGTGATTGTGTCTTATTTATCCTGCACTCAGTAGAGAGAATCCCTTTTCCCATCCACGTCTTAATTTAAAACCGTTCGTTATCATTCTTCTTGTTCACCACTGTTAAAAGCCTGCTTATCTTTGCCACACCCTCTTTTCCCTGTCACCCATCCCCCACCTCTGGCAAGTGATTAAAAATCCCAGTTTCCAATCCTTTTCAGTTCTGAAGAAGTGTCACACTGGGCTTCAAACGCTAACTCTGTTTCTCTTTCTCTGCAGATGCAGACAGACCTGCTGAGTTTCTCCAGAAATGAATAGTTACAGAACAAATTTACAATTAAACAAATAACTATGGATACTGCAAATAAAAGTACAAAAATTGCTGGAGAAACTGAGAGCTTTGTAGAGGGTCACTGGACCTAAATGTTTCACTCTGCATTCACTCCAGAAGATGCTGCAACATCGTCTGCAGTTTCTTCAGCAATGTCAGTTTTTGAACAATTTCCAAAGAAGTATGTCAAAGATGCTCAAACATCCCATCCAACCTGGAGCACCTTACATTGGGAACTGAACGATGCATGGTGACAAGTTCCTTTATTCTGAAACTGAATCGGACTGGCATCATTGACACCAAGGACATCTTAATCATGATCAGGGAGAAAAACAGAGGGAAGCATATTAACTTCAAACACAGAAGATGGCATTGTGGATGAAATATTGTTGAGTGGATGAAACACCTCACCCTCATCATGATACCACAGAATCACAGTTGCCAGTTTTCAATCAATTCGATTCGTAGCATGTGACATGAAGAAACAGCTGAACACAGTAGATACGACAAAGGCAATGGGCCCTGACACCAATCCTGCAATGGGACTGAAGACTTGTGCTGCACAACAAGCCGTGTCCCTGGGGAAGCTGTTTCATTCCAGCTCCAACTCTGACATCTCCCTGGCAATCTGGAACATTACTCAACTATGTTCAATCCCCTAAGAGGGGAATAACTACAAGCTGACTATTTACCACCCCTTCAGTCCCATCAGTACAGTCAAATTAGTGGGAATTCTTTTTGACAGAGCTTTCAAGCAGCACAAAACTAACCAGGCCAGTGTGGTTTCAGAAAGTCCCCATGTGCAGATGGTGCTGTTGTGGAAATGTCAATAGATTACTAATCAAGACCAGGCTAATGGTCTGGCAGCTGATGGAAGTTAAAAGTAATTAATAAAAATAATTAAAATCTGGTGTTAGTAATAGTGATCTTGTGTCCAATGTTGATTGTAAACATTGATCTTCTTCACCAATATACTTTCAGGAAGTGAATCTCCCGTGCTTTCCTGGTGTGGCCTAAAAGTGACTCCAGCCACACAGACATGTGATCACTTTTTCAATGGTCTCTAAATCTGCTAAGCAAGACACACTATTGTATCAAACTGCTGCAAGGTCAGAAAGGATATAACCGGACAGAACACCCGGCCCCAGCCTCAGTATCAGAAAAGGGAATGGGAAAAACAGTCCTGTTGACCCTGCAGAGGCCTCCTTCCTAACATCTGAGAGCTTGTGACAACATTTACAGAGCTTTCCCACAGACTGCACACAAACATTGGGAAAGGAGGAGGTCATTCAACATATTGAGCTTTCCCCATGCTAATGCATGACCAAAGGTCTCCTCAATGCAGTTTTCCCCAAACACTGTTCATTTCACTGAATATGTTTCAACATTGTGAAATATAACATTGGAACTGCTGAAATCCCTTCGATCCATCAATTTTGTGGCACCATTCAATATACAGGCAGTTCTCTGATAACACACATTTATTAAATATGATATGGCTGTGACCCCTTGCTTTAGGCATGCTGGCCCGGGGATCTATCATCCCTGCTTCCAATCTGTCTCGCCCTGTCAGAGTTTTATATATCTCACTGAGATCTCCACTCATTTTCCTAAAGCCCATGCTGCACAGTTTCCCCAAACTCTGCTCCTACAACAAACCCGTCATCCCAGAGATCAGTCTGGTCATGCTTCACTGCACTCCCTCAATGTCAGTTTTGACCTTTATTCGGTACAGAGACCAAAACTGCACACAATATTGCACAATGTTCTAGATGACGTCTCACCAAGGCCCTGTACAGCTGCAGTAAATGACCCTTACTCCTTCATCCAAATCTCCCTGAAATGAATGTCAATACACTATTTATTTTCCTAACTGCTTACTGCTCCTGCAACATTGCTTTCATTGACTGGTCTACAGGGAGATCAAGATTATTTTCAATGTTACAGCTCCCCACTTGCTGGGTCTATATGCACTGGTCAGCGTGCCAAAGCCATTCCCAGTATTGACTTCCGTGTTCAGAACTGACTGTCCTACATGGACTCAGAGGGCTGCACAGAAATAAATAAAAGTGCAGCTTAATTTCTTTTATAGAGCAACATTTTTTCAACCAATCTCTTTTCAAATGATAGGCTGCCATTCTATTGTTCCCATCCATGAATGAAACATCACATCATTCCAATGTTCTCCATCTGTCAGGTAGTTGCCCAGTCACTCCACTTGTCTCAATCACCTTGGAGCTTTTTTTACATCCTCCTCACCCACTCACAAGCTGACATCGTTTAGTGCTGTCAGTGAACTTGGGAATATTGCATTTGAGTCCCTCAACCAAAGAATAGCTGGATTCCAAAACCTGATCCTTGTTATATCATCCAAGCCTTCCGTTCAAAAATCATGGTTTTATTCCTACTCAGTGTTTCCTGCCAGCTCTCCCATTCTAAAAGCATGACCACATATTAGCCACAGTCCCACAGGATTCGAAATGGCACGAAAGGCTTGGGGCTTTATCAAAAATCTTTCTGAGATTTCAGTCGTATGGCATTGATACCTTCTCCATAATTTTGCTAAAAGCCACTTTCTCAAATATGATGCCCATTTCATAAATCTCTGTTGACTTTGTCTATACCCATTACTTTCAACCCAATACTTTCTCTAAAACTGTTAGTTGCTAATTTCATTCTATTCCCTTTTTCTCACCAGACTTTAAGTTCCATAGTATTGCTAGGAAGTTTTTTTTTGTTTTGATTTCTTCTGTGACGGCAAAACTGAAGTATTTGTTCCATTGTTCTGCTATTTCCCTGTCCTCAATTATCCGGTAACAGACTCTAAGAAAGCTGCACCATTTTCTTTTAATTTTGCCAATGATATATTTTCAGAAGATGTTAGAAGTTCACTCATATAAGCTTTGATAAGATATTCTTCAGAAACTTATCAATTCCTATCCTAAACTACTCAATGATTGACCTTCCACAACCATACAATCACAGAAGCACAGACTCTGTTCCATCATAAATACAGTACGATCTACATTAGCCCTACTTTCCGACACAAGGCGTTTAGCCGTGAATCTTATGGCATTTCAAGTGCACAACTGTGTATTTTCTAATGGTTGTGAGGTTATCATAACAACTCCCTCCTCAAGAAGCGCATTCCAGACCCCAACAACTCTGTGTGAAAAACAGTCCTCAAATCCGAACAAAACCTCAAACCTTTCACTTTAAAATTGTGGGCCTTTGACTAAAAGGAACAGCTGCTGTTTATCCACACTGTCCATGCCCCTCGTAATCTTATCCTTCTGAATCATTGCCCCCTCAGCCTTCTTTCCTCCAAACTAAACAATCTGGGCTTATCCAGCCTTTCTCCATGGCTAATATGCCCCATCCCAGGGAACATCCTGTTGAGTCCCCTCTGTACCCCCTCGAGTGCAATCATATCCATCCTGTAATGTGGTTCCCATCTTGGCCAAAACAAATTTCTGATCATCTATGCTTTGATGAATAAAGGCTGTGTTAACGGTCCACTATGCTTTCTCAAATTGTGTATTAACATGCCCATCACATTCAGGGATGTGTGGAGAAGCACCCTCTGACCTTCCCAGTGTGCTGCCATTCATTGAGTCCTCACCTGTCTGGTTCCCTCTTCCAAAGTATATCACCTCATATTTATCAGGATTACATTCCATCTGCCATTGATCCACCCATCTGACGATTCCACCTGTATCTTCCTGAAACATAAGACTTTCGTTCTCACTGCCAATCACCCGAATAATCATTGTATGAAACACAAACTTACTTATCACCCCGCCCCACCCCTCATCCTTATTCACAGCTGCATCATTTATGATTATCACAAGTAATAAGGTTAAAAATCACACAACATTGGCTCATAGTCTAACATGTTTATTCAGAGGCACGAGCATTCAAAGCGTTGTTTCTTTATCAGATGTTTGCGCATTTTGATGAAGAAACAACGCTTCGAATGCTCGTGCATCTGAATAAACCTGTTAGACTGTAAGTTGGTGTTATGAGATATTTAGCATTGTCCACTCCAGTCCAACACCAACACCTCCGAATCACAAATATTAAGGGGCACAGCACTGATCCCCGGGGTACACCACTTGACACTGTCCTTCAGTCACACAAACAGCCTTCTACCTCTACCTCCTGCCTCCTCCCACTGAAGTTGATTTGGATGCAACTTGGCAAGTCCTAATGAGTCCTAACTGTTCCCTCGATATTCTGTTTCGCTTGACACACTTGCAGATTATCTGGGGATTATCTTGCCCTGCCAGCAGCAGGTTTCCATGCCCCTGTGTTTGTTAGTCCCCTCCAAGTGAAGAAATTCCTCCTTATTGCAGTCGTAACTGGTCTGTCCCAGCTCATTACATTATTTGCCTTGAATGTGGATTAGACAGCCAGGGAAGTATTCTGTTAATTTCCAACTTGTCATATGTTTTGTGAATGTTCTACATTTCACGGTGACCCACCTCTCATTCTTTGAAGCGCTGGAGAAAATAGGTCGAGTTTCCTCATCAGGCGATCTCGCTATCTGAGGGATTAATCTGGAAAATGCCCATTGCACATCCTCTGTTGTCAGTATATTCTTTCTGAGATTCGTTCAGCAAAACTGTGCACAATACTCCAGGTACAGTCCCATCAACACGCTGTGAAACTGCTTCAACATGTCTTTACATTAATGTTCTGACTCTCTTAAATGAAGGCGAACCAAACTTTAACTTTCCACTTACATATATTCCTCCAAATACCCTTCGCATTCATTGCATCTACGAACTCATTATTTGAGTTCTTATAGAAATCCTTCCGAAAATCCAACATATGCCACTTCTAGTGGTTCCCCATTATCTATGCTATAAGAAACAATTTCAAACAATTCCAATGTTTATCAAATATGATATCTCTATCAGAAATGCATGTTGATTCTCTCCATTGTTGCTGTTAATTTCTAAATATCAAAAATCTCATCCTGTGTAATAGATTTCAAAAGTTTCCCTACAGATGTCAAGTTAATTGGTCTGCAGTTCTCCCCAATATCTCTTTTTCCCTTTGTAGCTGTTTAGATCCCTTCCATTCATCTATAGTCCCTGGATCGCGTTTACTAACTTCAATTTATCTACAATAATTTCTGCCCTCTGCAGAATATACAGGAAAATAAAACACAGCATCGACAGTGCAATTAATACTTCTATTGGTGATTTATTTCTGACATTTTGATATAAGTACATCTGACTTAGCAATGCTCTTTCCAGCTGCACTACCTTGTTACTGATTTGAATTGACTTTATGCCTTTAGCTCCAGGAGTCCGATATGATCACTTGGTATTACTGGGGGAATTTCAGGATATCACTCCATGAAGACAGATGCAATGTAACTAGTTGTTTTCTTGGCCATTTCCCTGTTCCCCACAATGACCTCTCCTCTCCCGATTCCAAATTTCCACATTTGACTTTGCTTTTATTTTGTTTCCTTTGAAATATAGATCGCAGATTGATGCAGTCTTTGTGGTCCGGTTTGTTAGCATGTATGTTCGCTTTTTGATTTCCTTTACAGGTTCATGGCCTTCCTTTTTTGGATCGTTAATTTCTGAGAATTCTCAGGTTTCCACAATATCTGGAATTCTTCAGAAGTCACTTCCTATGATTAACATATTTTCTAATTTGTTATGTTAATCATCATTGAGTCACTTTCTCACTCTTTGGTGTTTGTACCTGAAATAAATAGATGTATTTTTCAGACTTTGCAGTATTTCTAAAAACTCCTGGTCCTGACCATTTATATTCAGGAACACCGCAGGAGGATAGGAGGATAGAGAAGAAATTGCTGGAGCACTGGTTGGCTCTTTTCTATCAACGCTGACGGAAGAGTGAGGTCCTGGACGACTGGAGGTTAGCGAATGCTGAACCCATGTTCAAGAAAGGCTACAAAGATAAACCTGGGAACTAAAGACCAGTGAACCTAAAATCAAGTGGGTAGGTTACTTGAGAAGATTCAGAGGGATTGGATATATATGCATTTGGAAAGACAGGGTGTGGTTCGGAGTAAGATTAGAATGGTGCTGGAAAAGCAGAGCAGGTCAGGCAGTATACGAGGAGCATGAAAATTGATGTTTCGGGCAAAAGCCCTTCATCAAATTCAGCACGGGAGTTTGTGCTAGGGAGATCACGATTCACAATTTTGTTGGAGTTCTTTAATGAAGTGACCAGCAACGTTCAGGAGGTCCGAGTGCTATACGTAATCTAGGTGGATTCCAGTAAGGCCTTCAATAAGGTTCCACATGGTAGGTTAGATCGCATGGAATTGAAGGGGACCTGGCAAATTAGGTACAAAATTGCCTTGATGGTAGGTAGCAGAGTGTAATACTGGAAAAATGCTGGTCAGACTGGAGGCCTGTGACTAGTGGAATGCCTCAGAGGTTGGTGCTGGGACCACTACATATTGTATATACCTATGATTTAGATGAGAATGTACAGGCATGATTTGTAAGCTTGAAGACGGCACGAAAACAGGCAGCATCATGGAGAGTGAGGAAGGTTACCAGAAATTTCAGAAATTACAGTTGTCGCTTGATCAGCTGGCGAAGTGGGCTGAGAAATGACAAATGGATTTTAATATAGATCAATATAAGTTCCTGCATTTTAGAAAGTCAAATGAAGTTTGGAGTTTCATGGGGAATGGTTGGGTCCTAAGGAATGTAGTCGAACAGAGGGATCTTGCAATTCAGGTGCATGGTTCTCCAAAAGTTGATTCACAGGTAGACAGGACAATGATGAAAGCTTTTGACACACTGGCCTTCATCAGTGTATATCACTAAGTATCGAAATCAGGAAATTACGTTGCAGTTAATAGGATGCTGGTGAGGCCATACTGGTAGTGTAATGTTCAGTTTTTTTTTCAACTTGCTATAGTAAGTGTGTTATTAAATTGGAAAGACTGCTGAAGAAATTTACAAGGATGTTACCGTCTCAATGGTGTGAGTTATAGGGAGAGTTTGGACAAGCTGGGATATTTTACTTTAGCCTGTATGAGGTTGAGGGGGATCTGACAGAAGTGTATAAGATCATGACAGGCATGGACCGAATGAAAGTACTCAGTCTTTTTTCCCAAGGTTGGGCGATCACAGACTAGAGGGCATCAGTTTAAGGACAGAGGGGAATGACTTTAAGAGAGCCTGAGGAACAATTATTTTACACACAGGCTGGTACACATATGGAATGAGCTGCCAGCAGAAGTGGTAGAGGCGGGAACATTAACAACATTTAAAAGGCATTTGCACAAAACACGGATAGGGAAGGATTAGAAGGATATGGAGAAATGACAGGGAAATGGGGTTAGAATGGATGGACTTCTTGGTCAGAATAGATTAGTTTGAGCCGAAGAGCCTGTCTCCGTGCTATAGGACTCTATGTCTCTAACAGTCATTGCTTGTCTCCCATTGAATATTATGTTGTATTTTCCCAATTCACTGAAGCTAACTTGACCCTCGAGCCTCCAGTCTTCCATGATGTTTAACCAGAATGTATGTTGCCTACAGGCACCGTGTAAAGTGCACCTTATTAATACCACTCTTCCTTAAAAGCTGCTTCAGAGCAAGGTTATAAATTAGCCCGCCTGACCACACAACACCAAATCCAAAATAATCTGCTCTCTAGTTTGCTTCACAACATATTCTTCAACCCACCTCATAAACACTTACAGAATTTATTTTTCACATGAGCAGTCACTTAGTTAATACAGTTTAGATGCAACTTGAAACCATCCAATAAGACTGCAGTATCCACAATACTTGCATATCTAATTTCCAGAGCATATGATGCTCAGATTTTTCACAACTGTTTTGGTTTAGATATATAACGCACCAATATTTGCTTCTCCTTGCTATTTGTAAGCTCCACTTGAATTGATTCTGTGGAATCTGAGGAACAGGGTCTGTGGCGTTATTAGTGATAGACTTAAACAAGATATTGGGGGAGGCTCACCTCGACTCTGAGATGATCTGAAGAAACGTCTATCGATTCAAGACAAGCAACAATATGCTCCCTGCTCTGTCTGGATAAATGTAATCGCATTCTATTTGCCTCCTCATACTCACTGTATATCTGTTATAGAACCTACCCCCGAACAAAATTCACACCCTATCTCCAAATAAGGCTCAGGCACGACCACTCTCACTATTGAATTCAGCAACTTTCTTCCTGTCTTTGTCTGTCGCCTACTCTATAGCCCCACACTAATAATACTGTATTGGTTCAAACTGTCGACTGACTTCTTCCAGATACCTCACAATTCCCCACACCTACACGGGCACTAAGAGCAGGGTCACCCACTGCCACTGTACCTCCCCCCTCCCTCCCTTTCTCCCAATGCAGGAGAAGCAGCCTGGAATAGGACAGAAAATTTATTGCAGTGACATACTGCTGCCCCTCGCCCATGTGTTGCTCCCTCAATCCACCTCTTGAGGTTGATACAGAGATATAATACTCCCCCACCCCATGTTTTGCTTTCTTAATCCACCCCTCGAGGTTGTTACAGTGATATACTGCTGCCCCTACCCCATGTGTTGTTCTCTCAATCCAACCCTCGATGCCGTTACAGGGTAGGGGACCACCCCATTCTGTCAAACAGAATCGTTACAGTGAAACAGGAGGAGACCATTCTGACCTTCGAAGGATCTACATAGGAATATGGAATGAAGTAATTCAGCTCGTTGAGTACATTACACAGCCCAGGAGGAGGCCAATCAACCTGCCCAAACTGCTACACAGGAACAGGGAAGCTGTTAACAGGAAATAGAGAATAGAACTAAAAGTTTATTATCAGGTTACAAAGCTGTTACTGGTTAGTGAGCAAACCTGCAGCGCCAAGAACATTGGGTGAATTGTCGATTTTGACATGAAGGATAAAACAATGGTAAACAATTTAAATGGAGAGCGATTGCAGAACTCTGTGATTCAGGCGGTTTCCATGTTCCTGGGACATGAATCACATGAAGTCAGTCTGCAGATGCTGGAAGTGATTTGGAAGTAAGTGCAATGATACAGTTCTCAACAAAGTGTATCAGGTTTAATATCAGGAATGCTTTACTGCATCTGTACAGGGCATTGCTGAGACCACATCTGATACACTGCGTGCGTTTTTGATTCCAGAAACTAAAAACAGGATATAATTCTTTTCGAAGATTTTCACAGAGGTTTCCCTTTACTCATTCCTGGAAGGAGGGCCTTTTATTATGGGGGAGTTATCAGTTTCGAACTTACCTGGGAAATATTATTGAACCATCCATGACTTTCTGAAAAGTGCATCAGCTTGACGCATATTTTCTGTTGTCGGGGAGACTAAAGCTAGAGAATACATGTTAAGAAAAATGTGTATTGATATGAACATATGTACTATAAAGTCATCTACCAATATTTACAAATTACACAGATACATGAAAGCATGTCAATAATTCATAAAGTGAGAACATTTGTTTGCGATCGGAAGGCGCTGTGTAGAACAAAACCAAGATGCACCTGCATATAGTCCATAATCAGGTTTTCAAGAGAATGTTCCAGGAGATCGCACATGGTCCAGTTTGGTGTTCAGTTGATGTTATTGAATGTTCCAACACAGAGATGGAGAAAAATGTTCCCTGCCTGAGAAGCAGCAGCCGATTGCTCCCTCTTTCTTACTTTGTTCCGCCCAATAGCAAAGCGTGAGACCATAAAATCCCTGCCTGAGAAGCAGCAGCCGATTGATCCCTCTCTCATACATTGTTCCGCTCAAAGCAAAGCGTGAGACCATAAAATCCCTGAGTTATCTTTGCCATTTGTTAAGGATTCCTGGTGAGGATTCATGAGAATCTCTCCACTGCCTGAAACAAACGGAATTCAGCCAAATCCAACTATTGCAGAAAGAAATCCCATTATCAGCATCTTGTGTAAGCAAAATAACTTCAAAGGCAGAATAACGTTTGGGACACTCTGCCAATTTACCATTTGCTATGAGTTCAAAGTTCTGTGTCTCACATTTTTTTCTAGAAAATGAGCTTCTCTGATGTCTATGTCATTGACCACCTAACTAAACTGGTTGCATTTACAATTTGTTGTAACCAGTGGGGGAGTGGGACTGGAAAAGGAAACAATGAGCCTCCAACATTGGTTGGAGCACAAATGAGAAATTCTCAAAGGATTGTTCAAATGGAAATTCCCTTCCCCAGAAATTTGTGGTGCCTGGATGATTACATTTATTCAAAGTTGTGTTGTATTCAAACATTTGACAAACACGTGAATGTAGGAAAATGGTGTACAGGCAGAAAAGTGGTGCTGAGACCACAATCACATCACTTTTTGAGTGGTGGAGCGGTGACAAAGTGTCTAATAGCCCACTCCTGCTGCTCATTCCAATGTTCCTATGTTCCATTCAGCTCCTCACAGCTCCTTAAAGTACCAGATGGAGGCCACCTGCTCCAAATGCCGGTTCCACAGTAAGACAGGATATCATTCAATCACTCAAGACTGTCACACACGGTTTGTCGTGGTTTGGAAAATGTGATTTGGAAAACCAGGTTGGTTTCGAAAGACACCTCTGGTCTCTTTACAGAGTGTCTCCTCGCTGCAACTTGTGCTTCATTTGTTGGTCATGTTGGAGACCCAGGTTCACTGTGAATACAGCCCCCATACCTCACCCAGAGATGACTCACAAAATACTTTACTCTCTCTGACTGCAACATTCAATAACAGAACGTTAAGGAAAATTACAATCATTAACTTTGTAATTACAGAACATGAGAACATAAGGCGCAATATTAGGTAACTCGGACGATCAAGCTATTGTATACAATCATGGCTGATCTACTGTCGGCATTAACTCGTCTTGAATATCCAATTCTTCACACTCCTTAGCTCTCTGACAGGTCAAAAATTCATGTACCACCTCTTTGAATACTTTCCGTGATGTAACTCACCTCACTATATAACCCAGATAATTCCTGGCATTGATTACCCTATATGAGAGGAAAATACTCCCTATACATACACTATCGTCTATTGATATGAACAAGAGGTGAACACAGGGGCTCAGGAAAGAGTGAATGGCCTTGATAACAAGGCAGTATTTGAATGAGGATGGCATCAGGACCACCTACTTATTTGAGCTTAATGGGAATCAGGTGTACCCACCCCACTGGTTTGTGGTCTTTCAGAGCACAAAGGAAGATGTTTGTGGTCGGTCACTGACAATCCTCTCCGTCCGGGGACATCTTGGCAAGAGATCCTCAGGGTAGCTACCTTAAAACAAACATCTTCAGCTGCTTCATCACTGTCTTTCCTTATCATAAGATCTGAAATGGGGATGGTCACTGAAGATCACCCAATGTTCAGAACAATGTGTCACACCTCAGCTCCTGAACCAGTCAGTGCCTATTTGCAGTAAGACCCGAACAGCATTCAGGCTTGTGCCGTTAAAGTGTCGGTAACATTCATGCAACAGCAAGGCCAGACACTTTACATTTTCACAATTAAATGAAAAGCTCATTCAGCATCTCAAGCGCATTAGAAACGGATATGTGGAAGCCATTCAGCCCATATAAACTACTGAGCAAAGAGAGGGATAGTCCATTCAATCCTCCTGCCTGTTCCACAGAAAGAAGGGGAGTCTGGTTACCACATCAATCTGTTAAACAGGAACAGGCAGGGTCAAGTCAGACCCATGAACGTGTTCCATGGGACCTGGAGGAGGCCATTCAGCACCTCGAGACACAGGAGGGTGTCATTGATGCTCCAACCTGACAAATCAATAAAACAGAGAATGCACTCAGAGACGGCTCTATGGTGTTCCTCGTGGCTCCATTACAAGTGGGACACATGACACTTTAACGTGGTTTAATGCTGGCAGTGAGGAAGGAAGCCAGATATTTTGTGTCAAGTCTCAGAGAGGCATCCTCCATCTCTGAGAAGGCAGACCCATGTTCTCCATAGATGTCAGAAGCTGAGGGAATAGTTATCTGTTTTAGAATGACGGTATTGTGACTATTGTCGGGATTGTGGATAACATGACGTTCAGTGCAGGATCACACACTAAATGCACTGTATTAATGTGGGGACAGTTTATTCAATGACTGACCCTCTGTCTCTCTCAATCAATATGTGGAGTGGGGGTGGGATGAGGGGGACGTCCTCAGAGGATCTTTACCTATTGAGAACCAAAAACACAAAGCCATGGAAGTTATCACCATATCAGTGCCTGGTTAGAACATCATGAGTGACTGTCCATCCCCCTTAAGGTTCAATGCAATCACCTCTTATTCTCTCACTGAGCTTCACTCTCTGTTCATGGTGCCATCATCCCAAGGATTAGTCTGTTGAAACTTGAGAGGAAGTCTATCCACTGTACCCCAAACACTGCCTCAACAACACTCTCAGGGTTGATCGCAATAAACCTTTTTTCTCACTTAGAGATCTCAGTTTCTTCCCTGTGCCACAAAAAGCGTTTCCTTCTCTATGCACTATGACTGACATGGAATTTATAACTCCCTTACATCTGTACGTTAGCATCAATAAATCCAATACCAGAGATGTGTATGGAGACGTGCATCACTTTCGGGGAGAATTTCAATGAGATTAAATTCACCTAAAATAGGGAATGATCACCGACCTGAATAGAACTGAGCTGTAGGAATAAGGGAAACAGACATAGGAAGGGAGCTAACTTTACTTCTGTTCTTCTCTCACAGGATGTATGCAGCCCTGGTCAGGGAAGCATGTTATGCCGACCTTGAACAAAGTGTTTGGTTCAGCTGTTCCACAGGACAGCAAAGAGTAAAACATCTTCCTGTTGGAATGTAGCGTTACAACATAGGACAACTTATCCTGCTTAATTTAAAACCAGCAACAGGGAAAACTTTTATCCACTGCATATTCTGTGACAATTCTAGAGTCCAAAACTATTTAAAGTAAAAATTAACAACTTTATTTCTTAAAGTATAAAGGGAATAATAGACGAATGTCTATTTACAACTTCTTCCTCGAACCTATCTTTTACCTCCCCTACCCCCACAATACTCGTCCGGTTATACTCCTAATTAAGACCTACAAAACAAAACTTCTAATCTCAAAACCAAGAAACTTTCAGTTCTTCTCTATATTCCTGTCTTCTGTTCTTCTTTTGGATTCAGCTTTACCAGTTACTACTCAATAAAGGTGCCGAGAGGAGAGCTATTTTTCAGGTAATCGTTGCATGCTGGTAACTTGGCAGCTCTCCTCTCAACTATTCAATTTACCAGAGTCTTGTACCCCCAAACCATTGGATCGTGTCATTGGCTTTTAAGATTCTCAATATACTAAATTCAAACTTTATTGGAGGTGGGTATTTTGAGGTGTAATTCAAACTGTTTGGCTGAATTTATTTTTGTCTTGAGACAATGAGCTAATTAAGTTGTTCAACCAAATGTTACACTAAATCTATTTTTCAAAACACTTGGTGCTGTCAGGTAGTTATTGGTGGCTTTTAATTCTTTTAAAGTTGCAGTACACCCACATGTTCATCACAAATTCGCACTGAAACCTGACTAGGGAGGAATGACACATTGACTTCCCTAAAGGATTTTGGGGCAAGCAGATGGGCTTTTAGAGCAAATGAAAATAGGTACTTTTAAATTCCACCGATGTCCCTCATGGGATATCAACAGAATATTATTCTGTGGCTCTAGAGCATGAGTCAATGGTTTGAACACCATAAACTGTAGTCCCGTTTGTGCAGAGAACAAGTTAAACATCCTCAAGAGCAATTATTTAGTGAAGGACATGTGGTTAGAAGGAACTTGAAACTGTTGCATCCGGATTAAACAAAGGCACAAATCATGGTTCAGAAGTTGCACTGAAATTGAGAACGAGACTGGGATATCATGACGGTGGTATTGGTTAGGGTTGATGAGTGGGGAGGAGCTGGATATGTAAATCTGTGAAGGACAACATTTATTACAGAGTTTGAGAACATTCTGTTTCCTTCTCACATATCAGTGAGTAATTTATAAATAGTAGTTTGATACTTATAATTTAGAAGGAAAGGAGTTTTTGTTTAGAACTGACGACGTTGTTTTGTACTTTCCAAAATTTACATACCATGAGCAGAAATTCAGTCCAACCCGGTTTAGTAGACAAATATAATGACTTACAGGAACACCAACTATAGCGAGGATGGGATAGTAACCACCTAGAATAATCCAAAGGATATCCTGGATCCGTGATGCTAATGATATGCAAGGCTGAGAAAGATAGTAAAGACCCAAGGATAAACTCCTGTCTGTTATTGCAATGTTCCAGTCTAATGATCTCAGATTCTGATACATTGTTGAACCATTCCAGTCTAAAGTTCTCAGATTCTGATACACTGTTGTACCATTCCAGTTTACTGACCTTAGACTCTGATCCATTGTTGGAACATTCCAGTCGAAGGTCCTCACATTCTGAACCATTATTGTAACGTTCCAGTCTAATGTTCTCAGATTCTGATCGCTTCCCCCCTTTTTCTCGAGCGGTTGATCCCTGTTAGTGCTGTCAGCGATGCTCCTACTCATACTATGGGATAACACACTGAAAAGAGCCCACTTATCATTCAACGATAGAAACTCTCCACTGGGATAATTAGGATCCACGGAGATTGACATTAATCACAGCCACTGAACAAATAGCTCCAGTTAACCCCTTTCAATTCAATATTGGTTTTATTAAAATTAAAAAGAATGTTTAAAATTTACATATTTGGCATGGAATATGTGGGGGTGACTGAGGGAAGGAATATTGGAGATGGTAGATTGAATGCGTGTAATCATTCAATCTGCCTTGGATATGGGAGTAATGACAAAGGATTGTCAGGACATAAACATGTTTCTCCTTTTATAAATGGAAACATAAAGTCTGTAACTACTGATCAGTGATTATAGTGTCAGTAAAATATGGAGACAACTTTTCTTGTACATAATCTGACAGGAAAATGCACCTACGACAGCATGAGTGATAACACACACATGGCATAGATATGTTAACAGAAAATATGAGGGCAGGTGAGGGTCATGTTGTTAATGTTATCGATGTCAATCAACTGTGATTATGTACCATTCACTGGATTTCAATTTCAGTGTGATTATGATATTGGGGGCATGGCTGCTGAGACTGGAGGGAGGGAACATGATAATTCCCAATCATCAGTACTGAAATGTTACTCTTTATAAATCATTTGAAGATCAAATTCCAGGATACAACTCCAATGAGGAATGAGGAGAGCCAATATTAACCATACAACCAGAAGACATTGGAGCAGAAATTTGGCTATGAGGCCCATTGAGCCTGCTCCACCATTCAATGATGGCTGTCAAGTTTCTCAACCCCATTCTCCCGCTTTCTATCTGTAACCCTTGATCCCCTTTACAGTCAACAATCGAACTGTCTCAGTCTTACATATACTCAATGATCTGGACTCGACAGACTTCTGTGGTAGTGAATTCCATGGATTCACCACTCTCTGGCTGAAGAGGTTTCTCCTTATCTCTGTTCCAAAAGGTCTTCACTTTACTCTCTCCCCTCGGGTACTAGTCTCTCCTAACATTGCATATATCTTCCCAACATCCACTCTGTCCCAGGTCATTTAGTATTCTGTAAGTTTCAATTAGACCTCCTAACATTCTTCTGAACTCTGTCAGATACAGACCCAGAGCCCTCAAATATTCTTCATATGCATGCCAGCTTTGCATTCTTGGCACCATTCACGTGGATCTCGTCTGAAAACACTCCAGGACCAGTACATCCGTCCTGGGATATGGAACCCAAAACGGCGCACAATAATCCAAATGTGACGTGACTAAAGCCTTGTAGAACCTTAGAAGTACATCCCTGCTTTTATATTTAAGCCCTTTTGAAATAAATGCCATCATTGTCTTTGCCTTCCTAACTACTGAAAACCTGCAAGTTTACCTTGCAAAACTCCTGGACTAGAACTCCCTAGTCTTTTTGTACTTCAGACTTCTGAAATTGTTCACTTTTAGAAAAATAGTCAATACCTCTATTCATCCTTGCAAAATGCTTTCCTACACTTTTCCGCATTGTACTCCATCTGCGACTTCTTTGCTCACTCTCCAAACCTGTGAAAATCCTTCAGCAGGTGAAAGTGAGGACCGCAGATGCTGGAGATCAGAGTCAAAAATTGTGGCTATAGAAAAGCACAGCCTGTCAGGCAGAATCCGAGGAGCAGGAGATTCGACGTTTCAGGCATAAAGCATTCATCAGGAATGTGTGGTGGGCAGAGAGGGGCAGAGAGATAAATGGGAGGGGATGGGACTGGGAGGAAGGTAGCTTGGAAGGCGATTGCTAGATGAAGATTGGTGGTGATAGTGATAGGTCAGAGTGAAAGGTGGAGTGGATAGATGGGAAGATGGACAGGTAGAACAGTTCAAGAGGGCAGTGCTGAGTTGGAGGGTTTGATCTGGGAAAAGGTGGAGGGAGTGGAGATGAGGAAACTGGTGAAATTGACCTTGATATCGTGTGTTGGGAGGGTCCCAAGGCAGAAGATAATGCGTTCTCCCTTCAGACGTCAGGTGGCTAGAATTTGGCAGTGGAGGAGGCCAAAATCTTGCAAGACCTTGGCGGAGTGGGAGGGGGAGTTGAAGTATTCAGCCACAGGGCAGTGGGGTTGTTGGGTGTGTGTGTCCGAGAGTGTTCCCTGAACTGTTCTGCAAGTTGACGTCCGGTCTCTCCAATGTAGAGGAGACAAGGAGCAATGGACAGACGAGATGAGATATTTGGATGCACAGGATGTTCTCTGCCTGATGTGGGAGGATGCTTTGGGGCCTTGGGTGGAGGTGAGAAGGGAGGTGTTTGCACAGGTTTCATACCTGTTATAGTGGCAAGGGAAGGTGTCGGGAGGCGAAGGTGGCTTGGTGGGGTTGCCTGGACCTATCGAGGGAGTTTGTGAGGGAATGGTCTCAGCAGTATGATGATAGGGGTAGGGAGGGAAGTATATCTCTGTTGGTGAGGTGTGACTGTTGGTGGCAGAAATGGCAGAGCATGATACGTTGTAGCCTGAAATTGGTGGGATGGAAGGCAAGCATCAGAGAGGTTCTAACTTGTTGTAGTTGGAAGGGTGGATTTCAAGGGCGGAGGTCTGGGAAGTTGAGGAGATGTGCTCGAGCACCCTCCTGCAGCTGAACCACCTCTTCAATGCTACCTGTCCCTCTATCTATCCTTGCACTGTTTGAAAGCTTAGCCAGAATGCCCTCAGTTCCTTCATATTGATAATGAATGCACAAAGTGAAAAGTTGTGGTCCCAACACTGATTCTTGTGGAACACCACTTGTCACTGGCTGCCATCCTGAGAAGGACACTTCAATCCACATTCTCTTTCTGTCAGACAGCCAAACCGCTATCCATGCTAGCTCCTTGCCTCTAATATCATGGGCCCATACCTTTGTCAATAGCATCATGCATAGCACCTTGTCAAAGGATTCTTGAGGTGCAGATGGATAAAATCTATTCGTTCTCCTTGATCTAATCTGCTCATTACTCTCTCAAAGTATTCTAGCCGGTTTGTCTGGCATGTCCTCCCTTTGATGAAACCATGCTGACTCTGTTCTATTTTACCAAAGACCTCCAAATATCCAGAAATCCCATCCTTCACGATGGAATCCATGATGTTATCCACAATCAATCAGTCTGCTAATCAGTCTGCAGTTTTCCATCTTGTGCCTAACTCCCTTAATAAACGGGGTGTCATGCTCGCAATTATACAGCCATTTGGCCCTTTCCTGATTTTAGTCATTCCTGAAAGGTTACCACTTACACTTGCACTAACTCTTCAGCTATCTCCCGTTCAAGGCTGGGGTGTAGTCCAACTGGTCCAGGTGAGTTATCCACTTTCAGGCCATTCCGTATTCGAGCATGTTCTGCTTGGTGATGGCCACTATATTCAGGACTATCCTCTCACTATCTTGAATACTTGGGAAATTACTCGTGTATTCCACCGTGAAGGCTGATGGAAAATTCCTCAACCATTTCTTTGTTTCCCACTGCTGTCTTTCCAACTTCATTTTTCAGTGGTCCATATTCACTTTTGCCTCTCTTTTGCATTTTATATATCTAAAGAATCTCTTACAATTTCCTTTATATTACTGGTTAGTTTACCCCCATATTTAATCTTCTCCCACCTTATTTATTTTTTCTTGCTTTCTGTTGGCCCCAATTCTCCAGTTTCCCTCTGCCCTTCACCGCATTATATGCTTGCTCTTTTGCTTATATGCAATCCCTGACTTCCCTTGTCTGCCCTGGTTGCCTCATCCTCCCTGTACCATACCTCTATTACTCAGCATGAATCTCTGCAGTGACTCCTAAATTAATCTTGGAATCACCTGCCATTGCCACTCCCCTGTCTTCCCTGCTAGACCCCTGTCCTGGTCAACTCGACCCAGCTTCTCCCTTATGCCTCTCCAGCTGCCTTTATTCAGCTGAAATACTGTTAACTATGATTCTACATTCTCTCTCAAATTGCAAAATAAATTCAGCAATGTTCTGATCACTGCTTCTGAAGTTTTCCTTCACCTTAAGCTGCCTTATCTAGCCTTCATCATTAAATCCAGTGCCATCTGTTCCCGAGTGGGCTCCACCACATGATGCTCCAAAAATGCATCCCATAGACATTCCTCAAATTCCTTTTCTTGCGATCTACTCCCAACCTGGTTTCCCATTCCACTTGCATATTGAAATCCCCCTATGATCACTGTAACTTTGTCTTTCGTACAGATCTTTTCTATCTCCTGGTGTATCTTGTACCCCAATTCCTGACTGCTCTTTGGAGGCCTGTGCAAGTCTCCAACTGTGGTTGTCTTATTTCTGTGATTCCTCAATTCTACCCACGCAGATTCTACACCATGTGACTTTACTTCCTTTCTTACTATTGATTTAATTTCATTTCTTATTAATAATGTAAACCCAATCCCTCTATTACCTATCTTTTCGATAGGATATATGTCCTTGAATATCCCGATCCCCTTGCAACCACTTCTCTGTGATGCCCATCACGTCATACCTACCAATTTCAATCTGTGCCACAAGCCCTTTTCCTCTATTCCTTATACTGCACGCATTCAGATATAACCCCTTCAATCTTGTATTAACGGGTCCTCTTCTCATTGTTATTTGTTTGTCCAGTGTGCTTGAAGTCTGATTGCTTACACTTTCCATACACTCTGTTTTATTTGCGTCTGTGCTGGAGATTTTAATAACCGCTATGAGCTCTGTGCATTTACCTCCTCTTTTCTAATTAAACCCTATAACGGACCCCTCACCCTGCCAACACACACACACCTAATGAATTTAGATCTCTGTCTACAGCCTTAGTTAGGATTCAATCGGACTCTGGTCCCAACACAAAATAAAGGGACAAAAAACAAGCTTTTCTGTACATACCAAAACATGAAAACTACAAAGATGCAAGATTGTTAAAATACACTTACGATGTGGAGTTATATGAATTGAAATGTGAATTTAAAAACCACGGACGAGGTTTTCAACCTTTATCAGTCATTATTTGACCCACAGCTGAGATGCTGATCTCCCCCCTGTCAGTGATCCCCCTCATTGAGAATCTCTCGCCCTGTCTCTCACACCGTGTATAGAGGGACTACAAGTTCCTGTTGGCCAGGAATATTTAAATTAATTCACCTTCTCCCTGGAGAAGGTGAATTGTTCTTTTGGATCCAGTTCAGCGTCAGCAACCCGGTTCTGTGATATTATTGGCGATAAATGATCTGGGATGACAGCATAGTGCTCACAGAGTACGGACCAGACAAAGGGCTTGCAGTCTGTGGGAGTTTCTAAATGAAATTTCTGTGTCTTTCTCCTCATGCTGTCTTCTGATGTAACTTCACACTCGTCTGACACCCCTTGTTCTCACTCACTCTGTCGCTCCATTTTCTCTCCATTCCTTTTCTCTCTCTTCACTTCCTTTTTTCTCTGTTAATTTTTCTCTCTCTCACGCACACACACACAGACACACACACATTCTGTTCTCTCTGTTGACAAATCGTGCTTTTGGAGAGCTCGTCGGTGTACAATGGGCTAAATGGCCTCCTTCAGTGCTCTATTAATTCTGAAGTTCTCTGACCAACAGTAAAGACTTCAGGTGCCTGGAGAGACAAGCTGATACTGAGAAGGACACAGTACAGAATCATCCTTTATCTCTACCTGTTGTCTGATATGCTGTGGCCTTGAAATATCAGTTCAAAAAAAAGATAGAAATTCGAGCAGTTGAGAGAACGTTCACGAGATGATTTTGCTGTCAGGATTTAACAAGCAGTTCCCTCTTACAAAATTGCATTTGCCTGATAGCAGCTCCTCCCAATTGACACGTCCTAGCTCTGCCTGATGCTGACGTAATTTGCCTTCCGCCAATTCAGTAGATTCCCAAAAGGTCCTGACATATCCGTGTTCATAGCTATCTTACATCTGAAGGAGCTGTGATCACTCTTTCTAAAATTATGTCTCACTGAAAGGTCAGTCACCTGGCCAGGCTCATTAGCCAATACGAGGTCCAGTATGGTGCTTCCTCTCATTAGACTATCCACATACTGCTGCAGTTAACAAATTTTGCCCCGTCTAAGCCATCTAATGGACTTCCAGTCATTATTGGGGATATTAAAGTCACTCACTATGACCACTCTGTTTTTAATACATCTTTCCTTAATCGACATACATATCTGTTCCTCAATCCTGCCATGGCTGTTGGAGAGATTATAGTAACGCAGTGCTTGTATCCATCTTATTTTTGAGCTTGACCCATATTGCTGCAGTGTATGTTCCCTCCTGTATTTCCTGTTCACGTGCAGATGAAGCATTCTCCCTGATCAGTAAAACAACTCGTCCACCTCTTTTAGCATCTTCTCTATTTCGCCTAAAACAATGAAACCCTGGATACTTTGAACGGCCAGTCCTTTCCCTCTCTCAACCAAGTCTCTGTAAAGCCGCAACAGCATAGTCCCATGTATGGATTCATGCTCCCAGTTCATCGTCCTTACCCATAACAATTCTTGCATTGAAATAAATACACTTAAGCCAAACTCCATCAGATCCTGACCTGATATTTGGTTTGGGTTTCCCTGATGTAAATTCCTCCTCGTCTATTCTCTGGTAACAGGAGATTACAAAGGACTGTCAGTAAAGCGGAAAATATTGTAAACAGACAATTTCAGTTTCCTCCCTTGTCCCTTCAATCTGTACATTGTATCCCACACTGTCCAATTCCAATAAACTGCTGGGTAATTATTTTGCTTCAAACAACCATCTCCAGCCCCTCACGGCACATTCTTCTATTCGCTCTGGACCCATTGGATGGATAGTTTTCTGATCCCTCTCTCAACCTAATCTCTGTAATATTTGCATCATGTTTATATATATTCATCTGTCTTGCCTGTCACACTGTTCACAGTAAAATCAGCATACTTCAGACTTCCTGTGCCATTGTGTTCACTCCCCTTTGCCAGTTTGTTGTTGGTCTTAGTTGTACTGGGATATGTCTCCAACTGCTCTTCAGTCACTGTGCTTGTGGACGTACTGCTCTGGCTCTCCCCCCCTCCCCCACCACCACACTAGTTTAAAACCTCCTGAGTGACAATAACAAACCTGCCTGCCAGGAGATTGCTGCCAGTTCACATCCATCCCGTCCTTCTTGTGTATTTCATACTGACCCAGGATTCCCAATGACCCACATATCGGAGATTGCTGCAGTTCAGCTGCATCCCGTCCTTCTTGTGTCTATCCTAACGACCCCGGAATCCCAATGATCCACATATTGGAAGTGTTGCCTACCCTACCAGCTCTTTGGCCATGTTTTTATCTTTACTACCTTCCTATTCCTAACCTCACTGGCACGTGGCATAATCTATTCTCCCCAACATTCAAATATGCTTTCAACCCAACTCCAGTAAGACCTTTACTTTAAAATGTATAGACTTGAGAATAAACACTTAAGTGTGATCTCATTAACCAGGAACGTGGAGCCCAACGAATCAGATGTAATGATCATAAGATCTGATATCTGTCACCTCCACCAAACCTGTGTGACTAGATATACTTATGGAGCATCTATTTGTACATGGACGAGGATAAACAGAAATTAGTTCAAAAGAGCTGAAAATGTCATAACTGATGGGTGCCAGTCAGCCTGTTTACTCTGCTTTGCTGTTAAATTGGATTTTAGCTATTCTGTTCCTTTTAATGGCTGGGGCTTTACCCCGGATCCCTAGTGCGTCAGAAAGTGCGCTCACTGCGTAGGGAGCATCCAGTGCCAGGCGATGGGGTGTGGGGAATCCTGGGATGGCTCAATGAAAGGCTGCAGTGACGGATGGACTCAGGGATTGAGAGAGACGGAGTAGGTAATCAGGGACATGCACTCACATAAGTAGCTGGGCAAGATTTCCAAGCACTCAGGAAGCCTGAGGACCAAGCCACTTTTACAATAAACCCGTCATATTTGCAGCAGTTCTCCATCAAACACAAGCAAATATACTGTAGATGGCAGAAACCTTAAAAAAAAACACACTGAAACATACTGTGGAGAGAGAAAAGAGGCAATTCTCCCAATGCAGAGATTGCAAAATCTCCAGAAAGACAGGGTCCAGAGATTGGAATTGAACCCGAGTCCCTGGCCCTGTGAGGCAGCAGTGTTGTGTCACCATGCTATCCAAAGATGGACAACAGGATTAGGACAGTTACATTCGTATATTTTCGACAGTTAGTTAACAGGAATGCTCTCACGCAGCCTATCTAAGATTGGGAAGCCTTTATACAGCAGCAGAGGACAATTCAAGAAGCAATAAAGTGATGAACACGAAACATGTAAGCTAGCTTGCTTTAGAAAAGGAGATTGCAGGAGTTTTGTTAAGATATATAAAAGGGGAGAGTGAACATTGAGGATGGCTGCAGAGAAATGGAAAACAAAGAATTGGAGAATGACCTGAATAGGTACTTTCCGTCAATCCTCATAATGGTAGATACTATGAACATTCCAGAACTTAAAGCGAGTCAAGGGTGATGAATGGATGTAGTGATCAGCGCTGAGGAGAAGGTACTGGGGAAGCTGCAATGTTTGAAAATGGATAAATCACACAGCCTGGAAGGATAACAACCAATGTTCTGAAGGAATTAGCGGAGGAGATTGTGAAACCATTGGTCGCGACTGTTAAGGAATAACTATCATCAGACCGAGTCCCAGAGAACTGGAAAATGGACAATTTAAAATCTCTGTGTAAGAAGGAAGAAAGGCAAAATACAGGAAATCATAGGGCAGTATAGCCTCGCATCGGCCGTTATTAGGGATTTAGAGTGCATTGCTAGCAATGACATTGCAGAGTTCTTGGAGGTGCATGGTAAAATAGGGCTGAGTCAGCATGGCTTCATCAAGGAGTGGTCCCGCTGACAAGTCTGTCAGAATTCTATCAGAAAATAATGAGCAGGTTTGACAAAGGGAGGATGTGATCTCATTTGCTTATAGGCAGTGTGTTAACTTTGAATCTGTGTTAAATTGAATCATGTTAATTTATTGGTTACAACTTGCATAAGCAGATGTACATAAACAAATAAAATTGCAGAGGAACAATTCAATAGTAGATAAATAAAATAAGGACGGAGGGTCGGGTGATGTGTTGTTTCTCCATGATGTGGGTGTGGTCGACCCCACTGTGGTTCCCAGTGACCATGTCTGGAGTAAATGTCGCATGCAAGAACAACTCTGGTTCTGAGTCGATGAGCTGGAGTTTGAGCTTCAAACATTGCGAGGCATCAGGGAGGGGGAGAGTTCCCTGGATGCTGTGATTCAAGAGACAGTTCCACTCCTTAGATCAACTGACTCCAATTCAGCCAGTAGTTAGAAAGCAGAGAGATTATCTATGAGTGCGGCAGATAAAGGGATCCAGGACGTAGAATTGCTGGAGCCTCAGCCGCTGTCCGTGTCTAACAGGTTCAAGAGTAATGTTGGGATGGGGACTGCAGGGAGGATGAGCTGATTGGCCACAGCACCGAGTTGAGGAAAGCTTTCAAGTGGGGCAAGAGAAGAGAAATGTAAATATAACTAGGGATAGTATAGTTAGCGGCATAGACACTGTTCTCTGTGACCCGGATTGAGAGTCCTGAATGTGGCGTAACCGACTGGGGTTTGGGTAAGGGATATCTCATCTGGGCTGCTAGGGAACTTCGAGTGTGAGAATAAAGATCCATTGATCATGGTCTGTGTCGGTACCAACGACAGAGATAAAACTAGGACAGAGGTTCTGCTAAGGGATACGAAGAGCTCGGAGCTAAATTGGAAAACAGAATCAAAAAGGAAATAATCTCTGGATTACGGCCTGAGCCATGAGCTAATTAGCACAGGGTCAGCAGGAAAATGAGTGGTTCAAAGTTTGGTGTGGGAGAAATGGGTTTGTATCATGGGAAATTGACACAAGACACTGGGGAAGGAGTGCACTGTTCTGATTGGACGGTCTTCATCTGAACCGGGTTGGGACTTGAGTCCTAGCAAATCGCATAACTAGGGCTGTAGACTGGGCATTAAGCTATATGGGGGTGGGGTGGTGTCAGTTATAGGGGAAATTATAAAACCCGAATTAAAGGAGCGGGTAAGACTGCAGATCTCAAGAAGAAGGCTTTGGTATGCTTTCCTTTGTTGGTCACAATATTGAGTACAGGAGTTGGGAGGTCATGTTGCGGCTGTAGAGGACATTGGTTCGGCCACTGTTGGAATATTGCATGCAATTCTGATCTCTTCGTATCAGAAAGATGTTGTGAAACTTGAAAGGGTTCAGAAAAAAATTACAAGGATGTTGCCATGTTTGGAGGATTTGAGCTATAGGGAGAGGCTGAGCAGGCTGAGGCTGCTTTCCCTGGAGCGTCGGAGGCTGAGGAGTGACCTTTTAGAGATTTACAAAATTATGAGGGGCATGGATATGATAAATAGACAAAGTCTTTTCCCTGGGGTCAGGGAGTCCAGAACTAGAGGGCATAGGTTTAGAGTGAGAGGGGAAAGATATAAAAGAGACCTAAGGGTCAAAATTTCACGCAGAGGGTGGTACGTGTATGGCATGAGCTGTCAGAAGATGTGGTGGAGGCTGGTACAATTGCAACTTTTAAGAGGCATTTAGATGGGTATATGAAGAGGAAGGGTTCGGAGGTATATGGACCGGGTACTGGCAGGTGGGACTGGATTGGCGATATCTGATTGGCATGGACAGGTTGGACCGAATGGTCTGTTTCCATTCTGTACACCTCGATGACTCTAAAACTCTAAGTTATTCAAATCTTCAGTACAGACGCAGAGTATGGAAAGTGTTAGCAATCAAACTTCAAACACTCAGGTCAAACAAATGACGATGAGAAGAGCGATGGTTACTACAGGGCTGAACTGTTATATCGGAATGCATGCAGTATAAGGAATAATGTAAATAAGCTTGTGGCTCATACACAAATTGGCAGATCGCCATCACGGAGACGTTGCTGCAAGAGGATCAGAATTGGGAGCTGAATATTCAAGGATATGCATCCCATCAAAAAGATAGGCAGTTGGGCAGAGGGGATGGGGCTCTCTTATTAGTAAGCAATGCAATTAAATCAATAATAAGAAATGATGTAAGGTAAAATGGTGTAGAATCTGTGTCGGTAGAATTGAGGAATCAAAAAGGTTAAAAACAAGTAGTTGGAGTTCTGTTCAGGCCTCCAAACAGTACTCAGGAGCTGGGGTGCAAAATACACCAGGAGCTAAAAAGATGTGTAGGAAATACAAAGTTACAGTGATCATGTGGGATTTCATTACGGAGGTGGGCTGTGAATTCAGTTTGATGGTTGTTTGCAAGAAAAGGAATTTGTGGAATGTCTATGAGATGGCTTTTTGGAGCAGCTTGTGCAGGCAGATTAGATGAGGGAGCTTAAGGTGAAGAAAATCATAGGAGGCAGTATCGTAATATAATTGAATTTACTCTGCAATTTCAGATGGAGAAGTTATGTTCAGGAGTAACGGTATTAAAGCTGAATAAAGGCAACTACAGAGACATGAGAGAGGTGCTTGGTAGAATTGACTGGTAGAAGGGCCCACCCGGAGAGACAGTGGACAGGAGACAGCAATGACAGGAGACTTTTTGAGTAATTCGAGATGCAGCAGAGATTTCCCCTGAGTAAAATGAGGCAGAGTACATGGAGAATGAGGTAACCATGACTGATGAGGGAAGTCAGCTATAGCAGGGAGTAAGGAAAAATTTCTTTTAAAACCGCAATGAATAGCTTAACCTCTGTCGTGGGTAAGATCCTCGAATCCATTGTGAAGGATGAGATTTCTGAATACTTGGAAGTGTTTGGTAAAATAGGGCAAAGTCAGCATGGTTCCATCAAGGGAAGGTCATGCCTGACAAATTTGTTGGAAATATTTGAAGAAGAAATGAACAGGCTCAATCAAGTACAGCCAATGGATGCTATCCACCTGGACGCCAAGAAGGCCTTTGACAAGGTGTCACACAGGAGATGATTGAGTATGATAAGGGTCCGTGGTGTTAGAAGCAAGGAAGAGGCGTGAATAGGAACTTGCCTGTCTGACAGAAAGCAGAGAGTGGGGATAAAATGGTCCTTCTCAGAATGGCAGCCGGTGGCAAGAAGTGGTCCACAAGGCTTAGTGTTGGAATCATAACTTTTTACTTGTTATGTTAACAATATAGATGATCGAACTGAGGGCGCTCTGGCTAAGTTTGCAGACGATACAAAGATAGGCAGATGGACTGGTCGCATAGAGAGGCTGAAGAAGAAATTGACCAGGTAAAAGTGCTGGCAGATGGATTCCAACGTCATAAAGTGTGAGGTCATGCACTTTGTCACGAAGAATTGAGGCATGGTCTATTTTCTAAATGGGGAGAAAATTCAGAATTCTGAAGTGCAAAGGGACTTGGGAGTTCTAGTGCAGGGTTCTCTGAAGGTAAGCTTGTAGGTTAAGGCAGTAGTTAAGAGGGCAATTGTATTTATTATTGATGGCATTTATTACGGGAGGAATTGAATATAAGAACAGGCTGTATACAGTTTTGGTCAGACTACATTTGGAGTGTTGAGCGCACTGTTGAGCCCCATATCTCAGGAAAGGTATACTGCCCCTGGAGAATGTCCAGAAGATTTTCACGGGAATAGTCAAAGGAGTGAAAAGTTTGTTGTATGGCGAATGTTTGAGTTTTTGGGTCTATACTTGATAAAGTTTAGAAGGAAGAGTGGAAATGTAATTGAAACATATAGAATACTGAATGACCTGAACAGAGTGAATGTGCATAAGATGTTTCCATTGGTATGAGAAACCAGGACCTAAGGACACAGCCTAAGCTTAAAGGGAACATCTTTTAGGATGTTGCTAAGGAGAAACTTCTTTCACCAGGGAATGGTGAATCTTTGAAATTTATTTGCAGAGAAGGCCGTGGGATCAGGTTATTGAGTATATGTGAGACGGGGATAGCTTTTCAGAATATTCAGGGGATCAAGGGTTACGGGGAGAAGGTCGGAGAATGGGTTTGAGAAACTTATCAGCGATGACCAAATGGCAGAGCAGACTCGATGGGCTAACTGTCCTAGTTTCAGCCCCTATGTCTTATAGTATTATGATTTAAACTTTAAGGAGTCTTTTTGTATCTCTGAGAATATGGATTCGTGTTCTTCATGAAGGTCAGAAGCTGGTGGAAATAGACAATAGACAATAGACAGTAGGTGCAGGAGTAGGCCATTCTGCACTTCGAGCCTGCACCACCATTCAGTATAATCATGACTGATCATCCTTAATCAGTATCCTGTTCCTGCCTTATCTCCATAACCCTTGATTCCACAATCCTTGACAGCTGTATCCAACTCTTTCTTAAATGAATCCAGAGACTGGGCCTCCGCTGCCCTCTGGAGCAGAGCATTCCACACAGCCACTACTCTTTGGTTGAAGAAGTTTCTCCTCAACTCTGTCCTAAATGGCCTACCCCGTATTTTGAAGCTGTGTCCTCTGGTTCGGCACTCACCCATCAGTGGAAACATGTTTGCTGCTCACCAGAGTATCCAATCCTTTAATAATCTCAAATGTCTCAATCAGATCCCCTCTCAGTCTTGTAAACTATAGGGTATACAAGCCCAGTCGCTCCAGTCTTTCAGTGTAAGGTAATCCCGCCATTCCAGAATTGACCTCGAGAACCTACGCTGCACTCCCCCAATAGTCAGAATGTCTTTCCTCAAATTTGGAGACCAGAACTGCACACAGTACTCCAGGTGTGGTCTCACCAGGGCCAAAAATAGTTGACTGTTTTTGAATGAAGATATTTTGGCTGCTGTTAGGATGGTGGATAATATGACATTCAGTGCAGGATCACACACTAACTGCACTGTATTAATGTGGGGATAGTTTATTCAAAACCTGGACCTCTCTGTTTCTGTCAATCGCCGTGGGGAGTGGGGGTTGGGGCGGGTAGGCGTAACGTCCTCAGAGGCACTTAAACTATCCAGAACCATGCATCCTGAATGAATCAACAGTCACCGAATTTATCGCCTTCTCATTGTCTGTTTCGAATATAAGGAGTGATTGATCATCCCTCTCAGGGTTCAATGCAATCACCTCTTATTATCTCACAGCGCTACAGATCAACCTTTACTCACTACGCATGGTGCCAGCATCCCAGGGATTAATCCGGTGGGACTCTTGTTCATTCTCTCTGTGGTAAGGAGATCACTCCATATGAAGGAGATAAAATCTGTCCACAATACCCCAACCCCTGCCTCAACAACGCTCTCACAGTTGATCACAATAACTCCTTTCCCTCACTGAGCCGGCTCCATGTCCTTCATGTGACACAGGATACCATTCATTTACAATGTACAGCCACTGACGGGGAATTTAAACCATCCTTACATCGGTAGGTCCGCATCAATAAAGCTAGCGCCCCTCTGGTTTAGACTCAATCACAAAGAATACGTCTAAAAGTGTGAGTGGCCACCTACCTGAATGTAATTCAGCTGCAGGAATATGGGATACAGGCAGAGGAAAGGGGTTATCTTTCCTTTTCGTCTGCCCTCACGGGATGTATTCAGCCCTGGTCAGGCCAGCATGTTATGTTGACCTTGAACTGAGTGGCTGGTTAGCTGTTCCACAGGACAGTAAAGATTAAAACACAGTGCTGTGAGTTTGCAGTCACACAGAGACCTGACCAGAGAAGAATGACCCATTGCGTTCGCTAATGGGCATGAGGCAAGCCGATATCAACAGATTATTATTTTGTGGCTTTAGATTATGAGCCAGCGACGTAACCACCATACACTGTCTTCCCTTCTTTCTAATTCTGTGCTGAGAACAATGTAAACATCTCAAGTGCAATTATTTTGCAATGGACACATGGTAAGAATGGGCTTGAAACAGCTGTATGCGGAGATTAACAAAGGCACAAATGATAGTTTATTCAGGAATTGTACTGAGGCTGAGGAGGAGTCTGGGATGTCATGTTGGTGGGACTGGACAGAAATGGTGAGTGGGGAGGATACGGAAATATCAACTTGTGCAGGAGAAAACGATTCAAGGAGAACAGTTTATTTCATCCTCACATATTGGTGCGTATTTTTAAAATAATCATTTGCTAGTTATAATATGTAAGGAATGGAATCTTTGATTGGAACTGAAAACATAGACTTGCACCTTTCCAAACTTTACGTATCATGTCCATCAATTCAGTTCAGACCGTTTCACTAGACAGATTGAGTGACTTACCAGGAACACCAACTATAGCAAGGATAGGATAGTAACCAGCTTGAATAACCATCAGTACATCTTCAATCCGCGATGTTAATGATATCCAAGGCTGGGAAAGCCAGAAAAGACCCGAGGATAAAGTCCTGTCCATTGTTAGAAATTTCCATTTGAATTTCCTCAGATCTTGATCCATTGTTGGAACACTCCAGTGTACTCTTCCCAGATTCTGATCTCTCCTCCCTCTCTCCTTGAAGCTGCTGCTCCCTGTTACTGGTGTGGATGATGCTCCCGCTCATACTATGGGATTACACATTGAACACATTCCATTATTGATAGAAGATTGAAACTCTCAAGGGACCCATAGGATCCATGGAGACTCGCATAATCACCATCGCTGAACAAACAGCTCCAGCTAACCTCTCTAAATGTGATACTGTTTTACTAAAATTCAAAATAACTTTGAACACATGCATTCTGGATGTGAGATGTGAGTGTGACTGAAGGAGGAATGTTGGAGATGACATATTATTTGTGTGTAATCATTCAGTCTGCCTTGGATATAGAGGTAATGCCGGAGGTTTAACTGAACATAAACATGCTTCTCCGCTCATAAATGGAGAAATAAATCCGATAATTACTGATCAGTCATTGCAAAATCAGTAAAACATTGAGAGAACATCTTCCATCTGTGATCTGATGGCAACATGTGCCTAAGACAATGTGGGTTTATAACAATCAAACGGCATGCATATGTTAACAGAGAATTGTACATGACAAATACAATTCAGATTGTTCTTGCAGAATCAGAGAGGGCAAGCGTGAGTGTTGATGTTATCAATGTTAAGGAACTGTGATGAAGTGTCATTTACTGACTTCAATTACATTGTGATTAAGACATTGGGGAAAAGACAGAAGATAGAGAGGACTGGGGGACATGGGTGTTCAAACTGGGAAGAGGAACATTGCTGTTCCCTAGTTTTCAGTATTGGAACGTTACACTTTATAACTCATATGAAGAACAGATTCAAGGATAAATCTATGATGAGAAATTAGCAGAGACAATATTAATGAAATGTATTTTAAAAATGCAAAATACAGGGACAAAATGATTTTCTATACAGACCAAAATATGCAAAGTATAAAGAGATAAGTTTGTTAAAATGCACTCCTGATATTGAGTTATATAAATTGAAATGTGGATGTGAAAACTGCAAAAGTGATGTGCATACTGTATCAATCATTATTTGATCCACAGCAGAGATGCTGATTTCCTTTCTGTCAGTGATACCCCTCACTGAGATTCTCTGGACCAGTCTGTCACGCAGTGTCTGGAGGTGGCGTGGGAGAGTTGGGTGGGGTTATCATTTCCTGCTGCTCATGGCACAGTTTATTTTTTTTTTAAAATCCACCTTCACCATATAACTAATCTATGGTCTTTTGAGTTATGTTTAGCTGTCAGTAACATATCTCTGTGATGTTATTGGAAAACAATGATCTGGGACGACAGCCAGTATCAGCAGAGTGGTCACAGGGAATGGCACCCAGACAAATGGATTGCAGTTCAGAGGAATTTCTAAATAAAACTTCCAAATTCTGTCTGTCCGTATTTATCTACCCTCATGCTGCCTTTTGATCTATCTGACTTCACTCTCATCTAACACCTCTTCCTCTCCCACTCAGTCACTCGCTCCACTTTCTATCCTCTCTCAGTTTACCTCCATTAACTTTCTGTTCCCCGGTTTATTTCTCTGTCACGCTATCTATCTCCACACGCTCTCTCTATCTCCAGTTGTGCAGTTGAAGAGCTTGTGACCCCACAATGGGTTGACTGACCTCCATCGGTGTTATAATAATTCAGCAGTTCTCTGATCCACAATAAAATTTTTAGGTGTCTGGTCAGAAAAGCTGGTGCGGTGACAGGTACAGTGCACAATCACCCATTATCTCTTCCTGTTCTTCTCTGATGTACAGCTGCCTTGAAATGTCTGTGCAAACAAAATAGACCAAATGAAATTCGAGCAGTCCAGAAGACGTTCATGACGGTGTATTTCAATTAGGATTTAAGGAAGGATGAGATTCTAGAAAAACCTAAGCAATGAAAGAAAAACAGAACAACACAAGAAATAGCACATGAATGCAACATGTGGCACCAAGTAGGCTTCATGGTATTATCGCTAGATTATCAATCCCGAAAATCAGATCTTGTTCTGTGGACCCAGGTTCTAAACGTGCCATTGCAGAAGGTGGAAATTCAACTCAATATTTTTTTAAAAAACTGGAATTAAGAATCTACTGATGAGAATGAAATCTCTGCCGATTGTCAGAAAAGAAAAACCGTTTGGCTTAATAATATCCTCCAATGAAGTAATCTTGCATCCTCACTCCAGACCCAAAGCAATGTGATGACTCTCAGTCGCGCTCTGAAATGGTCTAGCGTGTCATTCAGTTATACCAATCGCTACAAAATCTCAAAGAAATGAAACCAGGTGGACCAACAGTTATCGATCGGACCATCGAAAACGTCAGTTGGAAACATCACTGTCGGACCTGCAAAGTCCTCCTTACTAACACCTGAGGGCTTGTGCCAATATTGGAACAACTGCCTTACAGACTAGTCAAGCAAAAGCCTGACATAGTCATGCTCATGAAATTATAACTGACAGAAATACCCCAGAAACCACCATCACCATGACTGGATATGTCCTGGCCCACGGTCAGGACCAATCCAGCAGAGGGGGAAGCTCAGTGCGATACATTCTGGAGGTAGTTACTCTGCGAGTCCCCAAAATTAACACCAAACCCAATGAAGTCCCATGGCTTTAGACTAAACGTGGGCAAAGCAGCCTTACTGATTAACATGAAACGTCACAGCGCCAGAGACCTGGGTTCATTTCCCGCCTCAGGCAACTTCCTGTGTGGAGTTTGCACATTCTCCCCGTGTCTGCGTGGGTTTCCTCCGGGTGCTCCGGGTTCCTCCCACAGTCCAAAGATGTGCAGGTCAGGTGAATTGGCCATGCTAAATTGCCCGTAGTATTAGGTAAGGGATAGATGTAGGGGTATGGGTGGGTTGCGCGTCAGCGGGGCGATGTGGACTTGTTGGGCCGAAGGGCCTGCTTCCGCACTGTAAGTAATCTAATCTAATCTAGTCATTCCTCAGCTGGATCAGTACTCCTCCATGTTGAACAACACTTGGAGAAAGCACTGACTGTGAAAATGGCACAAATTTATTCTCGCTGAGGAATTTCAAAATCAACCACCAAGAGTGGTTTGGCAGCAGCACTACCGATCACGCTGGTCGTATCCTAAAGGACATATCTACTTGATTGGGTCCGCAGAAGGTAGTGAAGGAATGAACGGGACGGAATAAAAAACATACCTGACCTCATCCTTACCAATCTACCAACTGCAGATGTATCTGTCCATGACAGCATCGGTAAAACTGAACACCACACTGTCGTTGAGGAGACAAAGTCTCACGGGCACATTGAGAATAAACACTATAGTGTTGTGTGGCACTATCAACATGCTAAATGGCACAGACTTCAAACAGATCTAACAACTCAAGACTGAGTATCCATAAGACGCTGTGGTCCAACAACAGCAGAAGAACAATACCCTAGCACAATTTGTAATCTCATGGTGCAGCATATAAACCACTCAATCATTACCATCAAACCAGAGGATTAATCCTATTGCAATAGAGAGTGAAACAATGAGAAAAAAACTGCTCAAGTATGTTCTGTACATAAAACTCAGGACAAATTCAAACCAGCCAAATACCGCCTCATCGGTCTACTCTCCATCATCAATAAAGTGATGGAAGGACTCATCAATAGTGCTATCAAGCAGCACATGCTCAGCAATAACCTTCTCAGTGACGCCCAGTTTGGGTTCCACCGGGGACATTCAGATCCTGACCTCACCACAGTCTTTGTTCAAACATAGAAAAAGGAACTGAATTCCAGCACTTGAAAATCAAGGCTGCATTCGTTCAAATGTGGCATCAAGGAACCCAAGCAAAAAGGAGATTTAGAGCCAGTATTTCATTATTGGAGTTATACCTGTCAGATAGGAAAACGGTTATTGTTGTTGGAGGTCAGTCATCACACTTCCAGAATATCTCTGCAGTAGTCCCTCAGGATAATGTGGACGTAGGTTTGCTCCATGAGCTGGAATGTTCATTTTCAGATGTTTCGTCACCATACTAGGCAATATCTTCAGTTGCCCTCCGGATGAAACCTAGGTCTAAACACCTTCTGTTGCTTCATCAATGGCCTTCTCTCCATCATAAGGTCAGAAGTGGGGATATTCGACGATGACTGCAAAATGTTCAGCACCATTTGCAAATGCTCAGTTATGGAAGCAGTCCATGCCTAAAGGCAACAGGATCTGGACAATATCCAGGCTTGGGCTAATAAATGACAACTAACACTGGCACCACACAAATGCCAGACAATGACTATCACCAATAAGAAACAATATAACCACTTGGTATTCAGCAGCATATTTGTCACTAAATTCCCCTCCCCACCACACTATCAATACACTTCAGGTTACCAATGACCAGAAACTCAACTAGACTCGCCACATAAATATAAGAGCAGATCAAAGGCTAAGAATATTGTGCATTTAACTCACCTCTTGTCTTCCAAAAGCATGCTCACCATCTACAAGACACAAGTCAGGTGTGAGATGGAATACTCCCCAATTGCCTGAATGAGTGCATCCACAACGACACTGAAGAAACTTGACACCATCCAGGACAAAACAGCCCAATTGATTGGCACCACATCCACAAGCATTCACTCCATTCACCACCTCTGCTCAGTAGCAGCAGTATGTACTATCTACAAGACAACACCTTTCAATCCTACAATCACTTCCATCTTGAATGACAATGGCAGCAGGCTTTGGCGAACACCACCACCTTCAAACTCCCTTCCAAACCAGTCAACATCCTGAGTTGGAAATATATCACCATTCTTTCACTGTTGCTGGGTCAAAACCCTGGAATTCCCTCCCTCATAGCATCGTGGATCAACTCACAGCAGGTGGACTGCAGCAGTATAAGAAGGCAACTCAGCACCACCTTCTCAAGAGGGTAACTAGGGACAGAAAAGAAATGCTGGGTCCATCCAGCGATTCCTATAACCAAAAAAAAAAGTTTAACAAGTTCCAAGTTGAACACCTCGATGTAACAGGTTTTCTGATTTGAACATGAACAGGAAAGCAGTGTTTCTGATACTGAACATTTTCGACCTTTATGTTATTAGAAAGGTGTTCTGTGGTCCATGACATATTGTTGCTGAGTGCTGTGATAAATTGCACCTGTTTTATTAAATGCAATATTATTGTAACAGAATCGATCCTTCAAAAATACCAGATTGAAAATGACAATCATCGTCGAGACAATGTACTCCCGCCAGATGAGACTCGCAGATAGCAGCTTATATTCAACATTTTAGTGCGCTACTGACTGAAACTGAATCCTCCCACCGTCCATATTACAGGGGTTACCATTGACCAGAAGGTGAATTCAAATCAAAATACAGATACAACGGTGTCAAGAGCAGGTCTGAGATTTACAATTCTGCACTGAATAATAGACTGTATGACAATACAGGCATGCTATATAGCAATAGATTTAGGCCATTCAGCCTATCTCTTCACCCTGAAACTGTCTCATTTTGTCATAGTCTCGAAGACTTGTGGAAATATCTTCTATAGTCTAACTGTATCAATCTTTGCAGTAATCGCTTAGTTTCAATCAGATGCGCCCCCCAACCCCCACCATTCTTCTAAATTCCATTGAGTACAGACATAGAGCCCCCAACTGCCGCTCATATGACAAGCCATCATTCCCAGGATAGATCATGTCCAACACCCGTAGATACTTCCCCAGAACAGCTCACAATACTCCAAATCCCGTCTGTCCATAGCCCATTACATTCTCAGCAGTATGTCTCCGCTCTTGTATTCTCACTCTCTTGAAATGAATGTTAACATTGCATTTGCTTTCCGAAATGCTAACTGCACCTGCACATTAACCGTAAGAGAGGACGATGACTCCAAACTCCTTTTGTGCCTCAGATTTCATGAAGCCTTTTAGAACATAGTGTCTGCCTGTATTCCGCCTACTGGAGTGCATAATCTCAAATGTTCCATATGGCGTTCCATCAGCCATGTGTTTTCCCAGTGTCCTAAACTGTCCAAGTCTTTCTGCAGCCTCCCCACTTCCTCAATATCACCTGCCCATCCAATCATCATTGCATCATCTGCAAACCTCGCAAAACTTCCGTCAGGTCAAATGGTTCACGTAAATGCAACTTTCTGACTACCTAAGGACTGTCCACCATTGAAAAGGCACAACGCTCAAGATGCTTGACTCCACTGAGGTTAAAGCAGCATGACTGGAATTACACCTGCAATGCCTTCACTCCTTGCACCACTGGCACTGACACCCTGCTCACTATTTTATTATGTATTTACCGTATTATGGTGACACAGAACTTGATGGCACATGATCTTAGTCTATTAATGGCAATCTGTCTCAAGGCTGACTGTGTGTTGCTCACACCAACGAATGTCATTTTATGTTGAAGATGACAGAGGGAGGTGGGGGGAGGAGATTTCGATCATAAATGACTGTGTGACTGTCACTGAGGGCTGACACAGGCTGCAAAAGCCCCAGATGTACCTGTGTCTGTTGTCACCGCTGCAGGCATGGTCAGTCTTTCAATGAGTCAAATCAAAGAAAGTGATGGGCTTGGACAGTGTTTCTGGCTGAGCACTCAGATCCTCTTTGTACCAACTAGCAGAGGTATTCACATACAACTTCAGCCTCTCCCTCCAGAATCCGAAGTCCCAATCTGATTCAAGACGGCTATCATCATCCTCGTGAGAAAGCACATGAAACATGCCCTTATAGATGATCATCCAGTGGCTCCGACCTAAATAATCATGAAGTGCTTTGAGAGGCTGATTATGGCCTACACCAACTCCAGTCTCCCAGCCTGACTTGCTGCACTATGATTTGCCGACTGATGTAAAGGGTGCACAACAGATGCCATATCCGAGCCTGCACGCATCATTGGAAGATCTGGACAACAAGGACACTTACACCAGACTCCTGATCATTGACTAAAGCTCCACCTTCAAAATCATTATCCCTTACAGACTAATCCCAAAATTCCATGACCTTGGTCTCGGTTCCATCCTCTGCAACTGGCTCCTCAGATTTCTGACCCACAATCGTGAAGATAGGTTAAAACCACCTCCTCCACAATAACAATGAACACTAAAGCTGCTGGAGGATATGTTCTCAACACCCGACAATACTCCCTTACACCCACGGCTGTCCCCTCAGCCCACTACTGTCCTCCCTATGCACCCATGACTGTGCCCTCAGCACCTTACTGTACGCCCTGTACACCCACGGATGTGCCCTCAACCCCCTACTGTATTCCCTGTACACCAACGGCTGTGTCCTCAGCCCTTCACTGTCCTCAATGCACACCCAAGTGTGTGCCCTCAGCCCTTTACTGTATTCCATGTACTCCCACGTCTGTGCCCTCAGTCCCTTATGGTACTCCAGGTACACCCACGGCTGTGTCCTCAGCCCCCGACTATCCACCCTGTACATCCACGGATGTGACCTCAGCCCATTAGTGTGTTCCCTGTACACCCACTGCTGTGCCCTAAACCAACTATTGTACTCTTTGTAAACCCACGGTTGTTTCTGCAGCCCCCTAATGTCCTCTTTGTACAACCACGGCTGTGTCCTCAGCCCCCTATGTTCTCCCTGTACAGCCACGGCTGAGTTTCCAAATTCCAAACAACGCCAGCTACAAGTTCGCTGATGACATCACTATAGCAGTATGGATATTTAACAACAACACGTCAGAATCTAGAAAGGCAATAGAGAGCTTGGTGGCATGGTGCATTGATAATGATCTCTCTCTCTAATCCGGCAAATGTAAAGAACTGATCACTGACTTTATGAAGAAAGGAGGGGAACACACCCCATCTACATCAACCGATTGTGGGAGTGCAGAGCTTCAAGTCCCTCGGAGTGATGATAACTCACAACCTGTCCTGAACTTCTCACATAGGTCCGACGGTCGGGAAGGTTCAACAATGCCTCTCCTTCCTGAGGTGATACAGGAAAATCAGCATACACTACTTCTACAGATGGACCATTGAGAGGGTATTGTCCCGGTGGATAACAGCCTGGTACAGCAACTGCTCTACTCAGGATTGTTAGAAACAACAGAAGGTTGGGGGCACAGCTCTGACCAACACGGACTCTAACATCCCAACCATTGATTCCATTTACATGGCTCGTTGCCACAGAAAGGCTGCCAACATCTACCCCAGATTACTGAGGGAAAGGAGAGAGGAAAGAGGTGGGGCATTAACAGATATCTTTGTAGCATCCTTGAACACGGCTGAGGTCGTGGAAGACTGGAAAATTGTTAAACCCCTTGTTTAAGAAAGGTAGTAGGGATTATCCAGTCAATTATGGACTGGTGAGACTGATGTCAGGGGTCGGGAATCTGCCAGAGAAGATACTGAGGGATAGGATCTACTGTCATTTGGATGAAAATAGTCTTATCAGTGATGGACAACATAGTTTTGTGCAGAGAAGGTCATGTCTTAACAAGTCAATAGAATTCTTTGAGGATATTACAAAGTTGATTGATGAGGGAGAGACTGTAGATGTCATGTACATGGACTTCAGGAAGGCATTTGGTATGTTTCCCCTCGGTCGGGTTATGGAGAAAGTGAAAGTCACATGGTGCGCTAGCTACGTGGAGAAAGAACTGGCTGGGCAACAGGAGGCAGAGAATAATAGAGGGAGGGAGTTTCTCAAAATGGAGAACTGTGACCAGTGGTTCCATTTAAGATGTTTCTAGAAAGATACATGAATGGGCAGGGAACAAAGGGATACAGATCCTTAGAAAATAGGCGACAGCTTTAGATAGAGGATTTGGATCGGCGCAGGCTTGGACCACCGAATGGCCTGTTTCTGTGCTGGAATGTTTTGTTCTAACATTAGCAAAGACACATCACACCCCAGTAATGGTCTCCCACAACCTCTTCCATCAGGCTAAAAGATATGGAAGCTTGAAAACACTGAGCAGCTGGTTCATTAAAAGCTTCTTCTTAACTGTTATTAGACTGATGAATGTACTCTCTAATCTCAAATAATACTGATCTTGTTCATGTTGATCTCGCCTCGCGCACGCCGTGTACAACGTAACCTGCATGCCTCTCAGACATGTTTTACAGCCATTGTTCTGCACATCCTTGCTTACCATGACCAACCTGTACACCTTGGTACAGGTCAAAGTAAATCCTCATCTTCCTCCCTCCAGTTCACTCCGAGTTCTCTCTGGTCCTCAGCCCCATCACCTCCCATTCCCCACCCCAGCAAACTGTGTGCTTTGTGTCTCACTATTTCTCTCACACTGTCTGTTTCCTTGTATTTTCCTTTTCTCTGCCTTTTCCCTGAACTTACTATCTCCCATTTTCCCTGTCCATGTGACTGTTTGTTTCTTGTTTTGTTTCCTTTCTCTGCTTTACTGACTGTCATTCTGTTTCACTCGCTGTGTTCTCTCTCTCCTTATACGTGTCTGTTTAGTTCTCCCTCGATGTGATGGTGATGGCTACTCTATTGTTTTGAAGCATGTGATGGCTCTTTGGTTGGATGTTGGCAATATTGGTTAAATTTCAATTGTTGTCAAAACAGCAACCAGAACTTGGATATCCATTTAATAGCCAATTGCTACATTTAAATATTATGGAACTGCCTTCTCCCACGCTCTGCATTCTGGCAACTGAAAGCATTCTATTCATGTGCATAATAGTGTGACGGTAACAGCTCTTCCCAGGACCAGAAGAAACTACAGACGGTTGTGTGCACAGCCCAGACTATCATGGAAGTCAACCTTCCATCCATTTATACTTCTCATTGTGAGCGAAAGGCGGGGAACATCAAGTATCTCTCCAAAACCAGTAATGATCTCCTATAACCTCTTCCAAAAGGGAGAAGGTACAGAGGCTTGAAAACATGGACCAGCATGCTCAGGGACACCATCTTCCTTACCTTAATTACACTGACGAATTGACATCTCTAACTTTTCATTTAATATTAATCTTGCAAAAGTCGATCTTGCTTTGCACACCTCCTGTGCAGCTGTCACCTTGTGTTCCTCACTCTGTGTAAGTGCCATTGAGGCTCAAGGTCTTCTCAAGGGCAATCAGATGAGTGAACTAATGCTGGCCCAGCCATCGATATCTGTTTCACATTAATAAATTTAAGAAGATGACGACACACAGCGAAGACAGACAATGGGATCAAATCACTTTAAACGTGATCTTAGATATATACAGGTTTCCCTCAGTATCTGAAAGTAGAGTGTTCCTACAAAACCTTTCATAAGCTGATATGGCATAAAGCAAAGTAGCATTAATTTATGTGGGAAAAATCATCTTTCTTGGTAGAAGTGAAAATTCTCTTTGGATTTCTTTTGGTTAGCGAAAACAGGACGGAATGAAGGTTTTTCGGAAAGGGAAGTGGCAAAAAGTGAATATTTGAAAAGCGGGGTATCCATGTACCGACATGGGCATGATATTCAGGAAGATGGGAAAAGTTAAAAATAAATGAGGTGGATCTCACATTTTATTTCCATCCCAGCTAATCATCATTCCTGTTGTTTGTTCTTTTTCTTCTATCTCTCTCTTTCTCTATCGATTTAGCTCACTCCTCCTCCCTTTCACAGCAGACTTCCCTGTCACCATCATTATTCGCACTATTTTCCAACTGGTTTCAGTTCAGGAAAGCTCCCAGCACTTTCTGTTCTTTGCTTTGCATTTCTTATGCAAGTACAGATCTCCAGCATCTTCTTGTATTTGGTTTAAGCTTCAAAATTGTTATTCCATGGGAAGTCGGCATCTCTGCCAGGGCAGCATTTGTTAATCATCACTAATTGTCCTGATTGTGAGGCCATTCCACAGGCCAATATAAAATCAAGCACATTGATATGGGTCTGAATTCACACTTAACCCAGACCGGGTAGTAACATTAAATTTCTTTAAAGTCATAAGTGAATCAGCAAGATTTTCAAAATCTGGGTTTTATGGTTGTTTTTCGTGAAATGCACTTTATTCCAATTCTTATCATTTTTATTGAAGTTCTGCCATCCGCTGTGGTAGGACTTGAAACAAATCGCTTGAAACAATGTCTTTCGTTTAATAAGCTTTGCTCCTGAATTATATCCAGCGACATTCCTACTATGTAACGTTGTCCTAATCATGAAGTAACGTCCGAGACAAGAACAATTTTGTGATTGAAATACTTGTAACTGGAAAAGTGGCCAGAAGAGAGCTTGAAATATAAAGTCTGAATTTTACCAACGTGCAGACAATGGTTTGTTCAGACACAGCACTGACGCAGAGATGGAGACTGGGGATATTATGAGCTGGTAATAGACATGGTTCGTGACAGAAAGAACACGCGACATAGATCAATTCAGGGCCAAAAGGGATCTGAGGTTGTCCACAGTTTTGTTCTCAGATGTTTGTAAGGGAGTGGTCTGCATTTCAGATGAATGAAGACTGCAATTTGAATTGAAGACAATAGTTTCTTTCTTTGACAAATATAGATAACAGCAATTGCAATGAAGTTCAAAACTGTTTATGGGATTAATGAATGGACAGAGGTAGAAAACACCAACAATAACGAGAATAGGTTAGTAACACACCCTCCTTCGCGCCCAAAATAATGATCAGTACCGCTAATATGCGATATGGTAGAAATTCCCAACAGGGAAAGATTTTGAAAAGTCCCAAGGAAATCCTCCTCTCCATTGGTTTAATTATCCAGTCCATTATTCTCAGATTAAGATCTGTCCTCTCCACGTCTGTGCAGCTGCTGATCTTTTTTATTGTTGGAGCTGATGCATCTGCTCCTACACTGGGATAGCGCCCTGAGTGAAGCCCCTCACCAATAGGAGAGGGAAACGCTCCAGTGACACAATTACAATGCATGGAGACTGATATCAATCACAGTCACTGAGCAAACAGTTCTAGCTTTCAATACAACACATTCAGTTCACAATATAACTGGACTGGACTGGATGCTCACATCGCTGGCTATTGGTCACATCTCCCATCACTAATTGCTCTAGTGAAGTCAGTTGTGTGGGAGAATGATGGATGTTTTCTTTTCGCAGGCCAGATGACTCTGCTCTGTTGTACGTTTGCAATGCTGTAACCAGCTTACCCCGAATTTTCACCGCTCCACAAAAAAAGAAACACAATCAGGATGTTGTTACTGTGCTGATCTCTCCTTCACGGGAAGAAACGCCAGCCAACACACTGTCACTGGGTACAGTTGCTCTGCACATAGACAGGAAGTGTGGACTTCTCTGAATGTTCCTCTCCCTGCTCTAATAAAGAAACGTTGGACCTTCCATTCATAATATGCTTGAGTAATTAATTTATACAAATGGACAAACATTTTAATGCAGTTTTATTTGCTATAAAGCAGTAATTTTTACGGTTTTTCTCCTCAGTCCCAAACCAAAAGTGAACTTATTCATTAAGACTTTTGAATTAATGAGTCAGGTTTGGCTGGGAGATAGGGCGGAATGGGGACAGTGGCTGTGGAGACTGCATGGGGAGTACAATGATATTCCACATGTCATCAACACTCTTAACGTCAGATAGAATTAAATATAGTTCACAACAAGGATATTTTATATTTTATATTTTATATCCACACCATTTAATCATTGGGAATACAGATTGTGTAGGGTCACCGCACCTGATGCATTAACATTGATTTCTCTTCATAGCTACTGCCAGACCTGCTGAGCTTTCCCTCCAACGTCTGTTTTTGTTTGAGGTTGATCATATTGTTCATATCTTGCAGGATGCTTACAATTAAAAACAGATACTAACAACAAAATGTGCAGGGCTGTGGGGACAATACAGGAGAATAATAGTAGAGATATCGCTCATTCCAAACTGGAAGAGACAATGGTCTAAGCTTTCACCACCTTTGCTGTAATAATTCTATGTTATGCTATGAAAGCATTTGTGGGTGGGGAGACAAGCTTGTTCAATGAAGGACACAGAGTGTTCCATCATCAATAATCTATCCCTATTAGTTCATGAAGTTCAACTGCCTGTAAAATATATTTTAAAAAAAATAGATCTCCTGAGATTTATAGGATGTTCAGAATTCTTTTACTTTCTATCTTAAAGAAGAAGCAGATTTCGGTTTTAATTCAGGTGTCACAGGATTACCAACTATAATAGAACGAGAAATGACCACATTGTCCAAATATTACCAAGTTCAATGTGTAGACCTGTCAAGAAACATGAAATATAGAGATAATGGAAACATGAAATGTAAAAAGAAATTGCTGGAGAAACGAAAAAGATGAGGAAGTATATGCAGGGAGCAACAGAATTAACATGTCATATGATGTGACACTGTTCTGAAAAGTCATATTAGAATCAAAGGTCAATTTTTTGCATCTCTGCTCAGATGTTGCCAGATTACTGAGTTTCGCTCCAGCTCTTTTGATTTCTTTCTTCTTTCTGAACTGTGACAAAGTGTCTGATTTGAATGATAACAACAGTTGAATCTTGAGTATTTTGTTATGGAAATTAAAAGATAAATTACAAAGTTCCTATGTTTGACAGGGCTCTAAATATCAATGACGTATTGTATGGTGAGAACTTGTGATGAAAATGTTGAAACAAAACAGAAGTTGCAGAAACTACTCAGTAGGTCTGGGAGCATCTGTGCAGAGAAATCAGAGTTAACGTTTCAGGTCCAGTGCCCCTTCCTCAGAACTGATGGTAATATGGAAAATGTTGGTTTAAATGCAGAAAAGACTGGATGGTGAGCTTGGATGAGAAACCATCACTATTCAAGAAAATCGGGATCTGGAATTCATTCAAAATAAAGAAAGGATTTCTTGTACTCTCTCTTCTATCGCTTGGTCCTTGTTCAGGTTGTACATGTACTATATATTTCTAAATCTCCATCAAGTGCAGACGACATGTTTTTTTTTCTCCCCTACGTGGTGTTTCAATATTATTGATTATTTTCCAGTATGTATTTGCTTCCAATTCAAGGTGGATATGAGAACATGGCTTGACCTTCTGCAGTTTGCCCATAATATAGAATTTAATTGAATATTTATCCCCATCACACACGTTGAATTAAACAAACAATGCATGAGCCCACGTCCATCCTGCAGATGAAACATTTCGTCTGCTCTGGCTATTGCAGGGAATGTTACAAAGAACATTGCCACACAAAATGCTAATGTTCCAGCGCAAGATGCCAAACCCAGTTTATCCTAATTTATATATAAAACATGCAGAGGGGCGGACTGTAAAAAGTGAATTCAACTCTGTGTCGAAGATGCTATTTGTGGCTCCCTTATAAAATGTGTTAATTACATCAGTCATAAATTCACCAAAATAGGGAAAGCAAGAAACTGGAATTGTCAAATAATCCTCTGAAAAACATCTGGAGAACAGGAAGGAAATCACGGCTTGTTTGTGATATTCAGAAATGACGATTGTGAGAATGTGGAGGTGGGGAGCAGTGAAATGGTGATCAATGTTGTGGATGACACAAAGATGGGCTGGGTGGATCACAGTCAGGAGGGAAGTGTTAGGCTACAGGAGGACATAAACAGATTATTCAGATAGCCAGATCAATGGCCTGATGAACTTTAACACCGATAAGTTGGGAACATGCAAGTCAGAAGTAACAAGACAAGTAAATACTCAAAAGTGAGTATGAAAGAGGACGGCTAAATTTGCTTGTTTTTTCTTTGCAGCAGGAAAGGTTGAGGAGGGAATACGGTACAGATGTACAAGAGCATAAGGGGTATGGAGAGGATGAACAGACAACAGCTGTTTCCTTAGTCAAAGGATCAAAAAATAAGGGACACACGTTTAAAGAGAAAGGGAGGGGTTTGTGAGAGAATTTGTGGAATGTGTTTCGAACTGAGAGGGTAGCCTGAATCTGGAATGTGTTGTCTCGGAAGGTGGTTGAGGCAGGTAACCTCACAAACGTTTAAAAAGCCTTTGGATGTGCACTTGCTGGCACAGACGTGATGAGCCTGTTTTTCATTGCATGATTCTTTGCAGTGGCAGCCATGAACACTCTGGTATATTCTGAAACAATAAGCAATGGCATTTGTTGCTTTGTTCCTTTGCCTGTACTCAGTAAGTAACTATATTACAAAGCAGCAGCATCTCATGCAGCTTCAGCACTTACTCAACCAAAGTCAGCCCAGCCATCTCTGGGAACATCCAGGGTAATTCACATGCTCTGTGCAAGCATTGGCCAACAACAGCACTGACACTATTCTAGCTGTTTGCCACCATTATTATAGTTACAGCCATAATTTGAACACAGCTTTTCCTCCATTATAATAAACACCTCGAGCAATAAGGATGTTATTTCGCTGAAGCATAATAAATTATTTCCCAGGTATTCACTTTGACAAACAGCAAGTTTTCCTGTGTTTTTTTTTTCTGTCAGTTGTTTCTCACAGAATTCCCCAACTTACCCTCTTTCCACTTTATCATTTTCTTGTGCACTGTCTCTCTGCTCTCACACACCTCACTCCCTCACATCCCCCACACTCTCCATCCTTAATTATTAATCCCTGAAAAACCTGCGCCTCGTCTCTATAATTTATTCCAACTCCCAACTCACATTTTGGACGGATTTGATTCCTTCTCTCGGTATGGTCATTAGACTGGCCGTGCCTGATGTCCTATTCACCTCGACCTTCTGCTCAGTTCCTGATCTTCTGCTTTGGTTCTTACTCTCCTGGCTTATTCAAATCCATCTGACTTGCACTCGCACACCTCCCGACAAGGATGTTGGTGTTGTCCAGTTAAGATACGACCTGTATTATTTGTACAGTTCCTCGCCTGTCTTGGAAGAGATCGCAATGATCCAACAATCTGAAATCCCCACCCTTCAACGAGCTTGTTAACAACGTGTTAAGCTATACTACCTTCCTCATCCATCTCTCTTTTCCACATGGCATGGGGAGTAATCCAGAGATTATAGAGGATTGTTTTCTCTCTCTGTCTCTGCCTCTCTCCGTCTGTTTGTCTCGCCCAATCTCTCTCTCCTACCCACCTCCCAAAAAAACACACACACATTCAGAAGACAGACAGACACCAAATTACTTTGCAGAAGAAATCAAATAACCTTAAAATAATGGGAATGATAACTGGAATGAGGGATTTAGTTAAAGGGAGGATGAGAGAAATTGTGCTACTTCTGGATGTCAGTTTGCTTGCTGAGCTGGAGAGTTCATCTTCAGATGGTTCACCACTGTACTAGGGAACATTATCAGTGAGCCTCTGGTGAAGTGCTGGTGTTATGTCCCACTTGCTATTTATGTGTTTAGGCTTTCTTGAGTCTGTGATATAATTTCTAGTATAGGTGATTTTATGTCCGGTTCTTTTTCTCAAAGAGTGTTAGATGGAATCAAAATCGATGTGTTTGTTGATAGAGTTCCGGTTGGAATGCTCTACTTCTAGGAATTCTCGTGCGTGTCTCTGTTTGATTTGTCCTAGATGGACCCAATCGAAATGGTGTACTTCCTCATCTGGATGTAAAGATTTTAGTGATAGTGGGTCATGTCTTTTTTTTCTGGATAGCTGTTGTTCATGTATCCAGGGGGCTAGTTTTCTGCCTGTTTTTCCAATGTAGTGTTTGTTACAGTTCTTGTAAGGCTTATTCTTCCTGGAGGAGAACAGACAAATATGTGAACTTATTGCGGTGCTCAAAAGTATGAAATAAAGTTGTAGAGTAAAACAGGAATACTCTGTTCCCGTTAGTTGGCATTACAGCATCAAGGAGTTCTAATTGCAAGATCATTAACAAAAGAGCCAGGTTTGAGATAAGGAAAAACTTCTTTATTGAGAGAGTTGTTAGGATTAGGAATGGACTACCTGGGAGAGTTGTGGATGAAGATCAGAAAGAGATCTGGATATGTATTTGGAAAAATGAATTTAACAGGCTGCAGAGATAAGGCTAGCAATTTTTTCTAAAAATTAAACGTTTTCAAATTATTGTTCACTAAAATTTGATAACACAAATCATTTATTTAGTTTAATATTCACAGTGCATGTTGAATTATAGCCATTTCTAATTCGCTGGCAAATAGATGAAGCTTGTACATTTCAGTGAGAAATTAAACTGATTGATTATGTATAATTCTATAAGAATGCTAATTCTATTTGATTGTTCAATCGTTTGCTCGCCCTGAACATGTAATCATTCAGAAGCCAACCGCTTTCAAAATGTTGGAGTGACAATGCATTGTTTTGAATCCTGACATTGTGTGTGTAATTCTGATCGCCAGAAGAGTTACATCCATGTTGTTTGTTCGAAATAACATAACATGTACATTCTTTATTTCTGTGTTAGAACATCTTGACAGGAGTTTATTTTTTGATCCATAAATATAGAATCAACCTAATTCTTTTCAGAGATTATAGTTCAGTTGAATAATCATAGTTGATGTCTTATTTTTGCCTAATTCAGTCAACTTAGCAAACATCTGATTAATACATGGGTCACCCAACAGATTGTGTCTGAAGAAAAGAGCAGCAAATAACAAGTCAAGAATCACGTTAATAACTGAACTTGGCGGAGCCTGCCTGATGTAGGACACCACACATACTGCCATTCAGGTGAATGGAACAATGAACAAAATAACTGCAAGTTTTGGGCTAACGCTCCTCCCCAGCTTCCTGATCTTACACACAACACTCCCTCAAGCATTCAACAATTGATAAGAATCCACAGGCTGGGTGAAACGCAAAACACAGAACAGTAAAGCACATTGCAGACCCTTCGACCCTTGACGTCCTGCCAATCTTTTATCCTACTCGAAGATCAGACGAACTGACATTCCCATTAATGCTGGTCCGGTGACAGGCACCGTGCACAGTCAGCCATTCTTACTTTCTGTTCTTTTCTGATGTGCAGCTGCCTTGAAATGTCTGTTCAAAGCAAACAGATTGAATGAAATTCAAGCAGTCGAGACGACGTTCATGACTGTGTATTTCAATCAGGATTTAATGATGGATGAAATTCCAGAATAACATAATCAATGAATGAAAAACAGGGCAACACAAGAAAGAGCAGTTGAGTACAACATGTGGTTCCAAATAGGCCTCATGGTGTTACCGGTCGATTATCAATCCAGACAATCAGCTCCTGTCCTTTGGACCCAGGTTCGAATCCTGCCACTGCAGATGGTGGAAATTCCATTCAATAATTTTAAAATATCCCTGGAATTATGAATCTACCTATGAGAATAAAATCATTGCCGATTTTTAGAAAAGTCCATCTGGATCATGAACATCCTTCAATGAAGGAATCTTCTATCCTCACCTGGTCTGGCTGACATGCAAATCCAGACCCAAAGCAACGTCATTGCCTCCCAATCGCTCCCTGAAATGGTCCAGTGAGTCATTCACTTGTACCAGTGGTTACAAAGTTTCAAAGAAATGAAACCGGCTGGACCACCTGGCATCAAACTGTGCACTGGAAAAGTCAACATTAGAAACATCATTGTAGAACCTCCAAAGTTTTCCTTACTATCATCTAAGGGGTAGCGCCAAAACTGGGACAACTGCCTTATAGGCTATTCAAGCAACAGCCTGACATAGTCATGCTCACGGAATCATACCTTACAAAAATAACCCAGCCACCACCATCACCATCCCTGGATATGTCCTGCCACAAAGGCAGGACCGATCCAGCAGAGGGGGCAGCTCAGTGAGATATAGTCGGTAGGTAGTTGCTCTGGGAGTCTCCAGAATTGACTCCAGACCTAATGAAGTCCCATGGCTTCAGATTAAACATGGACAAAGAATTCTCTTACTGATTACCACGTAACATCATTCCTCATCTGAATCAGTGCTCCTCTATGTTAAACAACACTTGGAGAAAGCACTGACTGTGGCAAGGGCACAAAGCGTTTTCTGTCGGGGAGATTTCAAAGTCGACCACCAAGAATGGTTTGGCAGCAGTATTATTGATCACGCTGGTCTGGTCCTAAAGGTTGGGTCTGCAGCAGGTGGTGAGAGAAATAACTGGAGGGAAAAAAATCATACATGACCTCATCCTTACCAATCTACCAACTACAGACGTATCTGTCCATCACAGTATCGGTAAAAGTCTCGTGGTCAGGTTCAGAATACATTCTATTGTGTTGTGTGGCACTATCACCATGCTAAATGGCACAGATTTCGAAGAGATCTAGCAACTCAAGACTAGCATCCATAAGACACTATGGATCATTAATAGCAGCAGGACTGTACTCCAGCACAAACTGTAATGTCACGACCCATCACATCCCCCCACTCAACCATTACCATCAAGGCAGAGGATCAACTCTGGTTCAATGGAGAGTGCAGGAGGGCATGCCACGAGCAGAACAAGGAATATACAAAGATAAAATGTTAATCTGCTGAAGCTTCCAAACAGAAATACTTGCGTGCAAATAACATAAACAGCAAGGGACAGACAGAACTGAACTATCCCACAATGAATGCATCAGATTTAAGCTCTGCAGTCCTCCTAATCTGATCATGGATGGTGGTGGATGATCAAACAACTCACTGGAGTAGGGGTCTCCACAAATATCCCCATCCTCAATGATGGAAGATCCCAGAACATCAGTGCAAAAGGTAAGGCTGAAGCTTTCGCAGCAATCTTCAGTCAGAAGTTTTGAGTGGATGATCCATTTCGGCCTCCTCCCGTGGTCCCCATCATTACAGATAGCAGTCTTCAGCAAATTCAATTCACTGATATCAAGAAACGGTTAAAGGTACTGGATACTCATAGGCTATAACCCTGATAACATGCCGACAATAGTCCTGAAGACTTGTACTCCAGAACTTACCGCTTCCCTAGACAAGCTGTTCCAGTCCGGTTACAAACAGACAATGGAGAAAACTCCTCAAGTATGTTCTGTATATAAAACGCAGGACAAATTCAACCCCTCATCAGTCTACTCTCCATCATCAGTAAAGTGATGGAAGGTTTCATCAAGTGTTATCAAGCAGAACCTGCTCAGGGACGCCCATTTTGTGTTCCACAAGGGTCACTCAGCTCCTGACCTCATCACAGCCTTGGTTCAAACATTGAAAAAGGAACTGAATTCAAGCGCTTGATATCAAGGCTGCTTTGTGCCAAATGTGATATCAAGGACCCCAAGCAAAAACGGTATCGCAGGCCAACACTGCATTATTGGAGTCATACCTGACAGATAGGCAGATGGTCATTGTTATTGGAGGTCAGTCATCGCAGCTCCAGAACATCTCTGCAGTAGTCCCTTAGGATAATGTTTTAGGTCGAAACATCTTCAGCAGCTTCAACAATGACCTTCCTTCCATCATAAGGTCGGGAGTGGGATTATCCAGGCTTGGGCTGACAAGTTGCAAGTAACATTTGTGTCACACAAATCCAGATAATGATCATCCCGAATAAGAAACAACATAACCACTTGATTTTCAGCAGCATTATCCCCAATAAATTTCCCCACTATCAAAATCCTTGGGCGTACTATAGACCATAAACTCAACTGGACTCGTCACAGATCAGAGCAGATCAGAGGCTAGGAATACTGAGCGATTAACTCACCTTCTGACTTCCCAAAGCCTGTCCAACATTTACAAGGCACAAGTCAGGAATGAGATGTAATAATCCTCACTTGCCTGACTGAGTGCAGCCCCAACAACACTAAAGAAGCTTGACACCATCCAGGATAAAGCAGCCCATTTGATTGACACCACATCCACAAGCATTCACTCCCTTCACCACGGTCGCTCAGGAACAGCAGTGCGTACTATCTACTAGACACAATGCAGAAATTCCACAAAAATCCTCATAGAGCTCCTTCCAATTTCACAAACACTTCCATGTAGACTGACAAGAGCAGTAGACTTTTGGGAACACCACCAACTTCAAATTCCCCTCCAAACCAGTCAACATCCTGATTTGGAAATATATCGCAGTTCCTTCCCTGTTGCTGGTTCAAAACACTAGAATTCCCTCCTTAATCACTAGTGGGTCAACGCACAGCAGGTAGATTGCACCAGTTCGAGAAGGTAGCTCACCACCACCTTCTCAAGGACAACTCGGGACGGGCAAGAAATGCTGGGCCCGTCCAGTGTTGCCCACATCCAAAAAACATTTTTTTAAATAAATAATTCCAAGATGAGCATCTCGATGGGGGGACAGATTATCTGATTTGAACACGAACGGGAAAACAGTGTTTCTAACAGTGAATATTTTAGACGTTTTCTGTTATTGGAAAGGTGTTCTGTATTCGATGACATATTGTTACTGAGTGCTGTGATAAATTGCACCTTTTTAGTTAAAATCAACAATACTGATGTAACAGGCTCAATCCTTCAAAATGATCAGATTACAAATGGCAATCGTAATAGAGACAATGTACCCCCCCAGGTAAGACTCACAGATAGTAGCTTACATTCAACAGATTAATGGACTACTGGCTACACTGAATCGTCCCACTGTCTATATCGCAGGGGGTACCACTGACCAGAACGTGAAGTCAAATCAACAAGACCAGATCAGAGACTTACAATTTTGCACTGTGCTGGTTTAGCATTGTCTCTCTGTCTAGTGGAAATATGTACTGCGCACTGACTGTATCAATCTTTGCAGTAATTGATCAGTTTCAATCAGATGCCCCCCCCCCCCGCCATTCTTCTAAGTTCCATCAAGTACACACACTGCCGGTCATATGACAAGCCGTATTCCCTCAGCAGTTCACAATATGCCAAATGCCGTCTGACCATTGCCCATTACATTCTCAACAGTATGTCTCCTCTCTTGTATTCTTGTTCTCTTGAAATGAACGTGAACATTGCATTTGCTTTCGTAACTGCCAACTGAACCTGCACATTAACCATAAGGGAGGACGAGTGCTTCAAAATCCTTTTGTGCTTCAGATAGAATGGATCCTATTAGAACATAGTGTCTGCCTCTATTCCGCCTATCAAAGTTCATAATCTCACACGATTCCATATTGTGTTCCATCAGCCACATGTTTTCCCACAGTCCAAAACTGCCCAAGTCTTTCTGCAGCCTCCCCACTTCCTCAATATCAGCTTCCCAGCAAACCAACACTGCATCATCTTCAAACTTAGCAAAACTGCCCTCAGCTCCTTTGTCAAATTTGTCCATATATAATACATTTCCTGGCTCCCTAAGGACTGTCCACCATCTACAAGGCACAACACTCAAGGTGCTTGACTCCATTCATGTTGAAGCAATGACTTGAGTGGAATTACACCTGCAAAGTCTTCACTCCCTGCTTCACTGACTCGCAGTAGAAGCACACCCTGCCCTGTTTTGTGGTGAGTTTACTTCATTATTGTGCACAATCCCAGTCTATTGATGGCATTCTGTCTGGGCAAACTGTGTGTTGATGACAATGGAGGGAGGTGGGGGAAGGAATGTCTATGATGAATGACTGTGTGACTGCCAGGCTGAAACCTGCCCCGATAGCCTCGGATGTATCTGTGCCCACTGTCACCGCTGCAGACATGATCAGTCTTCCTGAGAGTCAAGGCAAGAGAAGCGACAGACCTGGACGATGTTCCCGGCTGTGTACTCAGAGCCTATGAGGACCAACTGGTAGAGGTATTCATATACAACTTCAGCTTCTCCCTCTTACAAGCCGAAGTCCCAACCTGCTTCGAGAAGACCACCATCATCCTCGTAAGTGAGAAAGCACATGTAACGTGCCTTAATGACCACCGCCCAGTGGCTCTGACCTCAATAAACATGGAGTGATTTGAAAGGCTGGTTATGGCCCACATCAGCTCCAGTCTCCCAGCCTAACCTGATCCCTTATAATTTGCCGACTGATGTAACAGGTCCAGAATGGATGCCATACCCCGATTCCTGCACTCATCTCTGGGACATCGAGACAACAAGGACACTTACACCAGACTCCTGCTCACTGACTAGAGCCCCACCTTCAACATCGTTATCCCCTCCAGACTGATCTCAAAATTCCGCGACCTTAGTCGCAGCTCCACCCTCTGCAACCTGATCCCCCGGTTTTAGACCCACAGGTCACAATCTTTGAAGAGAGGTATCTGCACCTCGACCACAATCACACTCATTTCTGGATACCCCAAGGATGCGTCCTCCGCCCCCTACTGTACTCCCTGTCCACACACGGCTGTGTCCCTCAGTCCCCTACTGTACTCCCTGTCCACACGCGGCTGTGTTGCCAAATTCCAAACAACGCCAGCTGCAAGTTCGCTGATGACATGCCCATGTAAATACGGGTATCCCCTGCTTTTCAAAAGTTCGCGTTTCCCCGCTTCCCTTTCCAAATAACCTACATTTGGACCTGTTTTCGCTAATCAAAAGAATTCCAAAGAGGATTTTCACTTTTACGAAGATTGCCAAAATTTTTCCCATACAAATGAATGCTTCTTCACTTTACACCCTATCGGCTTATGAAAGGAACACTGTAGTTAAAATCGCAGAGCAGTTACCATGTCACACGAATAGAATGCTTTCAGTTGCCAGTATACAGAATAACAGTAAGAGATACAGCTCATTCTAAGCTGGAAGAGACAATGGGTTCAGATTCCGCAAACTTTGCTGCAATAATTCTGTGATATGTATTGAAAGCCTATGGAGGGGTGGGGAGGGAGGGGAAACAAGCTTGTTCAATAAAGGGAAACCTGTATATGCCTAAGACAATGGTTAAAGCGATTTTATCTCCCTGTCTCTCTGGTGATGAACGGTGGTCATCTTCTTATATTCGTTAATGGGATATTGGGTATCACTGGCTGGGCCAGCATTACTTCGCTTTTCTAGCTGCTCTTGAGAAGACCGTGAGCCACTGTAGTCCACGTGTTTTATTTGATTTGATTTGATTTATTTTAGTCAAATGTACAATGGAAAGCTTTGTTTTGTGAGTAGTGCAGGAACATGATAGTAGACAAAAAAACACAACCCATGAAGTACTTCAACAGAGTGAGGCAGAAAAGGTTACAGCTGCACAGGAGATGTGCAAAACAAGATCGCTATTAGCAAGACTAGTATTATTTGAAGTTAGAGATGTCAATTCGTCAGTCTAATTACGGTAGGGAAGAAAGTGTTCCTGAGTATGCTGGTCCATGTTTTCAAGCCTCTCTATCTTCTTCCTGTTGGAAGAGGTTGTCGGAAATCATTACCGGTTTGGGAGAGATTTCTTTTATGTTATCAGCCTTTCGGTGACAATAAGAAGTATACATGGATGGAAGGTTGCCTTCCGTGATGCTCTGTGCTGTGCACACAACTGTCTATAGTTTCTTATGATCCTGGGCGAGCAGTTACCATATCACACGAATAGAATGCTTTCAGTTGCCAGTATACAGAATAACAGTTAGAGATACAGCTCGTTCTCAGCTGGAAGAGACAATGGGTTGAGTTTCCGCAACCTTTGCTGTAATAATTCTGTGATTTGTATTGAAAGCCTATGGAGAGGGTGGGGGGAGACAAGCTTGTTCAATAAAGGACAGAGACTGTTCCATCAACAAAAATCGATTCTTAATATATCATGAAGTTCAGTTGCAATGAAAAGTGTTTTAAAACAAAGTGGTTTTCTGAGATTTACAGGATATTCAGAAACATTTTTTTCTCTTTGCATCTTATAGAAGAAACAGATTTCGGCCTTAATACACGTGTCACAGACACACCAACTGTAATAGGACCACAGTATCCAAATACAACCATGGTCAGCATATGGACCTGTCAAGAAACATGAGATATAATGATATACAAACATGAGATACAAACTGAAAATGGTGGAGAAACGAAATAAAAACATGAAGAAGTATCTGCAGATAGAAACAGAGTTAACATATTGATTATGATGTGAATTTCTGAAAGGTCAAAGGTTAATTCTGTGCATCTCTGCTCAAATTCTGCCAGATTTGTTGAGTTTTGCTCCAGCTCTTTCGATTTCTTTTTCTTTCTGAACTATGACAAATTGTCTGATCTGAACGATAACAGCAAAGCCCCTGTCTCACTTGGATCTCGCGTAATTTGTTATGGACATTGAATGAAAAATTATGAAGTTCCTATGTTTGACAAGGCTCTAAGTATTGATGACGTATTGGATTGTGAAAACATGCCATGAAAATGTTGAAACAAAAACAGAAGTTGCTTCTAAAGCTCAGTAGGTATGGCAGCATCTGTGAAGAGAAATCACAGTTAACGTTTCGGGTTCAGTGACCCTTCCTCAGAACTGATGGGAGCTAGGAAAATGTTGGTTAATATGCAGAAGGGGCTGGACAGCTGTTAATGGAGATTGTTAGTGGCTAAACATAGAGGGTGTGTAATGGAAGGCGATGTGAGAACTAGGCCTGGTGTATTATTGGTCGGGGGCGAGGACATCAGGGAGTTCAGGGCCGAAAATAATTGAACTTGATTTTGAGTCTGAAGGGCTGTCGGGTCCTCACACGGTAAATGAGGCGTTGTTCTTCCAGTTTGCATAGACTTTTCCTGGAACACTGCAGCAAGCCTGACACAGAGATATTGGCCAGGGAACAGGATGCAGTATTAAACTGGCAGACAACTGGAAGCTCAGGGTCATTTGTATAGATACACTTTGGATGTTCAGTGAAGCGGTCACCTCGGCTACCGTTCGTTTCCCCAATGTAGAGGAGACCACATTGTGAGAAGCGAATCGAGTAGACTAATTGTGGAAAATGTCGGTAAGGTGCTGCTTCATCCGTACGGTGTGGTTGGGCCCTTGGATAGTGAGAAAGGTGGACAGAAGTGCGGACATGTTACACTTTCGGCAGGGGCAAGTGAAGTGGGCCTGTGGTGGGGGGTGAGGGTGGGGTAATGGGAGTGAATAAAGAGTGAACCAGGGTGTCCTCGTCCCTCCAGAAGGCGGACAATTTTGAGGAGGAAAATATGTATCTGGAGATGGCATCTTGCTGGAGGTGGGGGAAATGGCGGCTGATGATCCACTTCATGTGAATGCTGGTGGGATGGTAGGCTAGGACAAGAGGAATTGTCACGCTGTTGCAGGAGGGTAGAGAGACGGTGAAAGTAGAAATGCAAGAGGTGGGTCAGACCTGGTTGAGGGCGCTCTTGAGAACAGTGCTGGGAAATTCTCAGTTGAGGAAGAAGATGGACATTTTGGAAATTGATTTCAGAAGCAATGCAGTGGAGACAGAAAAATTGATGAAATGGAATGGAGTATTAGCAAGAAACAGGTTGTAAGGGTGTATACTCCTGGTAGCTGTGGGAGTCAGTTGGTTAATACTGGATATTAGTGGCCTGTCGATCCCCAGAAATGGAAACAGATATGCCGAGGAAAGGAAGTGATGAGTCAGAGAAAGACTCAGTGAAAGTGAAGGAGCGATGCAAATTGGAAGTGAAATCGATGTTATTTTTTTTTAATTCAGGACAAGAGAGAGAAGCAGAATCGATGATATAATCTATGCATTGGAGAAAGAGTTGTGGATGGGTCTGGAATAGAAGTGGAACAGGGAATTGTCTATGCACCCCTTGAAGAAACAGGTATGACTGGAGCCCACGTGTGTATCCATGCACCCCCTCCGTGTGGCAGGAGTAGGCTGAAGTACTGGGTCTGCCAGGGCAGTTCTGTTTGTGGATTTTCAGGAGGAGATAGAAGTGAGCTCTGCTATCAGAGGACCATCAGCTTAGGGACTGTTAGGTGGGGGCAAGTACGGTGTGAATAACCAGATGAAATGTGGTCAATTATCATAGTTGATACCATGGCCTGATGTGCCACGGTCGGGTCATGGTCCAGCAGGTGATATGAGGAGATAACTGAGAGCTGGCCCTCAGTCTCTGCAATGTAAAGGTCAGTCCACCAGACTACAACAGCATCACCCTTACCAGCACAGGCTGAATAACAAAGTCAGGTTTGGATCAAAGCACACAGCGTACAGCCTGTTCAGAGGGTGATTTGTTGGATTGGGTGAGGGGATGCAGAGAAATTAAGACAACCAACGTCACATCGAACATTCTCAATAAACAGATTGAGTTCAAGCAAACAGCAGCGGGAGAGGTCCAGGTGGAGATGAGTATTGGAGCTCGGCGAAGAGTCTGTGGAACAGGGAACAGAATCTTTGCCCAAAGAAATGGGCACCGAGGACAAGATGGTGGGAGAAGAGTTCAACATCATGCCGTAGCCAAAATTCATTACAGTCAGGGCACAGTGGGATAACGCTGAGACCATTGTTAAGTACAGAACATTCAATATCAGATTGTGGAAGGGTAGGAGAGAGGGTGAAGGTACGACAGGAGGTGTATTTGGGGGAGGGGATGCAGACAGAGTGCAGGGCACGGGTGGGGAGGCAGGTTCCAAGGGGTCATGGACATCTCTGTGTTATTGCATCTTGTGGGCCTCATATAACTGATGAGCATGGCGAATAAGCAGAGAAAGAAATAGAATTGGGGAGTGGTGCAGCCTTGAGCCAATGAGATGTGATGCTTTTGCACAGATAAAATGTTGATATCACTGGCACTGCAATCACATGATCAGTCCTCAGGAAGTAACTGAATGAAAATGAACGTAATCTTATTGTAATGCCCTGATTCCATTGAAGTGACACTCAATCAGCAAAGTCTTACTTTTCTGAGATTTTAGACAAAACTGAAAACATAATAAATGTTGATGTTATCAACAGGACAAATTCATCCATGCTTTTGGCAGGTATTAGCAAGGGCAGAGTTTATTTGTCATTCTCAAAAGCTCTGGGGAAGGTGTCATCGTTCAGTGAGGAAATTACCAGGACAGAATTTCCTCCGATTCCCTTTGACCACTGTTTACTCAGGGTCCGTGATGCCACATGAATCAAATACTACTTTGATGCAAGGGAAGTTACTCTGGTCTCACCTCAAAAGAGGTAAACCGTGAAAATAATAAAAAGCAAAAGGGCAAATCACGGCTTGTTTGAACTAAGTGCTCACTCGACTCACAATGTTTATGGGAAAATTGATGCATGGACTTCTGATTTTCAGGAAAGGTTCATCCTATTTGTGATGAGGCTGTTTGGTTATGCACTGTGACACAGAGACAGAAAGATACTCCACTCTGGAACATGGGGAACAAAACCATCCTGTTCACGGTGCATCAGACAGTGACGGACACACACTTTTGTCTGTTCCGATTGAACATTGATCATCCCAATCTCAACATTCACTGATGATCAATAGCAGAACAGAAGCCAGCGGCTCCCATCATCCCAGTTGGAAAGCAAAAAGGGAATGCAATGGTCAGATGAAGTGAGAGGAACTGGGGAATTGGTGCAACTTACAGTGGGAGTGGCAGAAGGAGGGAGTAAAGGGAAATCATCAGTGGAAGAGCATGTAACAGCAGAAGGGGTAGTGCAAGGGAAGTAGGAGTGTGAGGAAAGAGTAGGACGAAGGAGGAAGAATGACGGATGAAGTTTTAGTGACAAGGAAAAACTTGTTTTTGGGGAAGCGGGATTGGGTGCGAAAACATCACTGTTCAGGAAAATCGAGATCAGGTTTCCGTTCAAAATTAAGAAAATATATCATGTTCTTTCTTTTCTCTCACTTGATTCTTGTTAAGATGATATATGTACTCTGCCTTTCTGTATCAAGTGCAGAGGATTTTTTTTCTTGTCTTGTGTGGTGTTTCAACATTTTTGATTTTTCTTTACAGTATGTATTTGCTTCCAATTCAAGGTAGACATGAGAATATGATTTGATCTCCTTCAGTTTTTCCATAACATAGAATTTAATTGAGTATTTATCCTCATCACACTAGCTGATTTAAACAAACAATGAATTAGTCTGTGTCCATCCTGCAGATGAAAAATGTCTCCAGCTCTGGCTATTGCAGTGGCTCCAAAAGCTTAGTGTTCCAGCGCAAGATGCCAAATCCTAGTTCATTCTAAATTATTTACAAGCTTTATGAATAAAACATGTAAAGTGTAAAAGGTGACTTCAACTCTGTGACAAAAATGTTATTTCTGGCTTCGTCATAAAAATTGTTAACGAAATCACTTTGTAAATTGACCAAAATAAGAAAAAACAGAGATTGGATTTCTCAAATTTTCCTCTGAATAACATCTGGGAAACAGGAAGTAAATCACAGTTTGTTTGTGATATTCATAAATGACGATGGTGAGCATGTGGAAAATGTGGAGGGGGGGAGGTGCAGTGGAATGCTGACCAATGTTGTGGATGACACATATCTGAGCTGAGTGACTCACAATCAGGAGAATATAAATAGATTATTCAGATAGCCAGATCAATGGCCGACGACATTTAGCACTTATAAATGTGGGATGATGCACGTCAGAAGTAATAAGACAAGTGAGTACTCAGACCAAATGGGGAGGGGAAATTTGCTCGTTTTTTCTTTGCAGCAGGGAAGGTTGAGTAGGGAACCTGCTACAGGTATACTGGAGTATAGGGGTATGGAGAAGATGAACAATCAGAAGCTGTTTCCCTTAGTGAAAGGATCAAAACAAAGGAACGCATTTTTTAAACTGAAATGCAGGGATTTGAGAGAGGATTTGTGGAATGTGTTTCGCACTGAGAGGGTGGTATGAATCTGGAATGCATTGTCTAGGAGGGTTGTTGAGGGAGGTATCCTCACAAACGTTTACAAAGCCTTTGGATGTGCACTTGCTGGCACAGACATGATAGGCCTTTAATTTGTTTCATGATTCTATGCGTTGGCGGCAATGAATGCTCTGATATATTCTGAAGCAATAAGCAATGGCAGTTGCTGGTTTGTTCCTTTGACTGGACTCAGTAAGTGGCGAGATTACAAACCAGAATCATCTCATGGAGTTTCAACCCTTTCTTCACCTACAGCATCCAAGCCATCTCTGGGAACATCCAGGGTAATTCACATGCTCAGTGCAAGCATTTTCTAACAACAGCACGAGCATTTTTCCACCTGTTTACCACCATTATTATAGCTACAGCAATGTCATGGAAACAGATTTTCCTTCAATATAATGCAGACTTCTAGCTATGAGGGTGCTATTTCTCTGAAGCATAATAAATCACTTCCCAGTTATTTACTTTGACAAACAGCAAGTTTTCCTGTGTTTTGCTGCCAGTTATTTATCACAGAATTCCCCACTCCACTCCACCGCTTCAATATTTACCCTTTAATATTTTCTTGAGCACTGTCTTCCTGATCTCTCACACCTCAATCTCTCACATCCCCCACACTCTCCATCCTCATTTGTGAATTGCTGATAAACCTCATCTCTATCATTTATTCCAACTTCCATCTCACAATGTGAACTGATATGATTACTTCCCTCAGCATGGTCATTAGACTGGCCTTGCCTGATGTGCTATTCATTTCAACCTTCTGCTCAGTTTCTGACCCGCTGCTTTGATACCAAACTCCTGGTTTATTAGTTTAAATCCATTCGACATGCACGAGCAAAGCTCCCCAAAAGGATGTTGTTGCTCCTCCAGTTAAGATGCAATCTGTCTTTTTTGTACAGGTCTCACCTGTCCTGGAAGAAATCCCAATAATCCAAAAATCTGAAACCAGCAACCCTGGACTAGATTTTTAAAATATGTTCAGCTATACTGCTGTCCTAATCCTTACCTCTTTTCCATAATGCACGGGGAGTAATTCAGAGATTACAGAGGATTGTTCTGTCTCTCTCTCTCAATCACACACACACACATTCACATACACAATCAGACCGACACTACATTACTTTGCAGAATAATACCAATAACCTTATAAATAATCAGAATGATAACTGGAATGAAGGATTTAGTTAAAGAAAGGACGAGAGAAATTGTATTTCTTCTGGATGTCAGTTTGATCGCTGAGTTGGAGAGTTCATTTTCAGATGGTTCATCACTATACTAGGGAACATTATCAGCGAGCCTCCGGTGAAATGCTCGTGTTATGTCCCACTTTATATTTATGTGTTTAGGTTTCCTTGAGTCAGTGATGTAATTTCCAGTATTGGTGATTTCATGCCTGGTCCGTTTCCTCAGAGAGTGTTAGATGGAATCAAAATCGATGTGTTTGTTGATAGAGTTCCGGTTGGATTGCCATGCTTCTAGGAATTCTCGTGCGTGTCTCTGTTTGGCTTGTCCTCGATGGATGTGCAGACCCAGTCAAAGTGATATACTTCCTCATCCGTATGTTAGGATCTAGTGATAGTGGGTGATGTCTTTTTTCCGGCTAGTTGTTGTTCATGCAGCCAGGTGGCTAGTTTTCTGCCTGTTTTTCCAATGTAGTGTTTGTTACAGTAATTGCAAGGCTTATTCTTCCTGGAGCTGAACAGACAAAGATGTGAACTTATCGCGGTGCTCAAAAGTATGAAGAAAGCTGCAGAGTAAAACAGGAAAACTCTGTTTCCGTTAGTTGGCATTACAGCATCAAGGAGTTCTAATTTCAAAATGGACAGCAAAAGAGCTGGGACTGAGATACATAAATACATCTTTATTGAGAGAGTTGTTAGGATTTGGGTTAGACTGCCTGGGAGAGTTGGAGATGACGATTCAATAAAGAATTGGACATATATAATTGGAAATCATGAATTTAATGGGCTACAGAGATAGGGCTGGCAAATGGAAGGTGTTTGGGAAACATTACTGGAGCTGGTGCACACACAGTGGCCAATGGCCTCCTACTGTACTTTAAAGGCTTGTACTGTATCATGTGTCTGATGCAAATAAAAGTCAGTATCGGATTATTTCCCGTTTTAAGTGCTCGCAATTATCTGATTATTTGGTACAGGATAAACATTTAAAATGCAAATATTGCAAGGTCAGTCTCATTATGTAGTCTATTTATGACTCAGAACATGAATATTTTAAATGTTATGTTCTGATAACGAAGACAAATATATCATTGCTTTGGCACAAATCTCTTTGAAAAGCTCTTACTTTTCCCTCACACCATAGTATGTCCTTTTTTTTCACTGTCCATATTAATTATAATTCTTTCTAAAAATCGGCAGTTTTCAAATTATTCTTCGCTAAAATTTGATAACACAAATCATTCACAGTGCATGTTGAATTATTGCCATTTCTAAATTGCTGGCTATTAGCTGAAGCTCGTACATTTCACTGAGAAATTTAACTGATTGATTATATATAAATGTATAAGAACGCTAATTCTATTTGACTGTCCAATCGTTTAATCACTCTGAACATGTAATCAGCATTTTCAAAATGTTGGAATGGCAATGTATTGTTTTGAATCCTGACATTGAATATATAATTCTGATCACAACAGTTAGGTACCATGTTCTTTATTCGACATAAACTAAAATGTGCATTTTTTATTTTTGTGTTACAAAAAAATTGATAGGAGTTTATAGTTTACTCCCATAAATATAGAATCGACCTAATTGTTTTCAGAGGTTATAGTTCAGTTGAATAATCATACTTCACATCTCATTTTTGCCCAATTCACGAAACATAGCTAACAGCTGATTATTGTTCGGGTCAGTAAACTCAACACCTTGCAATGAGCTACGCTAAAAATGGCTTCCAAAAGATTTGAAATCTTTTACAATGTTACTGGAATTCACAGTTGCCTGTGATGCTGAGTGACACACTGAAATGCTCCGAAATCTGTGCAAAGAGTTTCTAACCTGGGACAGGGCAGTTAGTCAAACATTTCTTCACAACAAATAATTTGGAATCCATCCTGGGAAAGGTGGAAGCTCGCTAACAGACTATTACTGGTCTCAGTGTAGCTACAAATAATGTCCAAATTAGGTATCAATGGCTGAACAGCAACCAGGTTTTAAAAAATCACCTTCAGTCAGAGCCTGGCCCAGTGGGCAGATGTGTCGACATGCAGTGTCAGAATCACACCGCACAACTTACTGATGGTGCTGACACCTGGCCTACCTCCCAGACACTATACAACTGCACCCTGGACTGGATGCTGGGAAAAGACGTTAAAAGCTGACAGTCTGATGCACTATCTTGAGTCTCACAAAGAAACCTCTGAAACCATACCCAATAAATGTCACCTTCGTTATCACCAGCATCAAAATCAAATTTTACCTCTCTGTGGATGGCCAGAGATTAATACATTGTTCACCAAACAGAATATATCTGAAGAAAACAGTAGCAAACGGCAGGCCAAGAAGCACGTTAATAACTGAACTTGGCGGATTCTGTCTGGTGTGTGGTGACATGCACATATTGTACTGGCACTCAGGTGACTGTAACAATGCACACCGTAAATGTAAGTTTTGACCTAACTCCTCGTCAAAGCTTCCTGATCTCACAAACATCACTCCCTCACACATTCAAGAATTGATGAGAATCTACAAGCTTGGTGAAACAGGAATCATAGTACAGGCCCTTCAGCCCTTGACGTCCTGCCGACATTTTATCCTGCTCTCAGATCAGACTAATCTACATACCTTTCATTATATGATCATTCATGTGCCTATCCGCACACCCACACTCTCTGCGTAAAGAACCTACCTCGGACATCTCCCATAAATATTCCTCCAATTACCTTAAAATCATGCCCTGTCATCATAGCCATTTCCGTCCTGGGTGAAAGTTTCTGGCTATCCACTCTATCTATGCCTCTAATCATCTTGTCCACCTCTATCAAGTCAAGTTCCATTCTTTTACGTTCCAATGAGAAAAAAACCTAGTTCCCTGAATTTTCTTTGCAAGACCTGCCCTCCTGTCCAAGCAGCGTCCTAATAAATTTCCTCAGTACACTCACCAATGCTTCCACATCTTTCATATAATGAGGGGACCAGTACAGAACACAGCATTCTAAGTGTGATCTCACCAGGGTTCCATAGAGCTGCAGCATAACCTACTTAAACTCAACCCCCATGCTAATGAAAACATCATCCGGCTTCTTATGAACCTTATCAACCTAGGTGGCAACTTTGTGGGAGCTATGACATGGATCATCAGATCCCACTGTTACTCCACAATGTATGAATCCTACATTTAACCGTGTATTATGCATTCAAATTTGACGTTCCAAACTGAATCACTTCACAATTTTCCAGGTTGAACAACAACTGTCCCTTATCAGCCCAGTTCAGCATCCTGTCAATGTCCTGTGCAAACTACAATAGCCCTCCACACTACCCACAATTGCACCATGCTTTGTTAAATTGAAAAACTTACTAATCCACCTACACTCTTCCTCATCGAAGTCATTTATAAATATCACAAACAGCAGAGGCCCCAGAAACGATCCCAATGGAACACCAATAGTCACCGGGCACCAGACAGAATGCTTGCCACCTCCCTCTGTCTTAATGGGCCAGTCAATTCTGCGTCCAGACAGGCCGCTATCCCTGTATCCGATGCGTCCTTACTTTCTGAATGAACCTACCATGGGGAAATTTACCAAACGCCTGTTAAAAACCATGTACTCCACATCCACTACTCTCGCTTCTTCAATGTGTTTGATCCCATCCTCAAAGAATTCAGTAAGGTTTGTGAGGCATGACCTGCCCCTCACAAAGCCATGCTGACTATTTCTAACCAAACTGCTTTGGAATAAATCATAAATTCTGTCTCTCAGAATCCTCTCGAAAACTTTGCCCAATGCTGATGTAAACTGACTGGTCTGTAATTCTCAGGATTATCCCTATTTCATTTCCTGAACAAGGGAGTGACATTTGCAACGCTCCAATCATCTGGCACTACTCTAATGGAGAGTGAGGACGGAAAGATTATCTCCAAAGGTACAGTAATCTCTTCACTCTCTTCCTGTAGTAAGCCAGGGTGGATCCACTCTCGCCTAGGAGATTTATCTATCCCTATGTTTGTATTTCAATCAGTCTGTACTTCACCTCACCATGTCTACTCACTGTCCAACTATCTGATTAACTGCTTTCCATTTCAGGGCTCTATACAGTGCTGCTTTCCTGACCACATATTGTTCCCTATAACCTGTTAATCATGGAATGGAAAACATGGGAAGGCACCAATGCCTTCCTGATGAAAGGCTGATGCCCAAAGCTTTGACTCTCCTGCTCCTCAAATGTCGCCTGACTGGCTGTGCTTTTCCAGCGCCACACTTTTCGACTCTGATCACCAGCGTCTCCAGGTCTCACTTCCTTCATTACAAAGGGTTGTCTCCTCTGCACACTAAGCAGGCAATTAATCAGCAGAAACTCGCTGTACTTAGAGCTGACCGCTCAGTTCTGGAAAGTTGCATTTGATGAATACATTTACCGAATACGAAATTACTATTCAACAAATATTCATTCAGTCCCAGAGTTACAGTTTTGGCTCATGAATTAGGCAGCTTGATAACGAGCAGTCAATGACTGAAGAACTCCGAGGTACAGAGTATTCCAGGTAATATATTCCAGGGTGGATGTGCTTTCCCTTCATGTTGGGTATATTATCGGACAGACAGATGTGGTAAGGGAACACGGTGACACGTGGAATTGTGAGATTTTTGCCATTACAGAGGTGTGCTTGAGGGAGATCAGGGCTGACAACTCAATATTCTGCGGTGCAAGAACTATAGGCAGCACCAGAGAGGGGTAAAGGAGGAGGTGGTGATGCATTATTAGTCAATATGGAGTCAGTTGCTGCAGTAAGAAGGGAATTAAATCGGAAACAGAAGCTTAAAGCAGGGAGAAATTGAGCAGGTCAATGGAGGCAACTTCCATATGTGTAGGGCTAAACTTAAAACGGAAGTAGAAGCGTAAATATGAAGCGTGATAAAACATTAGCGGGTAGTATGAGCGGGTTCAGAGAGATAGGGAGTAGTATATGATTTGGGAGGGGAATAGAGATATAGGGAGGTGTGCAGGGTTTGGAGTGGATTAGAGGGATAGGGAGGCGTGCAGGGTTTGAGAGAGTTATGGAGTAGTATAGTGTTTGAAGGCGGTTGGAGAGATAGAGAAGGGTTACGGATTGGATGGGGTTAGACGGTCGGGAAATGTGTAGGTTTGGAGGGGTTAGAGAGATAAGGAGGCGTGCAGGGTTTGAGAGAGATAACGGTTTGGAACAGGTTAGTGAGATAGGGAAGGGTGTGGGGATTGGAGGGGATTAGATAGATAGGGAAAGGGTTTGGTGGGGTTGAGTAAGTAGGAAGAAGTATAGGATTTAGAGGGTTCAGAAAGATAGGGAGGAGAGCAGGGTTTGGAATGGGTTAAGGAGATAGAGTGTGGTGCTGGGTCTAGAGTAGGTTGAAGAGATAGGGAAGGGAGTAGTGATTGGAGGAGCTTAGAGAGCTAGGAAGGGGTGCAGTATTTGGAAAGGGTTAAGGAGATAGGGAGAGGTGTCGGGTTTGGAGGAAGATAGAGAGATATAAAAGGGTTACAGTGCATGGAGGGTGTTATAGAGATAGCAAACGCAGTAGGGGCTGGAGGAAATTATATAGATGGGATGGGTGGAAGGTTTGCAGGAGGTTATAGAGATAGAGAGGAATGTAGGGTTTGGGGAAGGAGAGAGAGCTGGCGAACGGGGTAGGTTTGGAGGAGGTTTGAAGCTCATTGTGTCAGATCAAACACTGACACAGAAACCACCTTCTGACTCCCCTCTCTCATCCTCACGGGGTCAGATCAAACACTGACACGGAAACCTCCTGCTGACTCCCCTCCCTCAGCCTCATGGTGTCAGATCAAATACTGACACAGAAACCTCCTGCTGACTCCCCTCCCTCAGCCTCACGTGGTCAGATCAAACACTGTCACGGAAACCTCCTGCTGACTCCCCTCCCTCAGCCTCACGGTGTCAGATCAAACACTGACACGGAAACCTCCTGCTGACTCACCTCTCTAAGCCTCACGGGGTCAGATCAAACACTGTCACGGAAACCTCCTGCTGACTCCTCTCCCTCAGCCTCACGGTGTCAGATCAAACACTGTCACGGAAACCTCCTGCTGACTCCCATCCCTCAGGCTCACGGGGTCAGATCAAACACTGACATGGAAACCTCCTGCTGACTCCCCTCCCTCAGCCTCACGGTGTCAGATCAAACACTGACACGGAAACCTCCTGCTGACTCCCATCCCTCAGGCTCACGGGGTCAGATCAAACACTGACATGGAAACCTCCTGCTGACTCCCATCCCTCAGGCTCACGGGGTCAGATCAAACACTGACACAGAAACCTCCTGATGACTCCCCTCCATCTGCTGGTGGATCAGTGTCCCTCTACATTGAGCAACACTTGGAGGAAGCACTGAGATAGTGACCGAGCTGGCGGATGTATACTGGGTGGGCCATTTCAAAACCATCACCAAGAGGAGCTCAGAAGCAGCATTACTGATCGAGGTGTTCGGGTCCAAAAGGACACAACTGCTTCACTGCGTCTGCACCGGGTCAGGGGGAACGACTGACAGGTAGAAACATCCTTGACCTCAACATCACCAACCTACCGGCTGCAGACACATTGTTCAATGATCGTATTGGGAACGGTGAACTACCGCACACAGTATTTATGGAGACATTTTAGACTTTTACATTGTGAAGACCCCTGTGTATATGTGACAACATCACTGTGCTCAACGGGGCAGATTTCAATAGATTTTGGAATTTTGCACTGGCCTGTGTGAGGTGGTTCGGATCATTACCAACAGCAGCAGAATTGTACTCCAGTATAATTTTCACTACCACTGCCTGGCATATGCTTCACTTTATCCTGGCCGTCAAGCCAGGGATACACCCTTGTTAAATGGAGAAAGCAGGAAGGCCTGCCTGCAGTAGCACCAAATTCACCTCAGAATGAGATGAAGTTACTAAATTGGGCCACTTACTCACCACATGGTATAAATAGCAAATGAGACACAGATGTAACCAGTGAATCAGACCTAATCTCTACAATCCGGGTGAGTGGTGGTGGACAATCACACAACTCACTGGAGGAGAAGAATACACCAATACCACATTCCTGAATGATGGAAGGGCTTAGCACAATAATAGAAATCTAAGGCTGAAACATTCACAGCAATGTTCAGACATAAATATCGATGGGATGATCTATTTTAGTCTCCTCCAGATGGCAGTCTTCAGCTAATCCAATTCACTTTGTGTGGTATCTACACACAGCTGGAGGGATTGGAGAATGCAAAGGCTATGGGCCATGATAACATTCCATTCTGGTTGTTCCTGCTGGGATACAGCACTGGGACCTACCTGACAATGTGGGAAACTATCCGGGTGTGTTCTGTACACACACAGACAAAACATCGGACAATCAGTGACTACCCCATTGCTCTAATCCCTGTCATTAATAAAGGGATGGCAGATGTCATCTACAGTGGGATCAAGCAGCACTTCCTCAGTACTAACCTGGTCTCTAAAGCTCAGTTTGGGCTCTCATCCCTTGGGCTCATTGAAGCCTTGGTTTAATGATGTACAACAAGAGAAGATAGCTGAATTCGAGAGGTGAGGTGACAGTTACTTTTTACATGATCATAACTACATTTGACCAAATGTCATATCCAGGATTAACGGCAAAACTGGAGCAAATAGGAATGTCTGCACTGGCCGAAGTTATACCTGGTACAAAGGAAGGTGACTGGGGTTGGTGGACAGCAGCCATCTCAGCTTCGCCACAGTACCCCAGGGGCGGGGTTTCTGGGTAAGCCTGTAGATCAGAAATGTAAAGGTAGGACACCATACTCCTACAGGATGATAGAGACAACTGGTGGTAGTTTAATTGGACAGTCATCATACCTCAAGTCAGGGAAAGAATGAGTAGGACAGTCCTTTAGTCACCCCAGGAATTGAACCCACACTGTTGGCATTAATCTGCATTACAACCAAGCCATCCAACTGATTGAGCTAACCAAATCCTCGCGCAGCTCTGTGTGGTAGATATTGAAATATTATTCATTCAGATATGTTGGTAAACACCTCTGGAACTTGAAGCATGCTTCCTAGCTCAGAGAGAGGGACAGCATCAGTGAGCTACAAGAGTGCTCTCTGCCCTAGGCCCTATAATTTTCAGCTGTTTCATAAATGACTGTAATATCACAAGTGGGGATGTTTGCCAATGATTGGGCAGTATTCAACACCATTCATGATTTACTCAGATACTGAAGCAGTCCTTGTTCAAATGTAACAGAACCTGGAAACATGCAGGTGTGTGCTTAACAGTGACAATACCATTTCCATTACACATGTGCCAGACAACGATTACTTATATCAATGTAAAAGTGAACCACATCCTCTAACGTTCAATTCCACCACCATAACTGAACACACACCAAACAATATCGCGAGGAATATCGTTAACCTGAACTGGACTGACCATATGATTTCATTACCTATTCCTGTGAATGGCTTATGCTAAAACATTGACTTCTCCTGTACCTCAGATTCTGCCTGACCTGTTTTACTTTTACCGCGCCACTTTTTGACGCATATAAATTTATTAGCTACAAGAGTATGTCAGGGGCTCGAAATTCTGCAGGAATAACTGACCTCAAAATTTCCAAAAGCCTGTCCCCGATTGCTAAGACACATGTTGAATGTGTGTGTGATTAAATACTTCCATTTGCCCATGTGGGTGCAGCTTCACCCCTCATCCACTGACGCTCAGTAGCAGCAATACCTGCCATCTACACGGTGCTCTGCAGAAATTTACCAAGGCTCCTTACAATGTACCTCTGAACACCCGACCATCGAGAAGGACAAGGGAAGCAGATACACGGGACCCCTACCATGTTCGCGTTCCATTCCAAGCCAACTACCATCCTGATTGGGAAGTATATTGCCGTTCCTTCAGTGAAACTCTTTCAAGTTCCCTATCGATCAATAAATGCCGTCCAAATCACATTTCATGAATAAATTAACATAAAAGTATTGTCTCGACCTGTTCAATGCTGGACACGGTTTTGGGTTTTGTGAGCTCAGGCTGGTTGGGTCCCGGCAGTACATTGCTTGTTGTGAACAGCTGAAGGGATATGATGTTTGAAATAATCTGTCTGTCTCTCAGAGGCATGGCCTTCATACCGAGCACCACAGACACTGGCATTCTCATCCCACATTACTGAGCTCTGAGATAGACAGAAGCAACTGAAAACGTACTCATATCTGACTGGAACATGTTTAAACACACAGTGACATTGTTGCCACGAAAATTATTATGATGAATATTAGCAGGGAGAAAGTGAGGACTGCAGATGCTGGAGAACAGAGTCAAAAAGTGTGGTTCTGAAAAAAAAACTGGGACGTTCAGGAAGCATCTGAGGAGCAGGAGAATCGACTATTTGTTAACAATATTAATACAAGGGAAAGTAATTGTGTATTTTCAAAGTCATTGTAGTTAATAATAATTTGGTCTTGGGTGTGGCAATGAGACTCATCATTTCTATGCTACTTACTCTGAGTTTTCATCATATTGTTATTATAACAGTGTACTGAATAAATGGGTGAATCTTGTCCTTATTGGACAATCTAAATTTGGTATTATGAAAGGATATCGGACCATCAGTAAAGAGACTTTACTTAATGGCTGTTAACGGTTAGAACAATGTTGCAACCATTTACACAGAGATTTCCAGCTCAAGTCACACACAAGGTTGTTGGGCTGGGATCCCGCTGGCCATCAATAGAACTGCATAATTCTGTTTGGATACTGACATTGTGGGGCTAACATACACTGGATATGGTTTATGAGGGATTCAATGTAAGATGGCATGTGCTGCAGGAGTCCATCACCTTTATAACACCTTCATTCAGGATCAGTGCCAAGGTGCAGAATTACAGAGTTTAGGTGGAACACAAGAAGAGATATACTTGCAAGACATGGCTGTTTACAGGTTGTTGTTATAAATATTGAACTGTGTCTGGACCAGCGCCATGTGCTTGTCCATTGACCAGTCCGCCCCACACACATCTCCCCATTGTTCAGGTATGTCTCTAACCAGTCTATTATGAGGGATTGTGTGAGTAACTGCCCAGCTCCAGTATGGAAGCTCTCTGGACAGACTTTGGAGATAGTCAGTGTTTTGAAGGTCGTGGTGAGGCCCAGTAACACTGTGTCTGAATTCAGGCTTTTCGTCAAAGTCATTTTCAACAGCTTTGCTGCCTGCGAGATGGTGTGTTCACTGATCTGAACATGAAGTAGCTGTTTACTACAGTCACCGAATTGTGTAATTGTTAGCTGTGCGCTCTGGTAATTCAATCATTGTTCATTTCAATTGTTTTCAATGAAAAACAATGATCTTTGGTTTATTTTAAAATATGTAAGAAATAAAGTGATATTAACTCTTCATTACATAAAATGTGAAAGAGACCAGGTATATATTTCCCATGGACTAATCAAGCAACAGTCAGATATTGTCTGTAAAGCAGGAATCTGTGAACAGGACTGTGTCCCAGGCAACATCACCACCCTCTCTGGTAGGTTCTGTCCCACTGACAGGACACAGCCAGGCTGAGGGGGACAGCTGCTTGATATATAGTCAATGTAGGGTGGCATGGTGGCTCAGTGGTTAGCACTGCTGCCTTATAGCACCGGGGTGCCAGGTTCGATTCCAGCTGCGGGTAACTGCCGGTTGGGTGCTTGCACATTCTCCCTGTGTCTGCGTTTCCTCCCACAGTCCAAAGATTACAGCTCGGGTGAATTGGCCATGGTAATCTGCCAATAGTGTTCAGTGCGTTAGTCAGAGGAGTGTGTGTTGCTCTTCAGAGGGTCGGTGTGGACTGGGTGGGCCGAAGGCCAGTTCCCATTCTGTAGGGAGTCCAGTCTAATGATAGTGTTCTGCATTGATGCTGGATCTTGTGGCTGCTAGACTGCTTTGTGGCAGGTTATGGTGGAATTAATAAAAGCGAAACATATTATTGACCACATGATCGCTGATCTGCCTGCTGCAGATACGCCTCTCCATTTCATATATCAGTAAGAATGGTCACTGCACAGTCCTTATGGGGAACAGGGGCTAACTTCACATTTTACAGACTTCCCTCACCATGATATGTAGCCCCTTGAGTACTGAATGGGACAGACTTTATACATATTGAATAACAAATGATGATTCAACCAAGAGGTGCAGAGGGCCATCAGCAGCAGCAGAATCATACTCTTCACAGCTCATGGAGTCTGGATAGTTCTGAGGCTCGAGAGGAATTATAGAGATAAGGATGAGTTGTTACCTTTCCCAACACTACCTCTTTACTGATAATGATTGTTTCTCTGTCCTCATCTGCCATTGCCTCCATAGACCTCCAACAATGAGACTACACAGACAGTATGTTCCCGTTAAGGCCAAGGTTGGGAGGCGTCGAGAATGCTGCATGACCTGCGAAATTGAGGCTCTGGTCAAGAAAATGAAGGAAGGATATGGCAGGTACAGACCACTGTGTTTATGTGAATCCCTAGAGGACTCTAAGGGCAGTAGGAGTATACTCTCGGGGAAACCAGGAGGCAAAAAAGGGGACATGAGATAGCTTTGGGAAATAGGTTTAAGGAGAATCCAAAGAGATTCTACAAATACATTAAAGACAAAAGAATAACTAAGCAGAGAATAGCAACCCTCAATGATCAACAAGATTGTCTATGGAACAGCAGGAGGTGGGAGAGATTCTGTAAGTATTTCATGTCAGTTTTTACTGAAAGGGGATATGGAAGTTAGAGAAGTTGGAGAAATAAATAGTGATAACTTGGCAAGTGTACATATTACAGAGGAGGAGGTGCTGGATGTCTTTAAATACATAAAGATGGATAAATCCCTGGAATCTGATCAGGTGTATCCCAGAACATTGTGGGTAATTAGGGAAGCTTTTGCTGGGCCCCTCGCTGCGATATTTGTATCGTCGATCGCCACTGGTGAGGTGCTGGAGGATGGGCGCCATTATTTGAGAAAGGTGGTAAGGAAAAGCCAGGGAACTATTGACCGGTGAGCCTGAAGTCAGTGGCAAAGAAGTTGTTGGAAGGGATACTCAGCGACAGGATTTACATGTCATTGGAAAAGCAAGAAATGATTAGAGAGAGTCAGCATGGCTTTGTGCATTGAAATCATTAACTTGGACTTGAGAAAGACACAAGGTTACACGTAACACACTGGTTAGCAGGTTCAATACCACAGAATTCTGGCGGAACGAGCTGTTTGGATACGGAATTTGCTGGAAGGTCAAACAGTCATAGATGGACAGCACAGAAACAGAGACCCTTCAGTCCAACCAGTACATGCTGATCAGATATCCCAATGCAATCTAGTCCCACCTGTCAGCACCCGGCCCATTTCCTTCCTATTCATATACACATGAAGATGCCTTTTAAATGTTGCAATCGTAATGGCCTCCACCACTTCCTCTGGCAGCTCATTCCATACACGTACCACCCTCTGTGTGGAAACGTTGTCTCTCAAGCCTCTTTAAAGTCTATCCCCTCGTACCATAAACCTATGCCCTCGAGTGCTGGGATCCCCCAAGCCAGGGAAAAGTCTTTGTCTATTTATCCTATCCATGCACCTCATGTTTTGATATACATCGATAAGATCACACCTCAGCCTCCAATGCTGCAGGGAAAACTGCCCCAATCTATTCAACCTCTATTCAACCCCCAGCCGAGCTCAAATCCTCCAATCCTGGCAACGTTCTTGGAAATCTTTCCTGAACCCTTTCAAGTTTCACAAAATCCTTCCAATAGGAGGGAGACCATATTTGTACGCAACGTTCCAAAAGTGGCCGAACCAATATCCTGTACAGCCACAACATGACCTCACAACTCCTGTACTCAATACTTAGTCCGATAAAGGAAAGCATACCAAATGCCGCCTTCACTATCCTATCTACCTGCAATCCAAGGTCTCTTCATTCAGTAACACTCCTCAGGACCTTACCATTAAGTGTATACGTCTTGCTAAGATTTGCTTTTCCAAAATGCCACTCCTCAGCCAATTCACCCATCTGATCAAGATCCCATTGTACTCTGAGGTAACCTTTTTCACTGTCCACTACACCTCCAGTTTTGGTGTCATCTCACTAACTAAACCTCCTATGTTCACATCCAAGTCATTGATATAAATGACGAAAGGTAGTGGATCCAGCAGTGATCCTTGTAACACTCCACTAGTCACAGGCCTCCAGTCTGAAAAGCAACCCTCCATCACCACCCTCTGTCTTCTGTCTTTGAGCCAGTTCTGTATCCAAATGGTTAGATGTCCCTGTATGCCATGAGCTCTAACCTTGCTGAGCAGTCAGTGTCATAGTGGAGGGTGCTTTTTGGACTGGAAGCCTGTGAAGAGCAATATGCTGTCGGGCTGGGTACTGGGTCCACTGCTTTTTGCCATTGATATAAATGATTTCTATATGAATATAGGAGCTATGGTTAGTAGGTTTACAATAGATACCAAAATTGGAGGTTCAGTGGACAGCAAAGTTACCCGAGAGTACAATGAGACTCCGATCAAATGGGCTGAGGAGTGGCAGATGCAGTTTAATTTAGATATATGTGAGGTTCTGCATTTTGGAAAAGCAAATCAGGGCAGGATTTCTACACTTAATGGGAAGGTCCTGGGGAGTGTTGCTGAACAGAGATCTTGGAGTGCAGGTTCATAATTCCTTGAAAGTGGAATCATAGATAGGCAGGGTAGTGAAGAAAGTGTTTGGTGTACTTGCCTTTATTGGCCTGTGCATTGAGTACAGGCGTGTGACGTCATTTTGCGGCTGTACAGGACATTCATTCAGCCACTTCAGGAATTCTGCTTTCAGTCTTGGTCTCCCTGCTATTGGAATGATATTGTGAAACTTGAAAGGATTGAGAAAAGATGTAAAGGTGTTGCCAGGGTTGAGGGTATGAGCTACAGGGAGAGGCTGAATAGACTGAGGCTCTTTTCACTGGAGAATCGGATGCTGAGAGGTGACCATAGAGGTTGATAAAATCGTTTCGGGCATGGATAGGGTAAACAGCCAGGGTCTTATTCCTGTTTAGGTGAGTCCAAAACTAGAAAGCATAGGCGTGAGGGAAAAGATTGAAAAGGGATATTAGGGGCAAAGTTTCAAGCTGGACGTGGCACGTGTATGGAATGAGCTCCAGAGAAAGTGTGGAGGCTAGTACAGTTACAACATTTAAAAGGCATCTCATTGGATATGTGATTGGGAAAGGTTTAGAAGGCTATGGGCCAAGGGCTGGCATATGGGACGAGATTAATTTAGGATAACTGGTCGGCATGGACAAGTTGGACTGAAGGGTCTGTTTCTGTGCTGTACATCTCTATGACACTAATAAATTAAAATTAAGATGGGTTTCTCTTTTATGGAGAGTTAGCAGAAGGTCAGACAATTCTCCTTGTTGCTGAGAAGGTTAAGCAGTGATTTCGACCAGGAGTTGATTTGTTTCCAGGGTATTTCATTTAACGTGAGAAATTTTAAACGTCACAATTTTTAGTAACTATTTTCGGGTAACTGGCAAATAATGCAGAGGAAAAATGTGAAGATTATTTTACTCACTAAGTTCTGAGCATCTGGAACAGTTTAAAAGACAGCTGGATGCAGATACAGTAGTTATTGTCAAAACAAATTTGAAATTTAACTTTTTTAAGGAAGGATTTGGAGGGCTATGTCCAAAGGGAGGTGAGTTGGGATAGACTGGCACCTACTCCAGAGGGAGAGTACAGCCCCAATGTGCTGAATAGCCTCCAGCCCCTGTGCTCTGTGATTTTGACCCATTCACTGTGAATGATGAAGCTCATCACAGGGTAGAACCGTAGAGATGTACAGCATGAAAATAAACCCTTTGGTTAAACTGGTCCATGCTGACCAGATATCCCAACCTAATCTTGTCCCATTTGCCAACACTTGGCACATATCACTCTACACCCTTCCTATTCATATACCCATCCAGATGCCAAATGGTTTAATTGTACCAACATCCTCCACTTCCTGACAGAAGACTACATACACACACCAACCTCGGTGGGAAAAGAAATTGCCCCTCAGATCCATTTTAAATTCTTCCCCTCTCATCTTAAACCTATGCCTTCTCATTCTGGACTCCCCCACCCCAGGGAAATGACCTTGTCTATTTATCCTATTTGTCTATTTATCCTACCCATGCCCCTCATGATTTTATAAACCTCTATGAGGTCACCCTTCAGCCTTTGATGCACCTGGGACGATCCCACCACTCATGTCACAATGGGGCCTGGCTGATTGACACAGCTTCAGACCAATAGGAGAGTTGGCGTGATCCTACAGCCAATGGGAGTGAATGAGGGGTGGGTCCAGCAGGCCAACACATGACAATCAGTTTTGCAGGTGCAGTGTCACTGTGAGGGGGGACTGAATGTGAAGGAGTGGGAGAGACAGCAGATACTGGGAGAGAGATGGAGTTAGTGTGGACTGGGAAGGTTGAAAAACACTGTTTCCGTCTGCTGGACCTGAATTAGATACTCCGGGTAAATTAGAACCAAAAGAACTTCGGATGCTGTAAATCACACGCAACAACCAGAAGGTACTGGAAAAGCTCAGCAAATCTGTCAGCATCTGTGAAAAGAAATCAGTTCGCATTTTCGATCCAGTGACGCTTCCTCAGGAACTGATGTTACTAAGAAAAAAAGTCTGTTTTTATGCAGAAGGTAGGGGTTAAGGAGTAAATAATCGGGGGGGATAGAGTCCAAAGAGAGAGATAGGAGCAGTTGGACAAAGGAGTGAATAACGATCGGACGGGGGGAGGGTGAACAGCTGTTTATGGGGACTGTTAGTGGCTCACCATAGGTAGTGTGTAATGGCAGGCTATGTAACAACAAGGCCTGGTATGTGGGGTCGGGGGCAAAGACACTAGGACGTGGGAGAGTTCAGGACCTAAAATTATTGAATTTGATGTTGAAGCCAGAGGGTTGCAGGGTCCCCGAGTGGAAGATGAGGTGTTGTTCTTCCAGCTTGTGTTAAAGTGTGATGCTGGAAAAGCACAGCGAGTCAGGCAGCATCCAAGGAGCAGGAGAATTGACGTATTAGGAAGGTCAGCACTTCATCAGAAATGTGGGTGGTGGAATACGGCTGAGAGATAAACAGGGAGGGGTGTTTGGGGTTGGGGAAGCGAGCTAGGGAGGCAATAGGTGGTTGTAGATGTTGGGTTGTGGTGAGAGGGTGGAATGGATAATTGGAAAGGAAGATGGACAGGTGGGACTGTTCAAGAGGCCAGTGCCGAGTTGGAGGGTTGAATCTGAGATAAGTTGGGGGAGGGGAGATGAGGAAACCTTGATGCCGTGTGGCTGAAAGTTCCCAAAGTGGAAGATGAGGTGTTCTTCCTCCAGGTGTCGGGTGGCTCGGATTTGGGGATGGAGGACTTGCATGTCCTTGTCAGCGTGCTGGCGGAGGGAGTCGGGGGTAGCCGAAATGGTCGGCCACAGGGCGGTGGGGTTGGTTGGTGCATGTGTCCCAGAAATGTTCCCTGAAATATTCCACAATTTGGCGTCCCGAGAGCAAGGGACACACTAGGTGAGGTGTTTGGGTGGGCAGGGAAATATCTGCTGGATGTGGGAGGATTCAGTGGTGCCTTGGATGGAGTTAAAGGGAAGGTTTGGGCAAAGATTTTCCATCTCTTGCAGTGGCAAGCGAAGGTGCCTGGAGTGAAGATTGGGTTGGTGGGGAGTGTGGATCTATCGTGGACGTCACAGAATGTATGGTCTCTGTGGAATGCTGAAAGGGGTGGGGAGGGAAATATATCTCAGGTGGTTGGATCTGATGGTGGAAAGAGCAGAGGATGATGCGTTGTATCTGGGTGGAAGGTGAGGATGGGGGGATTCCATCTTTGTTGCATTTGATGGGGTGGGGTTCAAGGGCAGTGGTGTGGGAAGTGGAGGAGATACACTGGAGGGTATTGTTGACCACATGTGAGGGGAGATTGCAGTCCTTGAAATAGGAAGCCATTGGGTATGTTCTGAAGTGTTCTTCCAGCTTGCATCAAGCTTCACTGGAACACTGCAGTAAGCATGAGACAGTGATGTTGGACAGGGAACAGTTTTGTGTGTTAAAGAGCAGGCAACTGGAAGCTCAGGGTCTTTTTTGCAGGCACAATGTAGATCATCAGCTGCCATTTCCACCACCGCCACTGAGATGCAAGAAGGTTCCTGTCTCCTCCATTAACAGATTTCCACCTTCCCACTCCTTCAACTTTCCAAATGTTCCTGTCTCTCTTTGGGCTCTGTCCCCACCTATTATTTACTCTTTAACCCCTATCTCCTGCAGTCCAAAGATCTATAGGTTAGGTGAATTGGCCCAGCTAAGTTTCCCGTAGTGTTCAGGGACGTGCATTAGTTCGGGGGAAATGGAGAGTAATAGAATAGGAGAATGGCTTTAGGTGGGATAAACTTCGGAGGGTGGGTGTGGAATTGTTGGGCCAAAGGGCCTGTTTCCTGAAGGGATTCTAATTTTCCCTGCTGTCATCGGTTCTGAGGAAGGGTCACTGGACCCGCGGTAACCCATGGTGTGTGTAGGAGACGGAAAGGGGAGAGTGGCAGCAAAAACCGGATGAAATGTATCAGTGCAGACTGGGAGGATTTATTTACACTCTGCAAGTTGTTAGTCTGAATTAGAAACTCTTGGTCCCACGTTTGCAGCAAAGGGGATGATGGCTTGGGCCTCAGGCAGTGAGAGGTCCTGGGTTATGGCCGTCATCTTTATTTGGGGCAAGGTACAGCAAGGAGCATGCACTTGTCCTCTTCCTGGGTGGGGGCGGGGTGATTTGAAGAGGAGCATTTGCACATCAAACACATACCAAGAGAAGTGTTTACCTTCGCTGTTCATCTTCCACTGATTGAGATTTGTTTTGTGAATTCATTTTATAGAATATTAATTGAGAATAATTGAGACTGGGATCTCAAAAAACAAGTTTCTACAGTCAGCGGAGTCATCAGGATCTGAATATCATTGGCATTAAACTGTGGAACGAGAAAGGTTTGTCTGTTCTGTCTGTGGGAAAATATCTTCAATATTTTTGTCAAGCCAAAAGCAGAAAGATGTTCAAGTTCATGGTTGGATCACCCTTGGGGTATGAGTTCTATTCTTAGCCCTACAGCTGTGGAAGGAGGTATTGGCCTGAGAGAGAGCACAGATTTATCCAAATTACACCTCGTCTTTTTGCAGGAACTGTCAGATTTAGTCTCAATCATCCACTTTATAATGTTAATCTGTAAATTCCCTACTTCCAATTCTCTGCAAATTTCTCATTGAATTTCCTTGTGGACTTAATTTTCAGCACCATTTCAGCTGGAACGTTCCAGATTCTGACAACTGTCTGTTCATTCAGAAACTGCTGAAGTCCATTTTGACTCTGGGGTTACAAAGGGCTGAATTGAAAGATGATTTGCTGTTCCTGAGCTCCCAATGTGTTGTATTGGAACAGTACAGGAGGCTGAGGGCAGTGTAGGTGTGAGCAGACAATGCAAATGCCCGGGCTACACTGTGATTGCTGTTTGGCTCAGAGAGTGTGTTTTGGTGTTGGGTGTAAATAGTGAGGTGAGACAGGGAGAAGGTGAAGCTGAAACTCAGTTTTAGTTCAGGCCTTTCAGAAATTCACAGTCCCAATGGGAATAGCCAATTTGTCAGTGATACCTGTGGAGTATTTAAGTTTGTAAAGTATGACATATCAGCTTAAGTAAAGATTTTTTTTGTTATTGTAATGGACATGTTTGAAGTGCAGGAAGGTTACTCACTCATTTAAATTCTCTAAATGGGAGTAACTAGATGAATGTAGAGAGACGTTGTGACAGGAGCACTCAGACCCGTGGTGTGCTCCTCTTGCACAATGTGGGAAATAAGGGCAGCTTCCAGTGTCCCTGACGGCTATGTGTGCAGGAAGGGTTCCCATCTGCAGCTACTGGGAAACTGCTTTTCAGAGCTGGAGCTGAGAGTGGACTCACTGTGGAGCATCTGCAATACTGAGAATGTTATGGACAGCACGTTTAGTGAGTTAGTCACACTGCAGGTGAGGATTACACAGGCAGAAAGGGAATGGGTGAATATCAGATCTAGTAAAAGGCTCAGGAAGTGAGTACAGGAGTCCCCCGTTGTTCTCCCCTTCTCATACAGATACTGTATACCACTTGGGATTCTGTAAGGGTGGGAATGGGTGGGGTGGCTTCTCGGGAAATCAGCAACAGCCAGGTTAATCACACCACAGAGAGGTCGGCTGATCAGAACAAGAGGAATGAGAGTGGCAGGGCTATAGTGACAGGGGATTCAATAATCAGGGGTACAGCCTGGCACTTCTGTGCCCACAGACATGAATCCAGGATGGTATGTAATCTCCCTGGTGCCAAGATCCATGATATCATAGAGTGGCTGCAGGACATTCTGGAGCTGGAGGGTAAACAGCCCGTGGTCGTGCAACACACAGATACCAACGACATCACTAAACAGAGGGATGAGGGCCTGAAAGCTGGACATAGGGAGAGCAGAGATGCATTAAAATGTAACTCCTGAAATGTAATAATGTCAGACTTACTCCCAGTGCCGTGTGCTAATGAGAGCAGGAATGAGAAGGTAGATCAGCTGGATGTGTGGCTGGGGAAATGGTGTACCAGAGAAGGGTTATGATTCTTCAGGCACTGGGACTGTTTCTGGGTGGGACCTATACCAGCCTGACCGGTTACCCCTGGGCAGAGCTGAGATAAATCTGGTGGTGGCTTTTGCCAGTTCTATTGGTGAGTTTGTAACTGGTCTGGCAGGGGGATGGGAACTAAAGTGTAGGCTTCGATGGGTCAGATTCAGGACAGGGAATGGGAGGTAGAATATTAGTGATGTAGTCAGCGGCTCAGAAAGCCAAAGGAAAGGAAGATTAAACGAAGATTGAGTTCCTCTTCAGCCATCAGTCCTGACATCCCAGGAATGTGAGTCAACAAAATATGGAGCTGTGTACATGTCTATGATTCTGTGTGCTTCAGCAAAATGGACGAAATCTGCAATAAAAAAACAAAGTGCTGGAGATCCTCAGCAAGTCTGTCAGCATCTGAAATGATGACAGATGCAGGAAACATTGCAGCCTTAAAGAAGTGTTCAGATGATCACACCAAGCACTACTATATCGATTACACGCTGAGTGCAATAACATGGGACTAGAATTAATAGGTGCTTGATGACCAGCATGAATACGATGGGGCTGGAAAGTTGACGTTTCAGGTCAGGGCTATGTATCAAGACTGACAAATGGTCCTGACCCAAAACATCAACCTTCCTGCTCCTCTGATGCTGCCTGACCTGCTGCACCTCCCCAGGTCCGCATTGTACAGACTAACTTCCAGCATCTGCATCCTTAACTATCTTCACATCCCAGGTCTCATCTGGTGATGCTCCTTTACACTCTCTCAATAACCAGGAGAGCCTTCCTTGGAAAAGGGGAACAAATGTGTATACAGTACTCCAGGTGTGGTCTCACCAAGGCCCTTCCACAAAGGGATCCCTGTTCCCATCTTATCCATAATGGTCATCAAACACATATGCCTGGTGTGATCATCTAAACACTTCTTCAAGGCTGCAATGTTTCCTGCATCTGTCCCCATTTTAGATGCTGCCAGTCCTGCTGAGGATCTCCAGCACTATCTGTTTTCTGTGTTATAGAGTATTGAAAGGGGGGATTTGCAGTTGAGAAATTCAAATTGAACTTCATGTTACTTGATCCGTGCCGATCTGAATATCATTGGCCTTTTCATCTGGAAGGAATGGTTTGCATTCTGTCCGTGGGCGAATATTTCAAATCTCAGTGTGACTGGAAAAGTACTGAGACAGTGAAGTCCATGTTAGCGTGGGGACTGTGGAGAGAGATTTCATTGTTTTTTGAAAGTCTAAACAATCATGGAACATTTCCCTGGAAAAGGTAAGACACAGATTGGTTTTGTATGAGGACAATTAACCATGAAACCAGAAAGACAAAAGGATTCCTGTATCATGGAAAAATCTATGAAAATGGGATTGTTGTAATGGAGTGAGTTATCGATCATTGATTGTAATCCATTGGCGTTGTCACATCGGTTCCAGTGCCGTGGGGAAACACAGGAAATGTGATGAGTGCAATGTAGGTTTCAGTTATTCAACTGGAAAGGTGAAGAAGAAATTTACAAGGATGATGCCAGGTCTCAGGGGTCTGAGTTACGGGGAGAGGTTGGACAAGTGAGGACTTTTTTGTTTCGAGCAGAGGAAACTGCGGGGGAATATTTTATAGAAGTATATATGACCATGAGAGGCGTGTGTAAGGTGAATGCACTCGGTATTTTTTGCAGGGTCTCAAGGATTGGAGTGCATCAGGTTAAAGTTAGAGGATAATGAATACATGGGAAACTGAGGGGCAACTGTTCCACACAAAGGTGTTATGTATATGGAATGAGCTGCCAGTGGAAATGGTTGAGGTGGGTATATTAACAACACGTAAAAGACATTTGGACAAATACATGGATAGGAAAGTTTCAGAAGCAGATGGACCAAGTGAAGGGAAATGGGGTTAGTGTGGATGGACAATCTGATTGGCATGGGCCAGTATGGGCCAAAGGGCCTGTCTCTGCTGCAGGACGTTATAACTCTCAGTGCATTTGCTATTTCTCCCCCTAACTCTGTTGGTATCATGGGATGTATTCCATCAGGGCAAGGAGACTTGTTTATCTTTAGCTCCATTAGCTTGACCAGCTCTAACTCTTTCGTGATAATGGTTGTTTCTTCGTCTTCACCTTCCTCAGTCTCCTTATCAATTACTGGCATATTCTTCGTATCCTCCACTATGAAGACTGACTGTTGTGTACTCATATTCCTAAACCCTGCTGGATTGGAATAACTGGACACAGAACTCTGAGAGGTCTTCTTTGAGTCTTTATTGATGTGACACGGCAGCTCCCTGGATAGTGCACATGCAAAACACCTTCAGGCAGCATCAGGTAACTCCCCGCCTGTCCGATGTATGGCTCCCCTTCTTATACCTTTTGTGGTTTGTGACTTTGAATACAGACTGTCTCTCAATATTATCTCCATGGCAACGGCAGTTCAAAAGTCTAGTTCAGTTCAGCACTTTGTGGTTAAACCACACACCCCTCCCCCACACCCCCGTGGCTCCTTCAAGTACCTGACAGGTCCTTCAGTTTCAGTGGGTCTGTCTATCGGGATGCTGATGTGGAGGAGCTGAGGTTGGGGTGGGGTGGACAAAGTTAACAACCACACATCACCAGGTTATAGTCCGACAGGTTTATTTGGAAGTACAAGCTTTTGGGGTGTGCTGTGATTTTTAACTTGATGAGGATTATCTCTATGGTAACAGTTACGTGATTCAACAATTACAGAGGCCATATGTTCCCCAAACAATAGGTTTCCCTCTATCAGAGTAAACTGCTATTCTGTCCCTGGGGATAGCTACTCATCACTTTGTATCCCCAATTCCATCATGCTTTCTGTTGATCTTTGAAGATATTTACTTCAATTTCATAGACTCCCTTATTGCCTTGGACATGGCAGATTACTCCTTTTCCTACAGTCCTTCCTTTTTACTGATATATACTTTTGCTGAGAAATATGAAAAATTACTTTGATATTCCTCCACTGTCCATCAACTGTCCCACAGTAAAGTCTTTGCTTCCAGTCTGCATTAGCCAACTCCTGCCTCATCCTATTGTAGTCTCCTTTGTTTCAGCACAGTATCTTGGGATTGGATTTAATCTTCCCGCTTTCCATCTGTGTTCTATATTCAACCAGTTTAATGACAAGTCTTTTTATCAGATTACGAGGGGAGGCGATGTTTCTTGGGTGTTTTGGTTTCATTGTCAGTGATCTTGGCTTTGTAACAAAGTACAGGATAGATATTCATAACAGAGTATTCTGGAAGGTGTGAATGTACGACACAGTCTAAAACCATAAATCACTGTCTCCACTCAGTTTAAAGTTGCAAAATCATTATCTCCTACACGCTTCCTCACTACCTAGTTTTGGAACGCTAATCCACCTGACTATCCTGCTGTTGCTGAAAATCTCCTTTGGTGAAGGTGGTGAGTTTTGGATTCATCTTTCCAGTTATTACCGTAAGAAGATAAACACTGGGTACAGGGGAGGCAATGCAGCCCGTCGAAAGAGCTCCACCATTTAATACTATTATGATTGAGCTGACCTTGGTCTCAGCTGGATTTTCCCGCCTGCTCTCTCTCACACTTCAACTCATTGCAAATTAAAAATCTTTATCTCTTCATTAAATTTTCTCATGTCTTGGCATCCACCGCATTTTGAATAGGAAATTCCACAAATTCACAGCACATCGAGATAGGTACATTCTTCATGAGAATAGAATAGAATCCCTATAGTGCAGAAACGGGTATTCATCCATCTAATCCACACCAACCCTATGATGAGCATCCCATTCAGACCCACCCATTCCCTGTAACCCTGCATTTCCCGTGGCTAATTGCCTAACCAGCACATGCATGGATCCTGTGAGCAATTTGGCATGACCAATCCACCTAACCTGCACATCTTTGGACTGTGGGAGGAAACTGGAGCACCGAACAAAACCATGCACACATGGGGAGAATGTGTAAACTCCACATAGTTGCCTAACGCTGGAATCAAACCCGGGTCCCTGACGCTGTGAAGCAGCAGTGCTAGCCACTGAGCCACCTCTGCTTAAAATCTGCTGCCCATTATTACCCTCCCCACCCCGCAATTGGCTGAATGTATATTCCTTACGTCAGAAGTCCGGGTGTCTAAGCGGATGTCTCAGTAAATCCCAGTGACAGCCCACATGTCCTGTGTGTCTGAATAGATATCCTATACACAACACCCTCCAGCCCACACTTTCTTTCACTTTCCAGGGACAGATCTCCAGAGGTTTCATGGGGACTACAACTTCCACAGTCCCTGAGGCAGGGACCACAAGTGTGTGGGGAAACCCAACACTGTACATGTACAGAATGTGGGCGGGTTTTGAAGCATGTTCTTTGGGGTAACTAGCGGAAAGCATTTCACACTGTGATTGGCAGGAAAAGGGACGCATCTGCCTATAGTATTGATCACTTTGGGGGGGGGGAGGGGGTCAAAGTGTCACTACGCCTAGATGGGACCAAGTTCCATTCGCAACTTGTCATAACACTGGGAATTGACCAATGGGAAACAAGGAAGAATCTGACCCATTCTCCCAGACTGAAGGTTCCTCTTCTGTCCAGGATCTGCCACCTCCCTTTCTGTTTCCTTTTGTTTCATTCTGCTGTTACATTATTGAATTGCAGCAACTGAAGGGAAAGGAAGTGAACCCAGAAAGGGTGCAGACTGTAACCAGGGACGGGAAGTGGTGGCATGGATCTGTTTATCAGTTACTCCATGAGAATGGGGAGGGTGTACATTAGGGGGCAGTAGAGTCAGAATGGTGGGAGAGAGTAAGTGGGCTGGAGGGTTACAACTTTGGGGGAAGAAAGGGGAAAAAGATATTCCAGAGAAACTAGAATTGTCTTCTGAATTTTTAATATGTACATATTGCTTTTATACAGGGTGCTCGATAGTGAAGATTTGCAGACTGAAATCTCAAAATCAGGTGCAGATTGTGATTAAGTTGTCCAGCATTTGATGAACCAAAGATGGAGAATCACTGGGCCAAAATCCTGAGACACTCTCTCTCCCAGCATTGTCGGTCTATCTGTGACAAATGGACTGCGAATGGTTCAAGACAGCAGCTCACTACCATCTTCTAAAGGGTAACAAGAGATGGGGAATAAATGCTGGCTGAGCCAGTGATGCCCATATCCTGGAAACGGGTTCTATCTCCAATTGCTGAAACCCAGTTGATGTTACTGCAGGATGATGAGGAACGCTGAGTGCATCCTCCAGGAGGCAGCACCATCACATTACCACTGCCTACACCCACACAGTAACACCGCTACGCCTCTGGAACAAAAGGCAGTGAAGCTAAATGAGGACTTAGATATAGTTCTTCAAGGTAAAGTCATGAAAGGGGATTGGAACACAGCAGGAACAGGAGACTGAGCTAGATGGTCAACTGTTTCCCATTGAATGGTGGAGCAGGATTGAAAGGATGAATGGCCTCCTCCTGCTGCTATCTCCCAGCTATGTATATAACCATGGAGCCCGGGTAGGAAGGAGTAGGCAGGGATTCTCCAGGCGATTGCACTTCCACAACAGTTTTCAGTGAGGGATGTTTTGATGGATTTTATTTAACATTTATCTTTAACACAAGGTATCTAAATTTTGGCTTTAAAATGTTACAAAAGCTTTTTGCACAGAAAATAAAATTAAAGAAAATAACGTAAACTGTATGAATATAACAGTTTTAAAGCTTTCAACCTCCTGTAAAACAAAATCCTGTCTATTCCCAGACACCATCACTTTCCAGCTACTCAAACTCCAGAGAAATATTCCCTCCCTGTTTGAACCTTTGGTTTGATTTAACTGCTTTTCAGTTCTCGTTCTGTGAGCTGTGAAGGGTTCTTTTTCCCCATTTCTCTGACCCAGAAATGTGAGCACAGCAACCTTCCCACCATCAAAATTATCATTATGCCATTTTGCTTTTGGTTAACCTATAATCACCAGCTGTGCAAAAGTGAGGACTGCAGATGCTGGAAACCAGAGCCTAGATTCGGGTGGTGCTGGAAAAGGCCTCTCGCCAAAACGTTGATTTTCCAGCTCCTCGGATCCTGCCTGACCTGCTATGCTTTTCCAGCACCACTCTAATCTAGACATATAATCAAGAGCAGTAAACCATTTGTGTAACCAATTGAATATTTCCAAACAAAGCCTATTACGTGTTAAGCAAACCATTACAAGTGACAGAGTGAGAAGGGACTAAATCAAAGTAAGAGTTGTGTGGAGGGGGCAGGGGTGGAGATAAAGTACTGTATCCCCTGCGGTGCCCACCTCTATCTAAAGGCATCGAGAGCATTGATCCACACCACATGCTCCTTCTCCAAGGACACCCTGCTGTGTAGCCTTTATCCTCAATCATAGAATAAAATCCCTACAGTGTGGAAGGAGAGCATTGGCCCATCAAACCCCACTGACCATCCGAAGCACATCCCGCCCAGAGCACTCTATCACTGTAACACTGCATTTCCCATGGCTGATCCACATAGTCTGCACAATCCTGGATACTGTGGACAATTTAGCACGACTGATCCACCTAACCTGCACATCTTTGGACTGTGGGAGGAAACCAGAGTACCTGGAGGGAACCCTCACTATAATGGGGAGAATGTGGGAACTTCACGCAGGGCGTTGGACAAGGCTTGACTCCAACCTTGTACCTGGTGCTGTGAAGCAGCCGTGCTCCAATCACAATTGAAATCAAAACAGATGATCCCTGCTCCTTGTCACATTGCTGTTTGTGGAGACTTACTGCTCAGAGAGACAACCTGAGGTTCAGAAAGTGGCAATGTAAGTTCAGTCACCTCCAGCCCAGTTAATGTGGTTAACAACAACAACATCAATACTCCAATAGTGTCATCATGTACAAGGTCCACTCCTGACTCTGATGGACAGTAACATCAGAATCAGAGTCCTGCAGTCCACACGGAGCAGGGGAATGACCACTTCCCTGTGAGCACTCACTGGGCTCTCAATCGGGTTGAGGACGCAGCAAATCCCTTGTCTCACAGAGGGGTGAACAGCTCCTACCCAATGTGAACACGCTGGGGTCTTGGGGGCAGGATGAATCACTGAATCCCCTCTCCCACACTTCCCATCTGAATGGCCTCTTCCCCTGTGTGGGCTCACTGGGGACTCCGCATTTGAGTGAATCTCCCCCACACTGGGAACAAGTGAATGATCTTTCCCCACAGTGAGCTCCCTGGTGTTTAAGCACGTCAGAGGACTGAGTGAATGCTTTCCCACACACTGAGCAGGTGAATGGCCTCTCCCCGGTGGGAATGCACTAATGTCTCTGCAGGTGAGAGATTTGAATCAATCCTTTCTCACACATTGAGCAGGTGAAGGGTCTAAATCCATTGTGCTATCTCTGTTGTCTCAGCAGATTGTAAGATCGAGTAAATCCCTTCCCATACATGTGGCAGGGAAACGGCCTCTCCGCAGTGTCACTATGTCGGTGAGTGTCCCACTTGGAGGGTTAAGTGAATTCCTTATTCTAATTGAGCCCGTCGTCCTGTTTCTCTCAGTTATTAATGACAACCTCATTCCCCTCGCACCAGAACCTGTTCCAAATAATGTTCCAAAACAGGCAGAATGGTCAGCTGAAGCTGGTCACCTGACTGGTCACTGGTCCTGAAAGTTTCACTCTCCACAGATGCTGCCTGACCTGCTGTGCTTTTCCAGCGCCACACGTTCACGCAAGCTGGAAGAACAACACCTCACCTTCTACTTGGGAACCCTGCACCCCTCTAGCCCCATTATCAAATTCAATCATTTTACGTCCTGAACTCTACAATGTCCTAGCGCCCTAGCCTCTAAACCCACATACCAGGCCTTGTTATTACAGCCTACCATTACACATTACCTATGGTTAGTTACGAACAGTCCCCATAAACATCTATTCACCCTCCCCCAGCCAGATCGTTATCCACTCCTTTGTCCAACTGCTCCCATCTCTTTGGAATCTATCACCACCTATCATTTACTCCTTCACCCCTACCTTCTGCATATAAACCGACATTTCTTTTCAGTAACATCAGTTCTGAGGAAGGGTCAGCAGATCCAAAATGTTAATTCTGATTTCTCTTCACAGATGCTGCCAGACCTGCTGAGCGTTACCAGTCCCCTTTGGTTGTTGAGAGATTTGCAGCATCCGCAGTTCTTTTGGTTCTAATTTACCAGGAATTTCTAATTCAAGTCTAGCAGCCTAAAACCATGCGGTTATAAACCCTCCCAGTCCACAATAGCTCCATTTCTTCCCCAGAGTTTGCAGTTACTCCCCCTCACCGTGACACTGCGCCTGCACAGCACATAAGCACGTGTTGGCATGCTGGACCCACCCCAATTCACTCCCATTGGCTGGAGGATCACACCAATTCTCCTATTGGTCTGAAGCTGCTGTCAATCACCCAGGCCCCATTGTGACACGAGTGGGCTCCTCACAAGAGCATCGGATGCTGAGGGGTGACCTCATAGAGCTTTATAAAATCATGAGGAGTATGGATGGGAAAAATAGACAAGGTCTTTTCCCTGAGGTGGGGGAGTCTGGAACGAGAGGGTGTAGGTTTAAGGGCAGAGGGGAAAGATTTAAAAGGGACCCAAAAGGCAACTTTTTTCACACTGAGATGGGTGTGTGTATGGAATCTTCTGTTCAGGGAAGTGATGGAGGCTGGTACAATTACACCATTTGGCATCTGGATGGGTATGTGAATAGGAAGGGTATAGAGGGATATGTGCCAAGTGTTGGCAAATGGGACTAAATTAGGTTGGGATATGTGGTCGGCATGGACCAGTTCGACCAAAGGGTCCATCTCTATGCTGTATGTCTCTATGACTCTGCCCTAGGATGAGCTTCATCATTCACAGTGAATGGGTAGTAACACAGATCACAGGGTTTGGGGCTATTCAGCCCATTGGGGCTGTACTCTCCCCCTCTGGAGATGGGACCAGACTATCCCAACTCACCTCCCATTTGTCTGTAGCCCTCCAAATCCTTCCTTAAAAAAATTAAATTCCAAATTTTGTTTTGACAATAACTACTGAATCTGCATCCAGCTGTCGGTCAAACTGTTCCAGATGCTCAGAACTTAGTGAATAAAATAATCCTCACATTTTTAACCTGCATTATTTGCCAGTTACCTGAAGGGAGTTACTAAAAATTGTGATGTTAATAATTTCTCCCTGTCTCTCTGTAAATTAAATATCCTGGAAACAAATCTGCTCCTGGTTGAACTTACTGCCTAACCTTCTCAGCTCCAAGGAGAATTATCTGATCTTCTGCTAACTCTCCATAAAAGACAAACCCATCTTAATTTTAGTAGTGACATAAAGATGTACAGCAGAGAAACAGACCCTTCGATCCGACTTGTCCATGCCGAACACATGTCCTAAATTAATCTCATCCTAATTGCCAGCTCTTGGCCTATACCCTTCCAAACTTTTGCTAATCACGTACAACTTTTCAAAGTCATAATTGGGTAATTGTACCAGCCTCCACACTTCCTCTGGCAGTTCATTCCATGCACATACCATGTTCAGCTGGAAATATTGCCTCTTAGATCCCTTTGAAATCTTTTCCCTCACACCTGATGCCTGTGCCCCAAGCTTTGTACTCACATATCCTGGGAATAAGACCCTGGGATTTCACCCTATCCATGCCCCTCACAATTGTATCCGATAGTCCAGAGAAAACAGCCCCAGCCTATTCACCCTGTACCTACATAGCTCAAACCCTCAACCCTGGCAACATCTTTGCGGATCTTTTCCGAACCCTTTCAAGTTTCACAATATCATTCCGATAGCAGAGAGACCAGGATTGAAAGCAGAATTCCAGAAGTGGCTGTATCAATGTGCTGTGCAGCCGCAAAATGACGTCCCAGCTCCACTACTCAATGCACTGACCAGTAAAGGCAAGTACACTAAACACCTTCTTCACTACCCTGCCTATGATTCCACTTTCAATGAACTATGAACCTGTACTCCAAGGTCTCTTTGTTCAGCAACACTGCCCAGGACCTTCCCATTAAGTGTATAATTCCTGCCCTCATTTGCTTTTCCGAAATGGAGCACCTCATATTTATCTGAAATAAACTCGATCTGATAATCCTCAGCCCATTTGATTGAAGTCCCATTGTACTCTGAGGTAACCTTCTTCGCTGTCCAGTGCACCTGCAATTTTGATGTCTACTCTAAACCCACTAACTGTACCTCATATATTCACATAGAAACCACTGATATAAATGATGAAAAGCAGTGGACCCAGCATCGATCCTTACACCATATTGCTCATCACAGGCTTCCAATCCGAAAAGCACGACCCACCCTCTCCAACCTTCCAGCCAATTTATATCCTAATAGCTGGTTTTCTCCGTATCCCATGGTGTCTTACTTGCTAACCAGTCTGTCATGTGGAACCTTTTTGAATGTCTTTCTGAAGTCCAAGTTCGTGATTTATGGACAAAGCCATGCTGACTATCCCTAATGGAGAAAGTGAGGACTGCAGGTGCTGGAGATCAGAGCTGAAAATGTGTTGCTGGAAAAGCGCAGCAGGTCAGGCAGCATCCAAGGAACAGGAGAATCGACGTTTCGGGCATAAGCTGCCTGACCTGCTGCACTTTTCCAGCAACACATTTTCAACTCTGATTATCCCTAATCACTTCTTGCCTTTCCAAATACATATAAACCTGTCCTTTAGAATTCCTTCAAACACCTTGTCTGCCACTAACCTCAGGCTCACAGTGTATTGTTCCCTGACCTTTCCTCATCACCTTTCTCAAATAATGGCGCCTGTCTTGCAGCACCTCACCTGTGGTTATCGGTGATAGAAATATCTCAGCGAGGGGCCCGGCAATCACTTCCCTAACTTCCCACAAAGATTTGGGATAGACCTGATCAAGTCACACAGATTTACTCAGCTTTATGTATAAGACATCCAGTACAACCTCCTCTGTAATATGGATAGTTGTCAAGTTATCACTATTTATTTCCCCAAAGTCTCTAGCTTCCATATCCTCTTTCAGTAAAAGCTGACATGAAATCCTCGGATAGAATATCTCCCACTTTCTGTGGTTCCACAGACAACCTTGTTGATCTTTGAAGGTCCCTATTCTCTGCCTGGTTACACTTTTGTCCTTAGTGTTTTGTAGAATCTCTTTGGATTGTCCTTAAACCTCTTTCCCCCCAAAGCTATCTCATGTATATTTTTTGTCCTCCTGTTTTCCCTCGAGTGTACTCCTACTGCCCCTATACTCAGACCCAGCTGTCTGTACCTGCCATATCCCTCCTTCATCTTTTTGATCAGACCCTCAATTTCTCTAGACATACAGCATTCTCTACACCTACTAGACTTGGCCTTAACAGGAACATACTGTCTATGTACTCTTGTTGTCTCATTTCCACAGGCCTATGGAGGCAATGGCAGATGAGGATATGGAAACAGTCATTCTCAGTAAAGAGGTAGTGTTGTGAACGATAACAGCCCAAAGGTACATCGGTCTCCTGGCCATGATGGAATGCATCCCAGGGGACTAAAAGAGATGGTGAAGGGTCTATTGTCCTTCCTTGCGAGAGGGATGGTTATGCTGCAGCTGTATAGGGTGCTGGTGAGGCCACACCTGGAGTACTGTGTATAGGTTTGATCTCCTTACTTCAGCAAGGACGTACTGACACTGGAGGGGGTGCAGAGGAGGGTCACTAGTTTGAGTCGGGAGTTGACAGGGTTGGTGTATGTGGATAGACTGAATAGACTGGGACTATACTTGTTGGAATTTAGAAGAATGGGAGGTTGTATTGGAAAAAATAAAATTAAGAAGGGAATAGATAAGATAGAAGCAGGGAGGTTATTTCGATTGGGGGGGTTGCGGGTCAAACTGGAGAGCATAGCGTCAAAATAAGGGGGTATCTGATTTAGGACAGAGTTGAGGAGGAACGTCTTCAGCTAAAGGGTTATGAATCTGTGGAATTCCACAGCAGTTGACGTTATTAACTTGAATGTCTTTAAGGCAAAATGTACATTTGTAAACATGAAAGAAATTAAGGGTTATGGTGAGAGAGCAGGAATGTGGAGCTGAGGCCATGAAAAGATCAGCCCTGATCTTATTGAATGGCAGAGCAGGCTTGAGGGGCCAGATGGCCTACTCCTGTTCGTATTCCTTCTGTTCTTATTTTCCCACTTTCCAGCCGTCCCTTTACCTGGGGTTGCAAAGAAATATTGAAAGTTCTCACCTTTTACCGTCAAAATTCACCTTTGTCAACTAATGAACGCCAAATTTTAGAACTGGTCTATTATTTTCTGCAACTATTTTAAAACGAGTAGAATTATCGTCAGAGAATCCCAAGTGTGGAAGCAGGCCATTCGGCCCATCACATCCACACGGGCCCTTAGATCCTCCTATCTTACCCCTGTAGCGCTGCATTTCACATGGTCAATCCCTCTCGCCTGCACATGCCTGAACACTTTTGGCAAAATCACATGGCCAATCCACCCAACCTGCACATCCCTGAACACTTTTGGCAAAATCACATGGCCAATCCACCCAACCTGCACATCCCTGAGCACTGTCGGCAATTTCACATTGCCAATCCACCCAACCTGCACATCCCTGAACAATGTAGGCAAAATGACATGGCCAACCCTCCTCGCCTGCACATCCCTGAACACTGTAGGCAATTTCACATGGCCAATCCACCCAACCTGCACATCCCTGAACACTGTCGGCAAAATCACATTGCCAATCCATCCAACCTGCACATCCCTGAACACTGTCGGCAATTTCACATGGCCAATCCACCCAACCTGCACATCCCTGAACACTGTCGGCAATTTCACATTGCCAATCCACCCAACCTGCACATCCCTGAACACTGTAGGCAAAATGACATGGCCAACCCTCCTCGCCTGCACATCCCTGAACACTGTAGGCAATTTCACATGGCCAATCCACCCAACCTGCACATCCCTGAACACTGTCGGCAAAATCACATTGCCAATCCATCCAACCTGCACATCCCTGAACACTGTCGGCAATTTCACATGGCCAATCCACCCAACCTGTACATCCCTGAACACTGTCGGCAATTTCACATTGCCAATCCACCCAACCTGCACATCCCTGAACACTGTAGGCAAAATGACATGGCCAACCCTCCTCGCCTGCCCATCCCTGAACACTGTAGGCAATTTCACATGGCCAATCCACCCAACCTGTACATCCCTGAACACTGTCGGCAATTTCACATTGCCAATCCAGCCAATCTGCACATCCCTGAACACTTTTGGCAAAATCACATGGCCAATCCACCCAACCTGCACATCCCTGAACACTGGAGGCAATTTCGCATGGCCAATCCACCCAACCTGCACATCCCTGAACACTCGGCAAAATCACATTGCCAATCCACCCAACCTGCACATCCCTGAACGCTGTCGGCAATTTCACATGGCCAATCCACCCAACCTGCACATCTCTGAACACTGTCGGCAATTTCACATAGCCAATCTACCCAACCTGCACATCCCTGAACACTGTAGGCAATTTCACATGGCCAATCCACCCAACCTGCACATCCCTGAACACTTTCGGCAAAATCACATTGCCAATCCACCCAACCCGCACATCCCTGAACACTGTCGGCAATTTCACATGGCCAATCCACCCAACCTGCACATCCCTGAACAATATGGACAATTCAGCCTGGATTATCCACCCAACCTGCACATCTTTGGACTGTAGGAGGAAACCCGAGCACCTGGATGAAATCCCCACCGACAACCTCAATAAGGTGATCATCCTCTTCTTATTTCCCAGTTCCACTCAAGTAATTTCACCGGGCGAACCCCCATGATTCTCCTCCCGAAGCACAACAGTAATGTTATCCCTAATCAAAAGCACCATTCCACCTTCGCTCTTATCCCACTTTCTCTCCTTCCTCTTATATCTATTCCCTGGAAAATTAAGCTACCTGTCCTTTCCAGCCTAAACCACGTTTCTGTAATACCCACTATATCCCCAGTCCCATGTTCAAAACCATATCTTAAGCTCATCTGCTTTCCCTGTCAAATCTCTTGCATTGAAATAAATGCAGTGCAGTGCTATCAAAAGGACAGACTGATAGGCAGAGGGGGTGGGATGGCCCTGTTGGTGAGGGATGACGTTCAGTCCCTTACGAAGGGGGAGACACAGAATCAGGAGATGCAGAGTCAGATTGGAGGGTGGCTAATGTTGTCCCAATTTTCAAGAAAAGTGGGAGAGAGAAAACAAGGAATTATAGACCGGTTAGCCTGATGTCAGTGGTGAGAAAGATGCTGGAGTCAATTATAAAACATGAAATTATGGCTCATTTGGATAGTGGTAATAGGATTCGTCAGAGTCAGCATGGATTTACAAAGGGAAAATACTGACTGTGATTGAAAATTGGCTGGCTGACAGGAAGCAAAGAGTAGCGATAAACGCTTCCTTTCGGAATGGCAGACAGTGACGAGTGTGGTACCACAAGGTTCGGTGCTGGGGCCGCAGCTGTTTACAATATACATTAATAATATAGATGAACATATTAAAAGTAATATTAGCAAATTTGCTGATGACACAAAGCTGGGTGGCAGGGTGAAATGTGAGGAGGACGTTATGAGAATACTGGTTAACTTGGACAGGCTAGGTGAGTGGACGGATGCATAGCAGATGCAGTTGAATGTGGATAAATGTGTGGTTATCCACTTTGGAGGCAAGAATAGGAAGCCAGATTACTATCTAAAAGTAGTGAAATTTGGTAAAGGGGAAGTACAACGAGATCTAGGTATTCTTGTACATCAGTCAATGAAAGCAAGCATTCAGGTACAGCAGTTAGTGAAGAAAGCTCACTGCATGCTGGCCCTCATAACTATAGGAATTGAGTATCGGAGCAAAGAGGTCCTTCTGCAGCTGTACAGGGCCCTGGTAAGACCGCACCTGGAGTGTTGTGTGCAGGTTTGGTCTCCACATTTGAGGAAGAGCATTGTGGCTGTTGAGGGAGTTTTGGGTAGGTTCATGTGGTCAATTCCTGGAATGGCGGAATTATCATATGTTGAAAGATTGGAGCGACTGAGCTTGCAGACACTTGAGTTTAGAAGAATGAGAGAGGATCTGATAGAGACCTCCAAGATTATTAAAGGGGTGGACACTCTGGAGGCAGGAAGCATGTCTCCACGGATGGGTGAGTCCAGAACCAGAGGACACAGTTTAACAATAAGGGAGAGGCCATTTAGAACAGATTTGAGGAGAAACGTCTTCACCCAGAGTAGTGGACATATGGAATGCACTGCCCCAGAAGGCAGTGGAGGCCTTATCTCTGGATACTTTCAAGAAAGAGATGGATAGAGCTGTTAAAGATAATGGAATCAAGTGTTATGGAGATAAGACAGGAACAGGATACTGATTGTGGACGATCAGCCATGATCATAATGAATGGCGGTGTTGACTCAAAGGGCAGAATGGCCTATTCCTGCACCTATTGTCTATTGTACCTTGTCAGTCCTACCTCATTCTGTGGCTTGCCCTTGCCTGCTTTGCCTGTCAAACTTCTCAACTCTACCAGCCTCAGACTTACCTCCTTTCTCACTATCTCTTTGGGTTTACTCCCACGCACTTACTGGTTTAATGTCTCACGAGTAGCACGAGCAAATCTCCCTGCTTGGATATTAGACACCTTTCAATTCAGGTGTAATCCATCCTTCTTATGCACGTTAATTCTACCCCAGCAGAGATTCCAATGATCCAACAATGTGAATCCTTCTCCCCTGTATCAGCTCCTTAGCCACTCATTCATCTGCTCTACCCTGCTATTCCTACTTTTTCTAGCATGTGGCACCGGGAGTAATCCAGATATTACTACCCACAAGGACCTGCTTATTATCCTCCAGGCTAACTTGCTATATTCTCTTATCAGGACTTCATTCGTTTCTCTTATGTCATTGGTACCAATGTACAGCGACCTCCCACTGATCATTCTCCCCTTTCAGAATATTCTGCACCCTCAGAGCCATCCTTCACCCAGGCAGTCGGGAGGCACCACCCCATTCTGATGTCTCACTGATAGCTACAGGAACTGCAGTCTGTGCTGTAGACTAGAGAGCTCCCTGTCACCATCGATCGCGTGGAACTGGATATATCTCACATTAAACTAGTTACTTGGCTGTCAGTGCGATATTCCCCTGAGAGTGTGACGCCTTCCAATACAGTATACTTGTTTGAGAAGGAAATAACCACAGGAGACTCCTGCACTACTTGCCTTCCACTCCTCCCTTTCTGAGAGGAAACCCATCTCCCCGACTGGATCGGCTGTTTTCCTACCTTTCTGAAACTGCCACCTATCACACCCCCTGGCTCCTGTAAATTCTTCATTACCTTTAACCGTCGCTCCATCTGATCCACGAAATCCTACAGGATTTGCATCCTCACTTCCTGCAGACAATTAGGATCATTGAAACTTCCCTTAATCTCCTAAATCCAACAGGAAGAGCACATCACTGTACGAATGGCCATCTCTGCACCTTAACTGTCCACAGACCCAGAAAAAGGCACACAGTCTTACAGCTTTACAAAACACTACTCTAGAATATATTAGTACCAATATTTTATATTTAAAACTTAATCAAAGAATTATAAGATGTATATTTAAAGAAATAAACCGTCACCCCACTGAATGTTGTAGCTTTACTAAAATAAAACAGACTAAGATTTATCTTTGAAGAGACCGAAACCCACTGAGCTGTGAGTCACAGATGAACACCACTAAACAGAACCTTTGGTCAAATCTGTCCATGCCGAGCAGATGTCCGAACCTAACCTTATCCCTCTTGCCAGCACCTGGGCCATATCCCTCTAAATCTTGCCTCTTCATGTCAAGTATCCAAATGCCTTTAAAATGCTATAATTGTCAGCCTCCACCACTTCTTCTGGCAGGTTATTCCATACACGCACCACTCTCTGCGTGAAAAGGTTGCTCCTTAGTTCCCTTTTATATCTTTCCCCTCTCACCCTCAACCTATGCTCTCTATTTCTGGACTCTCCTACTCAGGGAAGAGACCTTGTCTGTTTACCCTATCATGCTACTAATGATTTTATAAACCTCTACGGAGGTCACTCCTCAGTCTCTGATGCTCCAGGTAAAGAAAGCCCCAGTCTCTTTGCTCTCTTCCTGCAGCTCAAACCCTCCAACCCTGGCAATATCCTTGTAAATCTTTTCTGAACCCTTTCAAGTTTCACAACATCCTTCCGATTGACGGAGAACAGAACTGCACACACTATTCCAAAAGAGGCCGAACCAATGTCATGTACATGACCTTGCAACTTCTATACTCAATGCTTTCATCAATAAAGGAATTTATTCCAAACACTTTCTTCAATATCCTATCTACCTGCAACTCTACGTTCAAGGAAATATGAACCTGCACTGCAAGATATCTTTGTTCATCAACACTATCTAGGAATTTGCCACTAAGTGGATCAGTCCTGTTAAGATTTGCTTTTCCCAAATGCAGCACGTCTCATTTATCTGAATTACACTCAATCTGCCACTTCTCACCCATCTGAACAATGTCCTGTTGTAATCTGAGGTAACCCTCTTCGCTATCCATTGTACCTCAAATGTTGGTGTCATCTGCAAACTTACTAACTGTACCTCCTATGCTCATATCTAAATCATATATATACACGATGAAAAGTAGTGGACCCAGCACTGATCCTTGCGGCACTCCACTGGTCACATGCCTCCAATCTGAGAAAGAAACCTCCACCACCACCCTGCCTTCTGCATTTTAGCCAGTTCTGTATCCCAACGGCTAGTTCTCCCTGTATTCCATGAGATTTATCCTTGCTAACCAGTCTTCCATGGAGAACCTTGTCGAGCGCCTTACTGAATTCCATAGATCATGTCCACCTCTCTGCCCTCAACAATCCTCTTTGATACATCTTCAAATAACTCAATCAAGTTTGTGAGACATGATTTCCAACACACATAGTCATGCTGACTATCACTAATCAGTCCTTGCTGTTCAGAATACATGCGCATCTTGTTCCTCAGGATTCCCTCCAACAACTTGCCCAGCATCAATGTTAGGCTTACCAGTCGATAGTTCCCTGGCTTGTCCTTACCACCTTTCTTAAATAGCGGCTCCACGTTAACCAACCTCTAGTCTTTCGGCATCTCACCTGTGATAATCAATGATACAAATGTCTCAGCAAGAGGCCCAGCAATCACATTCCCAGCTTCCCAGAGTTCTAGGGTACACCTGATCAGGTGCTGGGGATTAACCAAGCTTTACGGGTTACAAGACACCCAGCACGTCCTCCTCTGTAAGCTGGACATATTCAACATGTCGACATCTATTTCCCCACATTCTATATTGCCCATGTCCTTCTCCACAGTAAACACTGATGCAAAATATTCGGTTAGTATCTCTCCCATCTCCTGCAGCTCCACGTTTAGGTTACCTTGCTGATCTTTGAGGAGCCCTATTCTCTCTCGAGTTACCCTTTTGTTCTTAATGTATTTATAAACACCCTTGGGATTAGTCATAACCCTATTTGCCAAAGCTTTCTCATGTCCCCTTTTTGCCCTCCTGATTTTCCTCTTAAGTTTGGAACAACTCCTGCTTTGGAACAACTCCTGCATGACGTATCCAGTCACTTTTACCAGACCTTTGCCAGTATCCCTCTAAACCCTTCCTGTTTATATACCCATCCACATGCCTTTTAAATGTATTTCTATCAGCCTCCACTATTTCCTCTTATTCCATAGACTCTGCTGGAACCAGTTGTCCTTTAGGTCCCTTTGAAAAGATCCCCCCCACTTTAAAGCAGTCCCCTGTCAGTTTGGAATCCCCCAGCCCTGTGGAAAAGACCTTGTCTATTGACCCTATCGATGACCATCATGATTTTAAACACCTTTATCAGGTAACTCCTCAGCCTCCCATGTTCAAATGAAAACAGCCCCAGCCTATTCAGGCTTTTCCCTGTAGCTCAAACCCTCCAACCCTGGCAACATCCTTGTTCATTTCTTCTGAACCCTTTCATGTTCCACAACATCCTTCCGATGGCATTGAGACCAGAATTGCACACAGTATTCCAATAGTAGTCAGGCCAAACACTGTTTAGTTCCCTGAGCGCCCCAGTCCTTATCCACAGTAAGTTCCAAAGTGAAATATTTGTCTCGGATCTTGTAATTTCACACATCGTTACCTTCATTGATCATTAAGGAGACCGGGTTTGTCCCGAGCTCTTTTGTCCTGAATACACTTGTAGAGTCTCTTTGGATTCTGCTTAACTTTCTCTGCCAAAGCGATCTCGTGTCCCCTTTTTACATTCCTGATTTCCATCCTAAGTGTATTTCTACAGCCCTGATGCTCCTGAAGGGATTCACTTGAGTCAGCCAGTTATCTCTGACATGTGCCCACTTATTTCTTGACCAGAGCCTCGAAACTCAGCCAGTGTTTCCTAATTCTGTCAGCATTGAGCTGCACACTAACAGGATTATGCTAGTGCTGAATGTTCATTTTATCTCGGATTTAAAATATTCCTAATTGCAAGACTTCCCTTTACCTGCAAATAGCATTTAAACAGTCATGACTAATACTATCTTGCTCCATTGTATAACTTGAGCTTGTGGACGAGGCCTGTCCTTTTCCATCGCTACTTTCAAACTAATACAAATGTCGTGACTTTCCAAAGCGCTCCCCCACTAACACCTCAGTCCCGTTCCCTACCTTGTTTCCCAAGGGAAGGTCACGTTTAGCCCTATTCTCCAGTTGTGCCATTTACATAATGACTGGGAGTTTCATGAACACAATTAACAAATTTGTTCCATACAAACGCTTAACACAGTAACAATTCCAGTACAGGTTTGGAAAGGTTAAAATCCCCTACCATTACAACCATAATATTCTAAGAGATATCTGAGATCTCCTGACATATTTGCTCCTTCATCTCCCCTTGCCTATTGCTATAATACGACCATAACAAACTAATGACCAATTTCTATTTCTCAGTTCCACCAATATCGCTTAACTGGGCGATCCTGCATGAATATTCCCTCTACGTATTGCTGGGATGTTTCACCCAATCAAAACCACCAACTCTCCTCCTGTCTTGCCTCCTGTTCTGTCCTTCCTGAATCATCTGTCCCCTGGAACATTGTGCTGCCAGTCCTGTCCCTCCCTCAGTTTTGTTTCTGTAATATCTCGGATATCCGAGTCCCATGTTCCCATCCATGCTCTGGGTTCATCTGCCTTATCGGTCCGGCCCTTTGCATTGAAATAAATGCAGTTTAATCCACCAGGTTTCCCTCATTGTCTGCTATGTTCTTGCCTGCCTTGTCCATTTATATTGCTCTCTTGAACATCTGTACCAGCCTCAAATTTATTTTGGCCTTACAACTGTTTGGGGTCCCACACCCCTGCTAGATGGTTTAAATCCTCTCGAGCAGCTCCAGCAGCACTCCCCATCAGGATATGGGTCCCCCTCCTGCTCCCAGTTCAGGTGTCTTCCCCACCCTTTCTACTTGTGCTGACAACTTTCAGACATCCAGGGACTGGTCCACCAAGCTCCATGTGTGCCTCAGTACTCCAGGAGGACCTACCATTCATGATCGATATCATTCCCTTATGAGACTTCCCACAGTGCGTAACCTCACAGTGATCAGAAGTAAACTCCATCTGCCATTACTCTGCTCAGTTTATCATCTGATCGATATCAGACTACAGCCTGAGACCATCCTCCTCACTGTCGACAACACCCTCAGCTTTCATGTCATCTGCAAATCTACTAATGATACCTTCTGCTTTCACATGCGAGATATTAATGTATATAATATCCAGCAATGGTTCTTGCACAGGTCCCTGTGGTACACCCGCAGGGCAAAGGTTTCCAATCGTGAAAACACCCTCCACCAATTGTGGATCCAATTTTCCAACTTGCCTTGGATCCCATGGGCTCTTCCGTTTAGGACCAGCCTTCCATGTGGGACCTTGTCAAAGACCTTAATGAACTCCATGTCAACCATAACATCTGCACTGGCCTCATCAATATCAGAGGACAGTCCTCTACCAAATCCATACAGACAATCTCTAATGAATTCCTGTACTTTTGAATGTTGGTTCATCGTGTCCATCAGAATTGTTTCCAATAATTTCCCTCCCCCTGCTGTCAGACTATTTGCTCTGTAATTACCTGGCCATTCCCTTCTGCCCTTCCTGAACAAAGGAACCACATTAGCGATCCTCCAATCATTCGCCACTTTACTTGTGGCCAGCAAAGTGTTAAATATATCCACCAGAGCCCCAGCAATCTGCTCCCTTCCCTCCCATAGCAGCCTGGGATACATTTTATTGTATGGGAATTTGTCTACCTTTTTGCCTGTGAATACATTTAACGCCTCCTTCTCATTGATCTTAACATGTTTGAGAACCTCAGCATCCCAACTGAAATCCTCTGCTACAATGTCTTTCTCCTGTTTGAATACAGATGGAAAGTATTAATTGAAGACCTCGCCTACTTCCTCTGGCTCCATGCACTGATTGTCGCTTTGGTTTCTAACAGGCCCCACCATTTCCCCAGTAATCCTCTTACTTTAACTGTACTTATTAAATATCTTGTGGCTTTTCCTTAACATTATCTGCTCAGGATATCTTGTGACCATTGTTTGCCCGTTCATTTTTAAGGAGCCCCCCATCCCCATCCCCCCGTGCTTTCTATCTAATGGCTTTGTTACCCATTGTTGTCAGCGTCGTCCATTTTGCCTGAGTTTCCACAAGGTTTTGAATCTTCCACCTTTTGTTCACCCTGTAACCACATCTCTCTGGTGTCTAAATCTCTTTCATCTCTGTGTCACAAATTCAGCGACCTTGTTGAAGAAACTTTGTCGATAATGAAAATAAAAGTTCTGTACTCTTTTCCACAATTTCCTATCACAAAACAGTTTGCTAATGTAGAGTTTTAGTTAAACCTTATCCCATCTGTTCCTTTCTGCTTGTCTTCAGCAACATCCCCATGCTGCTCCGATGCATCACGTTTTCTATTTGGATTTGGATTTGGAAAACACTTTGCTGTGGGTATGTCGTATAGACCACGTGAGGATGGGCAGATGTCCTTCTCGAAAGGACAGGTGTTTGGGTTTTTTGTACATCAGCAATGGTTTCATATTTATGGATTGTTAATTAGTATTAAATTATTGATTTGAAATTCCACCATTTCTGATAGTGGGATTCAAACCTGTCTCCCCTGAACATTAGCTGACGTTTTGGATACATGCCCTAACAGTAATATCACGAGGACATCACTTCACGTGTTAACACGTTGCTCATCCCTGAGCACAGATACCTTTCTCCCCACACAACTGTGTGATCCTGACATCTTCCTGCACTCTGGTGATATCACTCAGTATCTCTCCATGTGGTATCCCTCACTGTGAGGGTCTAATTGCTCCCTCTGTCAGCACCTCTCCCTCTTGCAGCTACTCCAGGTCCTGAGCCAACAGAATTCTCTACTCCAGAAAGATGCAACAGCACAGGCCAGGGATGGAAACTGGGATTTTCCAGATCTCTGTGGGACTCAGTGCCAATCTTCATGTGTAACCCTCACTGCAAAAGTCTAATTTCCCATTCTGTCTATTTCTCTGCCTCCTGCAGGTATTCAGGAAGGTCCAGACTCAACAGGCTTCCCAACTACTGGATGGGTCGTCCATCACCTCATCGAATGCAGTTGGTGAGCCTGAAGGCAGGGAGATCTGGAGCCTTCAATAAATCCTGCAGCGAGGAAATATCACTCACAGTGACCAGAGCAGAGGACATTTAAAGGGTGAGAATCTTCAGCTCACAGGACATGTCATAGATACAGTGATGAAGGGCAAACACAGGTCATAAAGCTCCCAGTCTCAAACTCCACCCTCTTGTAAGAGGATTATTTTCCAGCTCTGCTGTCCTGAGCCTTCCTGAGACAGTGTAACGAGTTCACAGTTATCAATCCAGGCCTGTGCTGTCTCAGTGAGCATCAGTACAACAGAGGGGAAAACAGGCCTCCCTTATGAAAGTGGTATTGAAGCCTAAGATCTTTCTGTTCCCTGGTCCCTCTCATACATTCTCTGTTGTCCTATCATCGAGTCATACAGCACGGAAACTTACCTTTCGGTCCATCCTTATCTGGGCCAGTGCCTTGAATGCTTCTTACTCTGAGAACAGTTGCTATCTCTGTAACCTCCTCCCTTGCCTCCAATCCCACAGCATATTTAAAACCTACTCCAATGCTGAATATTCTCCCTTCTCTGTAAACTGCTCCAATCTGAATAATGTTTCCGATCCCACCAATCTCCTCCTTTAGTCATTACAATTATCCCTATTACTGTCAACTTGCATAATACCCATAGCCGACACTGTCACTGTAACATCCTCCAGCCTTTACCAACCACCCCATCTGTGTACCTTCCTCCAGCCCCTACAGCACATGATATCACTATCACCTTCAATCCCTATAACATTCCTGCCTCCTGTCCTACATCACCAATGACCTCTGAAATCTAACTATCAGAACAGACCTCCCTATCTGAGTGAACCCCTCCAGTCCCTTCAGCCTTTCCTGCCAGTGTAATCTGCTCCAATCCCTGCAACCCTCCCTGTGTATCGTGTTCTGAAGGCAATTTAACCTTCCCCATGTCTGCAACCGCATCCATCCTCTGTGATATCCTCTGTCGCTGTGACCTTCTCCCACCACGACAATGTTTCGTTACTCTACCTCCTGCCATCACTACTAGCCTTCCTGACTCTGTAACCTCGTAAAGCCACTAATACCATCCATGTACCTGAAACATCCTCTTTGTGGCTGTATCCAAGCCCACTCCATTCAGCTCCCTCTTCCTGTAACCTCCTTCTGTCTGAAGAACCATCCAGTGTCAACACCCCTCTGTATTACTAACTTCATCCAACCTCTTCCAGCTCCTCGCTATCACTGTACGCCATCCTATCCCTACTCACCTCCTTATCACGTCATTTCATCTCTGCAAACCTCGCGGTCATAATAAATCTCCTCTATCTCTACAAAATCGTCCAAATCTCAGTAAACCCTTCTCTTCCTACTCCCCTCCCTGTGCATGTAATCTCATTGAATCTTTAGAAACATTTGCCTATTACCACTTCTGGAAGAGACTACAATATATGTTTCTCCAATGAACACTACATCCTATGATCCTCCCTGTCACAGTAACTTTCTCCAACCCATTCACACATCCCTTTTCAGTCACCTCCTCCAGCCTCCACAGGATGATTGGCCGTCTCTATCTCATTAAATCTCGGTCAGACTCCAAAAGCCCCCCTATCTCTGTAACCTCCCATAGTTAATCCATCCCTTTCTTTCTCTGTATCCGCCTCCATTCACTCCCTGCCTCCCTATCTCTGTCAACTCCTCCAGCCATTCCTCCCGTCCCTATTTCTTTCACCTATCCCAGTCACTGCTTCTCTCCTATCTCCGTAAGCTCACCAAATCACTCCATCCACAACCTCCACAAATTGCGGGCCAAAGGGCCTATTGCTGTGCTGTACTGTTGGATTTTCTAATTTCCTAGCATCTACCTGACAGAGCCTCTCCGAATCCTAGATTTTCTGTTCAATTTCTTTGCGATTTTTTGAAATGTCAATGGTTCAACCTCAGTCTACTCCACCTCTTTCCATTAGAAAATCCCACCATCTCCAGGATCAGCAGAGTGACCCTTCTCTGACCTGCTTCCAATACAAGAATAGCTTCCCTTCGGGAACTCACACGGTTCATACTATTCTAGGGGTGGGCTGACTGGTACCTTGTGTAGTTTTAGAAAGAAATCTATATATTTTGACTCCATTCCATTTGTAATAAATGGCAGCATTTGCTTTACCTTCTCAATTACCTGCTGACCCTGTAAGCTACCTTTTTCAGATTGATACACAATGATTCCCAAAACCCTTTGTGCAGTTAGTCTGAAACCAAACAGTGTTAGCCTGACAGTAAGTCAGGAACGTGCTGGAGTGTATTATAAAGGATATGGCAATAAACGATAACTGGACACTGAGAAACAATTGGAGATGAATGATATTTTAAAAGGAGAATATTTTTAAATCTGTTGGATTCTATATTTTGGTGTCACCATAAATGGCAGAATAGATAAGGCTGGGGGAGGCTAGTGGCAGTAGGGGGATATTTGAAATTTCAGATGCATTTTGACAAGTTTTAACCAGGGCTGAAGAGTAGTGAGAGAGAGAATAGGGCACCTGAAAGGTCAATGGGGCTGTCTATGAGGAATCACTGTTGATGTGGAATATCCGAATCAAATATTTTGCCTTAGGATTTACTGTGGAGAAAGATATGGAAGCTTGGAAACTTGGGAAAATACATAGTGATGTCTTGAAGAGAGTTTACATTTGAGAACAGGAGGTGATGGATGTCTTAACATGCAAAAACGTAGATAAAATCTTGGGACATGATCAGATGTATCCCAGTGCCTAGTGAGAAACTAGGGAGGCATTACAGAGCCCTTCGCAGAGATATTTGTATCATTGACAGCCACTACAGGCCAGTGAGACTGATGGGAGGGTAATTAGTTGGACTAGATTCTGAGAGAAAGGATCATCATGCATTTGGAAAGGCAAGAACTCATTAGCGATAATCAACATTGCTTTGTGTGTGGAAACGGATGACTGAGTACTTGTGGAGGTAGACAAATAACAGATCAAGGCAGAGCAATGGATGATGTCTCCATGGACTTTAGCAAGGCCTTTGACAGGGTCTGCATGGCAGATTTGTTATTATGTTTAGATCACACATAACCAGGGAGCACTCACCAACTGGATATAAAACAGGATTGACGGTAGGAGACAGAGCATGTTCAGAGAGGGTTCAGAGAGGAATCAGAGAGTGGGCGGCACGGTGGCACCGTGGTTAGCACTGCTGCCTCGCAGCACCAGAGACCTGGGTTCAATTCCCGCCTCAGGCGACTCTCTGTGTGGAGTTTGCACATTCTCCCCGTGTCTGCGTGGGTTTCCTCCGGGTGCTCCGGTTTCTTCCCACATTCCAAAGATGTGCAGGTTAGGTGAATTGGCCATGCTAAATTGCCTGTAATGTTAGGTAAGGGGTAGATGTAGGGGTATGGGTGGGTTGCGCTTCGGCGGGGCGGTGTGGACTTGTTGGGCCGAAGGGCCTGTTTACACACTGTAAGTAATCTAATCTACACAAACTGCAGGCCTGTGACCAACGGTGGGCCATGGGGTTAGGTGCTGGGTCACTGTTGTGTATCATTTATATAAATGGTTTGGTTGATAATACAGGAGTCATGGTTAGCAAGTTTGTGAGTGAGACTGAAATTGGTGGTAAAGTGGGCAGCGAAGAGGGTTATCCAAGAGTACAATGGGGTCAACAATACTGCTAGATCAGTGAGTTTAGGAATAACATGTGGCCAAATGCAAGATGTTGCGTATTGCTAAGGCAAACCAGGCTGGACTTGTACAGTGAATGTTCAGCCCCTGGGTAGTGTTATCAATCAGAAACCCAGGGATGCAGATTCACAGTTTTCTTTTGAAAGTGGTGTCACAGGTAGACAGGCTGGTGAAGCAGGCATTTTATCTTCATTGGTCAGAGCATTGAGAGTATGTGTTGGGATGTCATGGTGTTGCTGCACAGAACATCATGAAGCCACCATAAAGCATTATTGATTATGTGGAAAAGCACAACTGGTTCACTTATGTCCTTGAGAGAAGGACATCTGACATTCTAACCTGGTGTGGTCACATGTGACTCCAGAACCACAGTAATATGGCTGACTCTCAGCTACCTCTGAGCAATTAGCAGTGGGATAATGAACACTGGACCAACCGGTGACATCCTCAGGCCATGAAGGAATCAATGAAATTACATGTCCATCTCTACCTCTGCAAACCACTCCAGCTGCAACAATTCATACTGGCTTTGTAACATTGTTCAGGCCTTTGCCTCTCTCTGTAACACCTCCAGCGCCTTCACCTCCCACTGTTCCTTTCATATGATTAAACCCTGACAATGTTTCCTCTTCCGACTGCACTCCTCCTGCTAGTCAACACCAAGTGATGCCTTTTTTAAAAATTCCATATTTCTTAAACATTGACTTCTTCAGAAATGTTCTGTTATTTTTGTATTCTAAGCAGCTCTTAATCAACTCCTGGGAATTACTGGGCCAAGACGGTCCGAGGGGGGGGGGGGGGGGGGGGAGGAGCATTGCCAAGGTGTCGAGCACCTCGAGACTTGCTGTGGGGAGAAAGGGGAATCCAGGAGAAAACAACACAAGGAGCGCGCTGTCACACAAACATCTCACCCACCCCCTTCCCACGGCCACCTTCTGCCCCAAGTGTAACAGAGTCTGTGGAAGGCGACATTGGTCTGTACAGCCACCTACAGACTCCGCCTGAGAGTGGAAGAGAGTCAGCCTCGACTGTGACGCATCACCAATAAGATGGTGAGATAGGAAAGTTGAATTCCCTTTCAATTGTCCTACTGCCTTTGTTACAAATTCCAATAATTCCCTGTCCAATGCCATGCCTTACAATGCACCTTTTGTTCACCCTGTGACCATGTCTCCCTGATGGTGATTAGATAGATATCACAGTCACATGTGCATATCCCTTCTTGCAAATTTTTTGTGCATTCAAATTAATAAATAGTAATTTACTCTTTAAATCACAGGCCCTTTGGACCAACAAGTCCACACCGACGCGCAACCCACCCATACCCCTAACCTAACACTACGGGCAATTTAGCATGGCCAATTCACCTGACCTGCATATCTTTGGACTTTGGGAGGAAACCCACGCAGACACGGGGAGAATGTGCAAACTCCACACAGTCAGTCGCCTGAGGCAGGAATTGAACCCGCCTCTCTAGCACTGTGAGGCAGCAGTGCTAACCACTGTGCCACCGTGCCGCCCACCAAACTCAGCTGCTGATGTACAATTTTCGTTAAACTAGGCCTCTTCCTGTTTCTTTCTCCACAGCCACAGCCCCATGTTTCAATATTTCAATCTTTCTCTGTGGAATTGGAAATTTCCTTTCAGCTGCGCCCAGTCCCTCTTCGTCTGTGTCAGTTTAAAGCACTCTACATAGTCCTGGTCATATGATTGACCAGGGGACTGTACCCAGCACTGTACCATCCTATTACAATAGCTGACTCATCCCTGAGTACTGGTAGCAGTGCTTACTGCATCAGAATCACTTCTTTTGCCACCATGGTTTCATCCTGAAAACTTCCTGCACTCTGGTGATATCACTCAGTATCTCTTCATGTGGTATCCCTCACGATGTGGATCTAATTGCTGCCTATGTCAGCGCCTCTCGCTCTTTCAGCTGGTCTGAGATCCTGACCCAAAAGAATTCACCGATCCGCAACAGCACAGACCTACTCAGTGCTACTCTACATGAGTTATCTTCACTGCAACAGTCTAATTTCCCATTCTGTCTTTTTCTGACTCATGCAGGTAATCAGGATGTTTCTAACTCCTGTTTCATCCATCACCTCATTGAAAATGCTTGGTCAGCCAGGGAGAGATGGAGATGGAGATGGAGATGGAGAGGGAGATCTGGAGCCTTCAATAACTCCTGAAGCCGGTAAAATCAATCACAGTAAACAGCACAGGATGGAGGTAGTAGACTTCTATATTCAGACCCGGAAGACAGTACAAAGATACACTGCTGGGCTACATTCTAGGCTTCATTCCCACCATCTTGTGAGGGTCCTTCTTTCCCCTCTGCTGTACTGGTCCTCCCTGAGACAGTACAGGAGGTCCCAGGCAACAGTCCTGGCCCATGCTGTATTAGTGACCTCTGTAATATCCTCCAGTCCCAATAATCCTTCCTCTGTTTGGAATCTTCTCTAGTCCACACAATGCTCCCAATCTCTGTCAGGTTCTCCAATCCCTAACACCCTAATCCTTAAACTTCTCCAGTAGATACTAAATTTCTTCATCCCTGTAAATGCTGAGTCCTGTCTATCCCTATAAGCTCCTCCTACCAATGTGTTTTGTCTCTAACCTCTCCATGTCAATGAGTTTTGTCTCTAACCTCTCCATCCATCCCAATCTGGATAAATGTCTTCAGCTCCGACAACCTTCCTTATCTGTGAAAAAATTGGAACCTCGTTATCGTTCTCCAATTCTTCCATCTTTATCTATTTAAACTTCATCCGCACCCCACCAACCCGCCTGACCACAGGAACTTCTTCCAGTTTGTGCAACGCTCCCCATCTGTGGAACCGTCTCCAACACAGCAACCTGCATTTTCTAGAACCAAGAAATCTTTTTATATCTGTGAACATGTTCAGTTAATACAACCTTCCATATCTCTGTTAGTATACACAATACTCTTCTCCCTGAAACACCCACTGTCTGTGCCTCTCACTCTGCCTGCCTCTCCCTTCATCCATTCCTATCTCCAGAATATAACCCAGCTCCCTCTATCTCTGTAAATCCTCCCATTACCCAAGCCCCTTTGTCCCACTGACACTCTTGACCAGATGTAACTTCATTTAACTCTAACATCCTTGAGATCCTGTAAGACTGCCTATCTCTGTAACCTCTACCCATCTGTTAAAACCACAACTACTGAGGAATGACTCCCTCCATTCGCCATAAGGCAGATGGAATGATAGTGAACAGATATGATTGAACTGTCATTCTGGAGATGTAGACGCAGAATGACCATCGCAGGGAACTGAATATTGAAGGGTTGTTGGGATCTAGGCAGGCTAGGTAAAAAGCCAACAAGTTGTGAAGCAAGGGTGAGGTTAATGCATCAATGAGATCGCCACGTGGAACTCAGGTCCAAAATATGGAGGCTATTTGGGTGGAGCTGGGAATGGAAAAAACAGCAGCAATCATTGGCCAGAATTATTTTATAAGGACCAACCAGTAATGGTAATGTAAATATGGTTACAGTCAGGACACCGAATGTAGTTGTAGCAAGGGAAGTACAGGAACTATGTGTGACAGTGGTCCCCATCCCGACTGGATAACTAATGAGTATCAGGGCTGTAATGGATGGAATCATGGATTGTATACGAGATGGTTTTCTAAAACATTATATCAAGGAGCCACCAACAAAATTGTCTATTGTAGATCAAATGCTGTGTAATAATAAATATCTAATAATGCCACGATAAAGGAGTGTTGTGAACAGAGACCCATAATGTTATGCAGTATATATTGAGTTTGAGCTCAGACCATGAGATGAAGGATCGAAGTTAGGCCATTTGGCCCATTGAGGATGCTCTGCCCTACTATCAGATCATGACTGATCTGATGACCTTCAACTCTACTTTCCTGCCTTTTCCCAAAATACTTGTTTGCCCGATTCATTAAAACCTGACCAAGTCTGTTGTGAATATTCTTAATGACCCAGCCTCGACAGACCCCTGCAGTCAGGAATTCCCACAGAGTCCCTACCCTCTGAGTGAAGACATTCCTCCTCATCTCCATCTTAAATGGGTGAGCCCTTGCTGGGATTTTCTGCCCCCTGGTTACAGATTCTCACGCCATTGAAACGAAAGGAAGTGACAGAGATAATTATTGCAGATGACATGAAAATTGGTGGAGTTGGAGTTAATGAGCAAGGTGATCCAAGGTTGAAGGAAGTTACAAATCTGTAGGAAAGAAGTGCAGAAACATGACAAATAGAGTTTAATCTCGACAAGTCTGAGGTCATGTCAAATTCAAGAAGAATGTTAGCATCCTGAGGGACATTGATATACAGAAGGATCTTGGTGCAAGTTAGTCACTCCCAGAAAATGGCAACAGAAGTGTTCCAGATGGGAAAGAAAGCAAAGGGAACACTGGCCTTCTTAGGTCACAACGTTGGGTATAGTGGGTTGCATCCGATGCTGTAATTGTATAAAACTTTTGTTTGGCCACATTTGGAGTTCTGTGTGCAGTTCTCATCGCCACACAATAAGGAGGATGTGGAGGCTTTGGAGAGAGTGCAAAAGGGGTTTGTCAGCACGTTGCCTGTGTTAGGTTTTTGAAGGGAGCGTTAGGTATAAGAGGAAATTACACAAAGTTGGATTGTTTTGTGAGAGTATCAGAAGCTGACAGGCGACCAGGTACAGGAAAATAAAATTATGGCAGGGACAGGTCATGTGGATAGTCAGAATCTCTTTTCCAATGTGTAAGTTTCAAATAGTAGAGCACATAGATTTAAGGTGAGAAAGAGGAAGTTTAAATGAGATGTGTGAAGCAAGATTTTAACGTAGAGAATGAAAGTTACTGAGGGAGGTCGGAGAAGCAGAAATATGAGCAAAGCATTGAAGTGGCATTTGGACAGAAACATGAACAGGCAGAGAATAGAGTGATATGGAGTATGTGCAGGTAGATGGGACTAGTTTAGAATAACATCATGGTCAGCACAGCCATGTTGACCGAAGGGCCTATTACTGTGCTGTACTGTTATGTGTTCGAACTTCCCAGTGTCGAACCTGTCAGATCCCCCCAGAATCTTGAATGTTTCATTCAATTTCTCTCTCATGTTTTTTGAATGTCAATGGGTTCAACCTCCACCTACTCCACCTCATGACAAAATCCTTCCATTCTCAGGAACAGCTGAGTGACCCTTCTCTGAACTGCATCCAATGTGACAATGTCGTTCCTTAGGGCACCCAGACTGCTCATAATATTCTAGGTGTAGTCTGACTTGTACCTTACCCGAGATCTCCCTCTTTTTAGATGCCATTCCCTTTGTAATAAATACCAGCATTTGATTTGCCTTCTCTATTACCTGCTGACCCTGTACGCTACCTTTTTCAGATTAATAAACAAGATCTTCCACAACCCTTTCCGTTGTCAGTCTGAAACCAATTACTGTTAGCCTGACAGTAAGTCAGGAGCATGCTGAAATGTGTTAGAAAGGATATGTGGACCTAAAAAAACACATTTTATACAAGAGACCTTGTTATTGAGCCTTTTGGATTTTATTTGTTGCTGTGAATATAAATGGGAGAGTAGATAAGGGTGTTGGAGATGTGGCAGTACGGAGGTTATGGATTATTTGAATTTTCAGAAGCCTTTGCGCAAGTGTCAAGAAGGGGTAAACAGTAACCTGGTAGAGAATAGGGCCCGTTAAAGATCAAGGCAGTGTGGAACCAGGGGAGATGGTGAGGTCTTAGCAAAAAAAAATCTTGTCAGAATTTACTGTGAAGAAAGGCATGGAAACTCGGGAACTTGGGGAAATAAACAGTGATGACTTGGAAAGAATCCTCAACAGAGAAGAGAAAGTGCTGGTGTCTTAAAACAAATAAAGGTAGATCAATCCTCAGTAGCTCATTAGGTCGATCCTGGAACATCGTGGGAAGCTACGGAAGCAATAGCAGTGTCCCTAACAGAGATATTTACATTATCAACAGACGCAGTGAGGTTCTGGAAGACTGGAGGGCGGCTAATGCTGTTCCATCACTTCAAGCTGAAGGGAAAAGCCAGGAAATTACAGCCCAGTGATGGGTAAGTTGTTGGAGGAGCTTCTGGGAGAAAGGAGCTACGTATATTCGGAAGGGGAAGGGCTAATTAGAGATAGTCAGCATGGCTTTGAGAGTGGATAACAGTGTTTCACAAACCGGATTGACTCTTCAAGGAGATGGAGACAGTGAAGTCTGCAGATGCTGGAGATCAGACGTGAGAGGGTTTTGCTGGAAAAGCACAGCAGGTCAGGCAGCATCTGAAGGGCAGGAAAATCAACATTTCAGACTGGGGCCCTTCATCAGGAATGAGGAGGTTGCCAAGAGATAGATGAATGTGGAGCAGTAAATGTTGTCCACACGGACCTCAGCAAATAATTTGACAAGGTTCCAAGGGAAGTAGAACGTCGAGTCAAGAGGAAGAAGGAAGCTGACTTAAGGTTGAGGAAGCAAGAATCGAGTAGAACTCCAGAGGGTTACATGGGGCAGCACAGTGTCTCCGTGGTTAACACTGCTTCCTCATAGCACCAGGGACCTGATTTTAATTCCAGCCCCGGCGATTGTATATGGAGTTTGCATGTTCTCCCATCGTCTGCGTTTGTTTTCTCCCGGTGCTCCGCTTTCCACTGACATCCCTAAGATGTGCAGGTTAGGTGACTCAGCCATGCTAAATTACCCAGAGTGTTCAAGGATGTGTAGGTTTCGGCATTTTATTCAGGGAAAATGGAGAGTAATATGGTGGGGGAATGGGTCTGGGTGGGATATTCTTTGGAGGGTTGGTATGGAGTTGTTGGGCCAAATTGCCTGTTTCCACACTGAAGGGATTCTCCTGAAGGAACCAGGAAGGAACTGAAGAATGGAATTAGGACAGCTCAAAGGGGGCATGATCAAGCTTTGTTGGGAAGGATGAATGAAAACTAAAAGGCATTCTCCACTTACATGTGGAACAAGAGCATGGCCAGAGTGAGGGTAAGGCTGATTAGGGATTGTGGAGGGAACTTGTGTTTGGAGTTGGAGGAGGTAGGGGAGGTCCTTAATAAATACTATGCCTCAGTATTTACAACTGAGATGGAACTTGTCATTTGTGAGGACAGCATGAAAAGGACTGATCCATGTTTACAGGTTGATGTTAAGAAGGAGGATGTGCTGAGAATTTTGTAAAACATAAGAATAGATAAATCTGCCGCACCCGATGGGATATGTCCAAAGTTACGATAGGAAGCGAGGGAAGAGATTGTTACGCCTTTGGCGATGACATTTGCACCCTCACTGTCCACTGGAGTCATACCAAATGATTGGAGGGTGGCAATTATTCCCTTGTTCAGGAAAGGTAATAGGGATAATCTTTGGAATTACAGACCTGTCATTCTTATGTCTGTTGTGTGCAGATTATTGAGGACGACTCTGAGAGACATGATTTATGATTCATTAGAGATAGTCAGCATGGCTTTGTAAGGGGCAGATCATGCCTCAAATCTTATTGAATCCTTCGAGAATGTGACACAACACGTTTATGGCTAATTCAGAAATTATGGAGGCATGGGATACAGGGAAACCTGTCTGTCTGGATACAGAATTCCTGGCTCACAGAAGACAGAGGGTAATGAAAGATGGAAACCATTCATTCTGGAGCTTGGTGACCAGTGGTGGTCTGCAGGGATTTGTTCCGGCAACCCTGCTGTTTGTGATTTTTATAAATGACTTGGCTGTAGGTGTGGAAGGGTGGGTTAGTAAGTTTGCCATTTTCACAAAGGTTGGTGGAGTGGTGGATAATGTTGAGGGCTGTTGTAGGTTGCAACCGGACATTGTCAGGATGCAGAGCTGGGCTGAGAAGTGGCAGATGGAGTTCAGTCTGGGAAAAATGTGAAGTGATTCATTTTGGAAGGTCGAACTTGATTTTAGATTACAGAGTTAAAGGTGGGAACCTTGGCAATGTGGAGGAACAGAAGGATCTTGGGTTCCATGTCCATAGATCTCTCAAAGTTACCACCCAAGCTGATAGGGTTGTTAAGAAGGAATATATTGTGTTGACCTTTATTATCTGGGGGATTGAGTTTTAAAGCTGTGAGGTTATGCTGCAGCTCTATAGAGCCCTGGTTAGACCCCACTTGGAATATTGTGTTCATTTCAGGTTCCCTCATTAGAGAAAGGATGTGGAAGCTTTAGAGATGGTAAAGAGGAGATTTACCAGGATGCTGCCTGGACTGGAGAGCATGTCTTATGAAGAAAGGTTGGGGGATCTAACGCTTTTCTCATTGGTGTGAAGGAGGTTGAGTGGTAACATGGTGCAGGTGAACAAGATGGTGTAAGGCGTAGTCAGTGAATAATGCGAGACTTCATTTTTGCATGGCATAAATGGCTATTATGAGGGAGAATGATTTGAAGTGATTGGAGGATGGTTAAGGGGAGATGTCAGAGGTCGGTCTTTTACACAGTGGCTGATGGGTGGAAATGTCAGAGGTGAGTTTTTTACACAGAGAGTGGCGGGTGGGTGTAATGCACTGCCAGCAGTGGTAGTAAAATTAGATACATTAGATACATTTAGTAGACTTTTGGATAGGCACATGATGATCGTAAAATGAAGGGTACGTAGTTAGTTTGATCTTATGGTCGGATAAATGATTGGCATGGCATCATGACCGAAGGGTCTTGTGCTGTACTGTTCTGTGTTCTACATTCCATGTGGTAAACTGAGTAATAAGCTCAGATCAATGCAAAAGGATGAGGCATTCAGGAGGAGCTAGTCAACTGGATACAAAATTGGGCATGATGGTATGAGACAGAGGGTGATGGGAGACATGTTGTTTTTCTGACTGGAGGCATGTGACCAGCGGTGTAGTCGGTCCACTGTTGTTTGTCATTTGGATAAATGGTTTGGATGGGATTATTGGTTTCCTGGTAAGTAAGATTTTTTGGCTGACACTGAAATTGGTGGTAAAATGGACAGTGAAGAAGCTTATCTATGATACAACAAGATGAACAGTACTGCTGGGAGAGTGGGCTGAAGAATAGCAGATGGAGTTTAATTAGATAAATGTCAAGTATTCCATTTTGGTACAACAAACCAGGGTAGGACTTGCACATTTAATGTTCGAGCCCTGGGCCGTGTGGTCAATCAGTGACCCAAGGACGCAGGTACACAGTTTTTTGAAAGTGGTGTCACAGGTAGTCAGGCTGGTGAATCAGGCGTTTGGGATGGTTACCTTCATTGGGCAGAGCATTGAAAGGAGGAGTTGGGATGTCATGTTGTGGATCCGTTGCTCCTGATGTGGTCTCCGTTACATTGGGGAGACTGGACATCTCTTGGCAGAGCGCTTTAGGGAACATCTCTGGGACACCCGCACCATTCAACCACACCGCCCTGTGGCCCAACATTTCAACTGTGGTTGTCAGTGACAGAAATATCGCTGTGAGGGAGTCCTTTCATTTCGTCCCTAACTTCCTCCAAAATCCAGGGACAAACTTGATTAGTTCCCAGAAATTGTTTTGTTTTTATAGATTTTAAACTCTCCAGCACCTCCTGCTCTGTAATGTGGACTCTTTTCAAGTTATCACTGTTTATTTCCCTGACTTCCCTAGCCTTTGTCCACAGTAGGTTGTAATGTCATTTTTTTTGTTTAAGATATCACCTGTGATTCCACACATTGATGGTGCCATTGATCTTTAAGGGGCCACATTTTGTCCCGAGTTAATCTTTTTTTATGAATATTCTTGTAGAATATCTATGGATTTTCCTGAACCTTGTTTGCCAAAGCTTTCTTGGTCCCCTTTTAGCCCTCCTGATTTCCCTCTTAAGTTTATTACTACACCCACAATGTTCTTCAAGAGATTCACTTAATCCAGATGGCTAGAAATGATGTGCCCACTGTTTTCTTGACCATAACCTCAATATTCCCAGTCATCCAGTGTTTCCTACTTGTGATCAGCATTGTCCTTCACACTAACAGGAATATGCTGGCCCTGAACTCTCATTTTCTCTATTTTGAAAGCTTCCCACATGTCTGAGGTCCCTTTACATAGCCTTTAAATATTAACATTTAAAATCTCTTGACTAATACCTTCTGAATTGGGGTAAGTCCAAGTTTGATCATTTACCTGTGGACCAGGCCTACTAATTATCCATGCTGAAAAAATGTTGCTGGAAAAGCGCAGCAGGTCAGGCAGCATCCAATGAACAGGAGAATCGACGTTTCGGAGAAGGGCTGATGCCCGAAACGTCGATTCTCCTTTTCCTCGGATGCTGCCTGACCTGCTGCGCTTTTCCAGCAACACATTTTCAGCTCTGATCTCCAGCATCTGCAGTCCTCACTTTCTCCTACTAATTATCCATAGCTATTTTCGAACTAATGTAATTGTGGTCCCTTTTCCAAAATGCTCCCCCACTAACACCTCAAGCACTTTTCCCAACCTTGCTTCCTAAAGCGAGGTCAGGTTTCACCTCTTTCTCCATTTGGGTCAGTTACATACTGACTGAGCCAGTTTTCTTGAACATACTGAACAAATCCCTCCCATCCAAGCTCAGAACATTTTGTCAGTCTCAGTCTCAGTTTAGAAAGTTAAAATCCCTGACCGTTACAGCCCTATCGTTCTTATAAATATCTGAGATGTCCAGAGAACAATGCTGCTCAATTTTCCGCCTACGATTGGGGGCCTGTAGAACAGTCATATCAAACTGATAACCCATTTTTATTTCTCAGTTCCACTCGTATATCTTCACTGGGCGAGCCCCAGGAATGTCTTCTCTAAGTGCTGCAGTAATGTTTTCACGAATCTAAACCTCCACTCCCCCTCCTCAATTGCCTCCACTTTTCTCCTTCCTGTAGCATCTGTACCCTGGAACACTGAGCTGGCAGTCCTGTCCCTCTCTCAGCTGTGTTTCTGCAATACCTATGGTATCCCACTCCCATGTTCCCATGTGCTTATACTGTCCGGCCTTTTCCATCAAAATAAATGTGGCTTAGTTCATCAGTTTTCCCTCATTGCCTGCTGTGGTCTTGCCTGCCTTGTCGATTGAAATTACTGTATTGAAATTCTGTCCCAGCCTCAATCTTCAGACTGTAGCCTGAGACCATCCCCCTCACTGTGGACAACATCCTCACCTTCCATGTCATCTGTAAACCTGATAATGATACCTTCTGCTTTCACATCCAACTCATTAATGTACAAAATAAGCAGCGATGGTTCCTGCACAGATCCCTGTGGTACACCCATTGGTGAAAGGCTTCTGATCGCAAAAACAACCGTCCAATTTTCGATCCAATTTTCCAACTTGCCATGGATCCCATGGGAAGAGCCCTTTTGGACCAGCCTTCCATGTGGGACCTTGTCAAACGCCTTAATGAACTCCATGGAACCCACATCATCTGCACGGCCTTTATCAATATTTTAAGACACCATTTCAAAAAGCTAAACTGAATTCCCCAGACAGTATCTTCCTCTATCAAATTCGTGATGACTTTCTCTAATCGATTCCTGCCTTTCCGAATGTTATTACATCTTGTCCCCCAGGATTGTTCCCAATAATTTTCCTCCCCCCTGCTGTCAGACTATCTGCTCTGTAATTTCCTGACCTATCCCTGCTGCCCTTCTTGAACAAATGAACCACATTAATGATCCTCCAGTCATTTTGTAGATGACCATGACTCACCAACACTCTCAAACAAAAACTAACAAACTTAAAAGACCCGGTACAACCCATGGACAAAACCATGGTCATCTACAAAATTCCAGGCAAGGACTGCCACAAACACTACGTAGGACAAACAGGAAGAAAGTTATCCACCAGGATATACGAACATCAGCTCTCCACAAAAGGACACGACCCTCTCTCCCTCGTAGCCCTACACACGGATGAAAAAAAATACCATTTCGAGTGGGACAACACATCTATCCTGGGACAGGCTAAGCAAAGACATGCCAGAGAATTCCTAGAGGCCTGGCACTCCAAAAACAACGCCATAAACAAACACATAGATCTAGATTCCATCTATCACCCCCTCAGAAAATGAACAGGAAATTACATCACCACAAACCTCAGGAACCCCATCCAGGAGAAAGATATAAATAGAAAGCAGGAGACAACAGCTTCGCTTCACTTGGAAGTCGCCACTGATTATGTTACCTAGACAGGTAATGAAACGTCTGGATATCAAACCTGCAGCTCAGCGAGAAAACCTACACCCTAAACTCCTTGCCTGTGTAAACCACTCCATCCTCCCGACATCCTTATGCCTGTAAACTGCTCCATCCCTCCCAATCTCCCCCTCGCCATGAGCACCTGTAGGCACTACAGATCTCCACATTTCTGTAACCTCCTGTGGCTCTACTGTCCTCCTTCCTGGTGAAATCACGTCCAATCCCCAGAACCCTTGGAGCCCGTATCGTCTGCTCCTGATCAGACCATTGCTGTCTCTGTTACCTCTGACATTCCGAGCAACCCTCCCTATTTGTGTCTCTTCCTCCGGATCTCATCCTCTCCAGCTTTCTGAAACATCTGCGTGCCATTGTATCCCTCCTTATATAGAACATAGAACAGTAGAGCACACTACAGGCCCGTCAGCCCTCAATGATGTGCCGGCCTTTTATTCTACTCTGTGATCAAACTATAATCTACAGACCCTACGTTTTACTATCATCCATGTGCCTATCGAAGAGATAATTAAATATCCCTAATGGAGCTGGCTCTACTACCACCGCTGGCAATGCATTCCACGCATCCACCACTCTCTGTGTAAAGAACCTACCTCTGACAACCGTCCCTGAACCTTCCTCCAATCACCTTTAAATTATGATTCCTTCTGATAGCCATCTTCACAGTGGGATAATTCTCCGGCTATCCACTCTATCTCAGAGTCTCATCATCTCGTGCACCTCTGTCAAGTGACTTATCATCCTCAATGAGAAAAACCATAGCTCCCTCAGCCTTTCTTCATAAGACCTGTCCTCCAGTCCAGGCAGCATCCTGATAAACCTCCTCTGCACCGTCTCTCAAGCTTCCACTTCTTTCCGATATTAATGCAACCAGAACCGAACATGATATTCCAAGTGTGGTCTAAGCAGGGGTCTATACAGCTGCAGCAAAATTTTGTGAACCTTAAACTCAATCCCCCTGCTAATGAAAGCCAACACACCATACACCTTCTCAAATCTCCTATCAACTTGGTTGACAACTTTGAGGGATCTATGGATTGAACCCCAAGATCCCGCTGTTCCTCCACCCTTACCAAGAATCTTGCTTTTAACCTTGTCAAGGTTTTCTGTGAAATCCTTCCAATCTTAAACCCTCCCAATCTTGGAAACTTCCTCCAGTGCCTACAACACTCCAAAATGGTGAAATCATATCACGTCCCTACAATCCCCCTTAGCTCTGTAACTTCGTTCAACACTCTAAATTTCTAAAGCCTCCTTTTGCCACTGCAATATTCCTAATATCTGCATTACCCTCCCGTCCTGATATTCCTCCCTGTCCACATGACCCCCACCATCCTCCAGTGCCCTTCTGGGGTACATTGCAGAGGAGGGAAGAGTTGTAGAGTATGGGCCATGTTACGGAGTTAGGAAGGGCTGCCGAACCTGGAGGGTGGTACAAATGTAGGAAGGGATGTGGATCCTGCATGAGGTTAGAGTTAGCAGGATTTATAGAACCTGCAGGATGGGACCAAGTTAGAATCGTTTTGTGGAAACTGAAGGATGTTCCAGTTTGAATGATGGATTTTATTTTTGATTGGACAACTGTCCAATCTTCATGAGCTAATTTTGGAGATGTTTATCAGAATGGCTGAACACAACTTTAGGTTCCCAGGCTGGGAGAAGTGGAGTTCAGATGTGAATCTAGTTACCCATTCTGCCTGTGTGCCTGACACTGACCTGGTGCTGCTCATGTGACCGCCAGATCTGCATGACTGACCAGAGCTCACCTCAAGAAAGCCTTCGATTGGAATGATCCTTTTTTTTTCGTTATATTTCAGTGGCAGTTTCACGAGATGCAGGGGGAATTCGAGAGTTTTGATGTTGAGAGAATGAAGCCTTTATCATTGCAAAATGGGAAGCCTTCAAAATGAGATAACGAGAGTCCAGAGATAGTATACAGTATTCCTGTTAGGGTGAAGGGAAGGCATATAGTGTAGGCAATGTTAGATTACTAGAGAAATTGATGTTTTGGATAAGAAACAGAAGGAAGCATATATCAAGTTTAGGAGAAATTCAATGAATCCTTAGCAGAGTATAAAGGTAGTAGGAGTATACTTAAGAGTGAAAAGCGGACAAGGGATAGCTTTGGCAAATAGGGATAAGGAGAATCCAAAGGGATTTTATACATAGATAAATAATGAAGGGGTAGAACCTTTGTCCATTCTAAAACAAAACATAAATTACTCTTTTCCACAATTTCCTGTCACAACCCAATTCACTGATGTACAGTTTGAGTTAAACTCTGTCCCTTCCTGTTCCTTTCTGCTTGTCTTCAGCTACATCCCCATGCTGTTCCGATGCTTCACCTTTTTTCTTTGGATTTGGAAAGCTCCTTCCACCTGAACCCTGTCCCTGCATCCTCTCTGTCATTTTAAAGCCGTGTCCATAAACCTACCGATATGATCGGCCAGGACCCTGGTCCCAGCATGGTTCCAGTGGGACCATCCGAATGGATTATTTATTAAATCAGGTATGGGATGTGGGTGTCTCTGGCTGACCAGCCTTTCTTGCCCAGCCCTAGCTGCCCTTGAGCTGAGTAACTTACTCAGCCATTTCAGAGGGTAATTGAGAGGCAAACACTTGGCTGTAGGGATGTCGTGCAGACCACATGTGGATGGGCAGATGTCTTTCTCTCAAGGACAAATGTTTAGGTTTTTTGGACATCAGCAAGGTTTTCATACATATTTATGAAATGTTAATTATTATTTTTAAAGTTATTGATTTCAAATTCCACCATTTCTGATGGTGGGATACAAACCCGCCTCCACTGAACATTAGCTGAGATTTTGGATACATGCATCCCTGACCAGTTATACCAGTGCACCATGAAGTTAAACCAGTTCTTCCGACACAATTGTGTGTCCCTGACATCTTCCAGCAGTCTGGTGATATCACTCACAGTGCACAACAGAGAGCAATGAGAGGGCTCCATACTTCGTCTAACAAGACATGACAGAGATACAGTGCTGGCGGGGGAGTAAGTACAGACTTTCTACCAAGTACTAAGACTTACTGCTCTGCAACACTGTATCTACGGCATGTCTTGTGGACCAGTTTCTTCAATAGCTTTTAATTCATATAAACAAGTATTATCTCTGTAAAGTCCTCCCCTTCTTATAGTCCCTCGACGTGTTTTAAATCTCCCGCTTTCCAGTCTGTCATCCCTATGTCTGTAACTTGCTTCAGTGTCTACAACATGTCTTATCTCAGTAGTCTCCTCCTCCAATAACTGGAGACAGACTCATGAATCACAGAAATGGTTCCTTCGATCCAACCAGTCCATGCTGATCAGAGTCCTTGAACGAGTCGCGTTTTGTTGCATTTGACCCATATCCCTTCAAACCTTCTCCTCTCCATGTACCTGCCCAAATGTCTTTTACATGTTGTCATTTTATTTTTCTCTACCAATTCTCCTGGAAGCTCGTTCCATCCCTGCACCATTCTCTGTATAAACAATATTCGCCTCCAATCCCTTTTAAGTCTTTCCTCTCTCACCTCATATTCATGCCCTCCAAAACATAGAACATGACAGTGCAGTACAGGTCCTTCGGCCCTCGATGACGCGCCAACCTGTGGAACCAATCTGAAGCCCATCTAACCAACATTATTCCAATTCTATCCAATGACAATTTAAATGCCCTTAAAGTTGACGAGTCCACTGCTGTTGCAGGCCGTGCGTTCCATGCCTCTACTACTCTGAGTAAAGAAACTACCTCTGGCATGTGTCCTACATCTATTACCCATCAATTTAAAGCTATCTCCCCTCTTGCTAGGCATCGCCATCCGAGGGAAAGGTTCTCATTGCCCTACCCATCTAACCCTCTGATGATCTTATTTGTCTCAGTTGATAGGCATGAAAACGTCTTCTCTTGAACGAAAACAGCTTCAAGTTCCTCAACCTTTCTCATAAGATACTCCCTCCATACCAGATGACATCCTAGTAAAACTTCTCTGAACCCTTTGCAAAACTTCCACATCCTTCCTGTAATGTGGTGACCTAAACTGTACAAAACGCTCAAATGCGGCCGCACCAGAGTTTTGTCCAGCTGCAGCAGGATCTCACGGTTCTGAAACTTATTCCCTGTACCAATAAAAGCTCACACACTGAATTCCTTCTGAACAACCCTATCAGCCTGGGAGGCAACTTTCAATGATCTATGTACATGTACACAGAGATCTCTCTGTTCATCTTCACTACCAAGAATCTTACTTCTAGCCGAGTACTCTGTATTCCTGTTACTCCTTTCAAAATGAATGACATCACGTTTTTCCACATTAAACTCCATTTGTGAACTGTCAGTCCAGCTCTGCAGCTTATCTATGAGCCTCTGTAACCGACAGGATCCTTCATCACTATCCATAACTTTACTGACTTTAGTGCCATCCGCAAATTTGCTAACACATCCTTCAATGCCCTCATCCAGGTCATTTATTTAAATGACAAGCAACATTAAACCCAAAACAGATTCTGGCGTAACCAACTATTAACTAAGCTCCAGGATGACTGTTTCCCATGAAACACTACTCTCTGTCTTCTTTCAGCGAGCTAATTTCTGATCCAAACAGCACAATCATCCTCAATCTCATTTCTCCGTATTGTATGCAATAGCCTACTGTGGGGAACCTTAACACATGCCTTACTGTAATCCATATACACCACATCAACTGCTTTACCCTCATCCACCTTCTTAAAGAACTCAATAAGGGTTGTGAGGCACAGCCTACTCTTCCTAAACCGTGTTTACTAAACTTATTCATCTCCAGATGATTATAAATCCTATCCCTTGCAAGCCTTTCCAACACTTTACCCAGAATTGAAGAAGAGCTCACAGCTATATAATTACCAGGGTATTCTCTGCTTTCTTCTTGGACAAGGGGATAACATTTGTTATCCTTCAGCCTTCTGGCACTATCTCTGTCGACAATGACAGCAGAAGGATCTAAGCCAAAGGCTCAGCAGTCTCCTTCCTGGCTTCTCAGAGAATCCGAGCATAAATCCCACATGGCGCAGGGGTCTTACCTATTTTCACACTTTCCAGAATGGCTAACACCTCCTCCTCCTGCACTTCAATCCCATCTATTTATGGACTTCACTGCCTTGGGGTAAAGACATGGGTTAATCAACTTACCTGTACCCATCATGGTTTTATAAGCCTTTATAAGTTCACCCCTCAGCCACCTACGCCCAGTGGAAATACGAAGGACAATGATAAAAATATCCCTGCTTGTGTCCCTGCCACTACTTTGCAACAATGTTTTGGGATACACTTGTTCAGGACCTGGGGCTTTCTCTACCATTGTGTTCTAAGACCTCCATCACCACCTCTTCTGTCATGGGGACTCTTTACAAGCCATCACTGTTTCTTTCCCTTTGTTTCCAATATCTGTCCACAGTATGTTCTGACATGAAATGCTTATTTAGGATCTTCCCCATCTCCTGTGGATCCACACTTGGGTAGCCTCACTGATTTTTGAGGGGCCCTGTTTTGTCTCTCCAGTTGGTGTTCTGTACTTGTCTGCTGTAGAAAATTATTTACATTCTCCTTAATCTTCTCTGCCAAGTCTACCTCATCGCCCCATGTTGCTTTCCAGCTTATCCAGCCTCTCTGATTCTGACAGACCCTCCAGTATCAGTAACATTAATTAGATTCCATACAGTGTAGAAACAGGCCCTACGGCCAAACAAGTCAATAACGACCCTCAGAAGAGTAACCCACCCAGACCCATTTCCCTATTACTGATGCACGTAGCAAGTGCGGAAAATTTAGCATGGCCAGTTTACCTGGCCTGCACATCTTTGGACTGTGGGAGGAAACCAGCGCACCCGAAGGAAACCCACGCAGAAACTGGGACAATGTGCAAACTCCACATAGACAGTCGCCAAAGGCTGGAATCGAACCTGGGACCCTGGTGCTGTGAGGCAGCAGTGCTAACCACTGAGCCACCGTGCTGCCCCCCGAGGCGCCGTCCTGCCCCCTGAGCCACCGTGCTGCCCCAATCTTCGTCAATCGTTGCTCCATTCACAGTTTCAGGAAATGCTTCCTAAATCAAGATGATCAGAATTCTACACAGCACTCCAAAGCTGTGCTGACTATACCTAATCTGTTGTTAATACACTTGTATTTTCCTCCGCCTGATCTGCGAGAGTTTTCTGTCGTCCCCTTTGTGCCCTCCTGATTTCCCAGTTAAGTGTATTACTCCAGCCACAATATTCCGCAAGGGATTCCCTTAATCCAGCTGGCTATATGTGACATGTGCTTCCTTTTTGTTGACCAGAACCTCAATATCCCCAGTCATCCAGTGTTTCCTACTTGTGTCAGCATTGTCCTTCAGACTAACAGGAATATGCTGCACTGAACTTTCATTTTATCTCTCTTTTGAAAACTTCCCACCTGCCTGACGTCCCTTTATCTGTAAATAGCCTCCACAAGCAATTGTTAAAAGCTCTTGAGTCATCCCTTCTGGATTCAGGCAAGGCCAGTTTTGATCATTAACTTGTGGACCAGCCATGTCCTTTTCCATAGCTATTTTCAAACTAATAGAATTGTGGTGATTTTGCCAAAGAGTTTTCCCACGAACATCTCAGTCCCTTTCCCTACCTTGTTTCCCAAGGGGAGGTCAGGATTTACCCCTTCCTGCAGTCCGACCATTGACATTCTGACTGGGACAGTTTTCTTCAACATGCCTAACAAATCCCTCCCATCCAAGCTCTGAACACTCTGGCAGTCCCAGTCGAGGCTTAGAAGGTTAAAATCCCCGACCATTACAACCCTATCCTTCTTACAGATATCTGAGATCTCCCGACATATTTGCTGCTCCATTTTCCGCTGACTATTGAGGGCCTGTAGTGCAGTCATATCAAAGTGATGACCCATTCTCATTTCTCATTTCCACCATTCAGGCATCACTGGGCGATCCTCAGGAATATCCTCTCGAAGTGTTGCAGTGATGTTTCACTGATCAAAAACTCCAATTCCCCACCTCTCTCACCTCCTGTTCTCTCCATCCTGTAGAACCTGTACCCTGGAACATTGAGCTGTCAGTGCTGTCCCTCCCTCAGCTCTGTTTCTGTCAGACCTATGGTGTCCTGGTCTCATGTCCATGCACCCAGTTCATCTGCCTTACCTGTTAGGCCTGTTATGTTGAAATAAAATTGTTTAATAGGTCAGTTGTCCCTTAAAGCCTGCTGTGTTCTTGCCTGCTTTATCTATTTAAATGACTCTCTTGAAATTCTGTCCCAGCCTCAACCTTCAGACTGTAGCCCGCGACCATGCCCCTCACTGTGGGCAAAACCTTCACCTTTCATGTCATCTGCAAACTTGCTAAATATACCTTCTACTTTCACATCCAAGGTATTAATGTACATACAAACAGCAATGGTTCCTGCACAGATCCCTGTGGCACACCCACTGGTGGAAGAATTTCAAACACAAAACCAACCCTCCACCAATTGTGGATCCAATTTGCCAATTTGCCTTGGATCCCATGGTTGTGTTGGACCAGCCTTCCATGTGGGACCTTGTCAAAGGCCATAGTGAACTCCAAGGAACCCACGTCATCTGTACTGCCCTCAGCAATATTTTTAATCGTGATTTCAAAGAAAACGCAGCTGAATTCATCAGACAGGATCTTCCTTTACTAAATCCGTGCTGACTATCCCTAATTGTCCCTCAGAATTGTTTCCAATAGTTTCCCTCTCCTGCTGTCAGACTATCAGCTCTGTAATTACCTGGCCTATCCCTGGTGCCCTTCTTAAACAAAAGAACCACATTAGCGATCCTCCAGTCATGCGGCATTTCACCTGTGGCCAGCAAAGTATTAAGTATATCCACCACAGCCCCAACAATCTCCTCCCTTACCTTCCATAGCAGCCTGGGATACATTTCATTGGGTACTGGGGGTTTATCCACCTTTCTGCCTGTGAAAACATTTAATCCCTCCTCCTTATTGATCTTAACATATTCCCGAACCTCGCCATTTCAACGGAAATCCGCGGCTACAATGTCTTTCACCTGTCTGAATAGAGAAGATAAGTATTAATTGAAGGCGTTACCTACTTCCTCTGGCTCCATGGACAAAATATCCCTTGTTTTCCAACATGCCACACTCTTTAGCTGGGAATCCTCTGACTCTGATTGTCGTCATAAAATATCTTGTAGCTTTTCCTTAATAGTGTCTGCCAAGGAGGTTTCATGGCCATTGAGTGCCCCTCATTTCTAAGGACCCTTTGCCCTCTTTCTACATGTGAATGGCTTCACATATATTTATTGCACTGTATTTTCTTTATCAAACTCACAATACACTTGATCAGTATTCCCTGGACTTGCTGCCTTTGTCATTCCCACTTTATGAACACACTGGCCATGGATTCTCACTGTATCACTTTAACATACTCCACTTTCCAAATATATCCCTAACTGCAGGTAGTTCAGTCCAGTCTCTGTTTGCCACGTCGTGTCTAATTATAGGAGACTGAGTTGTGAGGAGGACAGACTGGAGACTGTGCGGCTGCACAATTGACCCCAGGATGGTGTTCTGCCTCCCGGGGTATCAGGGTCAAGGATGTCTCTGCGCGGTTACTGAACATTCTGAAGGGGGAGGGTGAACAGCCAGAGGTCATTGTGCACATCGACCCACATGACCGAGGTAGACAAAGGGATGGGGTCCTGTGAAATGCGTATCGAGCATTAGGGAAGAAGGTAAAAAGAATAACTTCGAGGGTAGTGGTCTCCAGATTACTCCCAGTGCCACGTGCCAGTGAAGATAGAAATGGAAATATAGGCCAGATGGATGTGTGGCTGAGGAGCAGGAGTCGGGGGCAGGGTTTTCAGTTCTTGGATCATTGGGATCTCTTCTGGGGTAGAGGTGACCTGTCAAAGGCGGGGGGCGGGTTGGACTTGAACCAGAGGGACATCAATATCCCTTGGTTAGGGGTCGGGGGGGAGGTTGGCTGACTGGCAGCGCACGAGGCCTGACTGGAAGGCTCAGAGCATGGAATGGCTCGAGGGACTGGAATATTCCAGCCAAAACTGAAACGTGGCTGACAGATAGGACATCGTTACAATGTTTGGCAAGGAACAGCTACATTCAAGGCTTTAATCCCACTATCTTGTGGAGGTCTTGCTTTCCCCTATGCTGTACTGGTCCTCACTGAGACAGCAAAGGAGGTCCCAGGCATCAATCCTGGTCCATGCTGTATTAGTGATCTCTGTAATATCCTCCAGTCCCAATAATGCGTCCTCTGTTTGGAATCTCCTCTATAATCCACACAATGCTCTCTGTCTCTGTCAGGTTCTCTCACCCCTAACACCCTAATCCCTCAACTTCTCCAGTGCATACTAAATTCCTTCATCCCTGTAAACCCCGACAGTCCTGTCTATCCCTGTAAGCTCCTCCTACCAATACCACCCTCCATGTCAATATATTTGCCTTTAACCTCTCCATCCGTCCCTATCTGGGTGTTAAATGTAGGGGTATGAGTGGGTTGCGCTTCGGCGGGTCGGTGTGGACTTGTTGGGCCAAAGGGCCTGTTTCTACACTGTAAGTAATGTAATCTAATCTAATCTAAACTTCTCCAACTCCTCCAACACTTCCTTATCCGTGAAAAATTATTCAGTCCATTGAGTTGTCCAGATCTATGTAATCCCTTCCACACCGGATATACCTCCCTGTCTTTGTAACTATGTCTGGCTCCTACCTGAAAATCTCAATATCTGAGAAATCTCAAAGGAGTCCTGACCTTAGGAACGTCCTCCACCAGTTAACATCCTCCATGGCTGTGGATACCATCCAGTTCTACAGTCCATATCATGGAATTTAGTCTCTACCATCCTAATGATGCCAGTAAACTCTTCCTCTCTCAACTAGACGCAATCTCTGTAAACTCTCGTAGTCCTTACTCCCCTCGCTGTGCATGTAATCTCCTTCAGTTACTACAAATCTTTTTTTAATGTGCACCCCTTATCACTACACTATTTATTTCTGTTACCTTCCAGAGCTGCCGTAATTGTCACTGTGACTCTCACCATGTTCCATCCCTACATCCTTCCGTTTCTCTGAAAAGTCCTCCTTATTCTTAAAACCCTCCCTCTCCATGTCACCTGTTCCAGGCCACAACTCTCCCTATCTCTGGAGAAACTATACAGTTAAAGCTGCTCCAATAACCTCAAATCCTCCTGATCTTTCTAACTCCCTTTAGTTGTGAAACTTCCCCCTTCTCTATAACATACTATAACCTACAGGATTGAAAGCCCTCCCTATCTTTCTATGCTCCTCCAATCCCTAGAGCTGTCCCAGTCTTTGTAACTCTGTCCTGCACCTTGAAACCTCCTGGTTGCTGAACCCTCTGCACTTTCTCTATTTCTGTTACTTGCCCCTGCTCTTAGAAATCCCCCCGTCTGTATGATCCTCTGCAGTCTCTGCAGTGCTCCCTATCGCTAACCACCAACTGCTTCCACAACCCTCCCTACATCTTTTATCACTTCCAGTCTATTCAGCACCTTCTATAGTTGCAAACTTGCCATTATCCAAGGCTCCTCCACTTCGTACAATGGCTGTCAGAATCTGAAGCCCACACTCTCTAATCTGCAAGTCTCTCTCTAATCCGTTAACATCTGCTGCCATCACTGCTGTCTGTAACTGTCTTCGCTCCTCCAGCCCCATTAACCTTCCCATTTTTGCACTAACTAAAGCCAGTGTATCTTAGTTCTGTCCTAAACGTTTTCATGTCTCTGCTAACTGCTTCAGCCCCGCCACTCTCTCGATAAACATCTCCAGCCATTAAAGCCCTCCCTATCCGTGTAACCTCTTCCAGTCCTGACAACACCCCAATCTATGGCGCCCCTTTAATCTTCGCTTGTTGGGTAATCCCTTGAAATCCCTGCAGATTTCCCGATTTTAGCAATAACCCCAATCTTTGAGACTCTCCAGTTCCCATAAGACTCACTTTCAATGTCAGCTCATCCAATCCCTACATCCATCTGTAACGTCCTTAACCTTCTCCAATTCTTCGATCTTAATCTATTTAAACCTCCCCTCCCCCCCCCAACCCTCCTGACCATAGCAACCTCTTTCAGTTTGTACAATCCTTCCCATTTGTGTAACTCTCTCCAACCCAGTAACCTGGCATTCTCCATTGCCTTCATATCTATGCAGCCTTCAGAATCTGGCAGCCTTCTTATAACAGTAAATGTCTTCCGTCACTACAACGTTCCATATCTCTGTTAGTATATACGATACACTTCTCCCTGAAACACCCCCTGTCTGTGCCTCTCAGACTGCCTGCCTCTCCCTACATCCATCCCTATCCCTATCTCCCGAATATAATCCAGATCCCTCTATCTCTGCAAATTCCTCCAATCCCCAAACCCGTTTGTCCCACTGACATTCTTGACCAGATGTAACTCTGTTTAACTCTAACATTCTCAAGCCCCTGTAAGCCTCCCTATCACTCTAACGTCTACCCATCTGTTCAACCCCCCCCCCCCCCCCACCCCATTGCTGAGGAATGACTCCCTGCATTCGCCATAAGGCAGCGAGAATGACAGTGAACAGATGTGATGTAACTGGAACCGTCATTCCGGAGATAAAGCTACGGATGGCCATCGCTGGGAAGGGAATATTGAAAGATTGTTGGGATCAAGGCAGGACAGGCAAAAAGCCACCAAGTTGTAAAGAAAGGATGAGTTTAATGAATTAATAGGACAGTCATGTGGATCTGAAGATCAAAATTTGGAGTCTATTTGGGTGGAGCTGAGAATAAACAAGCAGCAGCAACCGTTAGCTGGAATTCTTTTGTAGGCACCAGGCAGTGCTGGGAATGTCAAATGGTTATGGTCAGGACACTGAATGTACTTGCAACAAGGGCAGGAAAGGAACTGTGTGTGACAGTGGTCTCCATACTGACTGGATAACTAATGAGTATCAGGGCTGGAATGGATGGAATCCTGGATTGGATACGAGATGGTTTTCCATAACATCATATCAAGGAGCCATCAAATTGTGTATTGGAGATCAAATGCTGTGTAGTAATAAATATCTAATAATCCCATTATAAAGGAGTTTTGTGAGCAGAGATCCGTAATGTTATAATGGAGATACTGAGTTGAGATGTAGGAGCAGAATTAGGCCATTTGGCCCATTCAGTATTCTCTGCCCGTTAATCAGATCATGGCTTACCTGATGATCTTCAACTCAACTTTCCTGCCTTTTCCACAAAACCCTTGCTTCCCTGATGCATTAAAGTCTAACCATCTCTGGAATAAATATTCTTAATGACCTAGCCTCGGCAACAATCTGCAGTCAGGAATTCCCACAGAGTCCCTACCCTCTGAGTGAATACATTCCTCCTCATCTCCATCTTAAATGGGTGAGCCGTTGCTGGGATTTTCTGCCCCCTTGTTACAGATTCTCACACAATTGAAATGAAAGGTAGTGACCAATATAATTGCAGATGAAATGAAAATTGATTTAGTTGGGTTTAATGGGCAAGGATATCCAAGGCTGCAGGAGGTTAAAGATCAGTTGGAAAGATGTGAAGAGAAATGGCAAATTGAGTTTAATCTGGACAAGTGTGAGATGATGCTGAAAAATGTGTTGCTGGAAAAGCGCAGCAGGACAGGCAGCATCCAAGGAGCAGGAGAATCGACGTTTCTGTCATAAGCCCTGAAGAAGGTGCCAAGCGAGGTCATAGAAACAGAAATGTGAGTAAAGTTTTGAAGTGACATTTAGAGAGAAGCATGAACGGGCAGAGAATAGAGGGAAATGGACCATGTACATATGGATGGTGTGAGTTGAGAGTACCATCATGTTGGGCCGAAGGGCCTATTGCTGTGCTGCACTGTTCTATTTCCTATATTCCCAGTATTTAACTGATCAAAGCACTTCAGAATCTTGCATGTTTTATTCAGTTTCTCTCTCATTTTTCTCGACTTCAATGGGTTCATTCTCAATCTTCTCCACCTCTTCTTATTATAAAACCCCTCCATTCCCAACATTAGCCGAGTGAACCTTCTCTGGTCTGCCTCTGATACAAGAATGTCTTTCCTTCGGGCATTCACACTGTTCATAATATTCTAGGTGTAGTCTGACATGTACCTTGCATCGTTTTAATAAGCTATCCCTATATTTAGCCTCCATTCCCTTCGTAATAAATGGCAGCATTTGATTTGCCTTCTCTATTACTTCATGACCCTGTAAGCTACTTTTTTTTCTGACTGATAAATAAGAACTCCCACAACCCTTTATGTTTCCAGTCTAAAAACAAATACTGTTAGCCTGACAGTAAGTCAGGAGCATGCTGAAATGATTGAGAAACGACATATCAACAAAAAATAACTGGACCCTGAGAAACACATTTTATAAAAGAGAATTTGTTTTTGAGCCTGTTGGATTTTATTTGTTGTCAGAATAGATAAAGGTGTTGTAGGTGTGGGGGTGTGGGGGTGGTGGGGAGCGGGGGGCGGTGATGTACGGAGGATATGGTTTATTTGAATTTTCAGAAGCCTTTGTGCAAGTTTCGATAAGGGCTAAAGGATAACTTGGTAGAAAATAGGGCCCCTTAAAGATCAATAATGCCACCTATGTGTGGAACCAGAAGAGATAGTTGAGATCTTAAACAAAAATAAAGATTCTTGTCAGTATTTATTGTGGAGAAAGACACGGAAGCTCGGGAACTTTGGGAAATAAATTGTGATGTCGTGGAAAGGATCCTCAACAGAAAAGAGAAAGTGCAGGAATATTAAAAGAATTAAAGGTAGATCAATCCTCAGTAGCTCATTAGATCGATCCGAGAATATTGTAGGAAGCTCTGGAAGAGATTTCAGTGTCCCTAACAAAGATATTTATATTATTAACAGACACAGTGAGATGTCGGAAGACTGGAGGGCGGCTCATGCTATTCCATCACTTAAGTGTTGCAGGAAAAAGCCAGGAAATTACAGCCCCGTGAGCCCAGTGATGGGGGAGTAGATTCTGAGAGAAAGGAGCTACATATATTTGTAAAGGCAAGGGCTGATTAGAGATAGTCAGCATGGCTTTGTGAGTGGAAAACTGTGTTTCACAAACCGGATTGACTCTTCGAGGAGGTGGCACAGAGATAGATGAGGGCAGAACAGTCAATGTTGTCTGCATGGACTTCAGCAAAGCATTTGACAAGATTCCAAGGGATGTAGTTCATCTAGTCAAAAGGAAGAACGACGCTTACATAAGGTTGAGGACGCTAGGATCGTTAGACCTCTAAACGGTTATATGGGGGCAGCATGATGGCTGAGTGGTTAGCACGGCTGCGTTCTAGCACCAGCGACCCGATTTTGATTCCAGTCCCGGGCGACTGTGTGGAGTTCTCCACATGTCTGCGTGCGGTTCCTCCGGGTGCTCCAGTTTCCATCCATCGTCCAAAGATGTGCAGATTAGGTGAATCTTGGATGTGGTTGTGGAAGAATGGGTTAGCAATTTTGCCAATGATGTGGAATGGTGGATAGTGTGGAGGGCTGTTGTTGGATGCAGCAGGATATTGTCAGGATGCGGAGCTGGGCTGAGAAGTGGCACATGGAGTTCAATCTGGAAAAGTGTGAAATGATTCACTTTGGAAGGTCGAACTTGAATGCAGAATACAGGGTTAAAGGCAGAATACTTGATAGTGTTGTGGAACAGAGAGATTTTGGGTTGCACGTCCATCGATCCCTCAAATTTGCCACCCAAACTGTTAGGGCTGTAAAGAAGGAATATGTTGTGTTGCCTTTCAATTGCTGGGGGATTGGGTTTTCAAGCTGTGAGGTTATGCTGCAGCTCGAAAGAGCCATGGTTAGACCCCACTTGGAATATTTTGTTCAGTTCTGATCCCCTCATCACAGGAAGGCAGTGGAAGCTTTAGGGAGGGTAAATAGGAGATTTACCAGAACGCTGCCTCTGCTGGAGAGCATGTCTTTTGAAGAAAGGTTCAGGGAAGTAAGCCTTTTGTCATTGAAGTGAAGAAGGGTGCGGGGAGACTTGGTAAAGGTGAACAAGATGATGTGAGACATAGATAGAGTGAATAGTGAGAGACTTCGTTATACCATGGCATAAATGGCTATTGGCAGTGGGTATAAATAATTTTAAGGTGATTGGTGGATGGGTAAGGAGAAATTTCAGAGATAGGTTCTTTACAAAGAGTGTTGTGTGGATGGAATGCACTGCCAGTGGTGGTAGGAGAGTCAGATATATGAGGGACATTTAATCGACTATTGGATAGGCACATGGATGGCAGTAAAATGAAGGGTATGTAGGTTATTTTGATCTTACAGATGGATAAAAGGTTGGCATGGCATCATGGCCGAAGGGCATTGTACTGTACTGTTCTGTGTTCTCCGTTCTGTGTGGTAAACTGAACATTGTAAAAGGATATGGCATTCCGGAGGAGCGAGGGAACTGGATACAAAGTTGGCTTGATGGTTGGAGACAGAGGGTAGTGGGAGACATGTTGTTTTTCTGACTGGAGGCATGTGACCAGCGGTGCAGTGGGTCCCCTGTTGTTAGTCATTTGGATAAATGGTTTGGATGGGAATATTGGTTTCCTGGTAAGTTTTTTGGGTGACACTGAAATTGATGGTAAAGTGGACAGTGAAGAAGTTTATTTATGAAACAACAGGATGCACAGTACTGCTGGGATAGTGGGCTGAAGAATAGCAGATGGAGTTTCATTAGATTAACGTGAAGTGTTCCATTTTGGTGAAACAAACCCGGGCGGGACTGTACAGTTAATGTTCGGGCCCTGGGTAGTGTTGTCAGTCAGTGACCCAGGGATGCAGGTACACAGTTCCTTGAGAGTGACGACACTGGTAGACAGGCTGGTGAAGCAGGAGTTTGGGAAGGTTACCTTCATTGGGCAAAGCATTGAGAGTAGGAGTTGGGATCTCATCTTTTGGCTGTACAAGACATTGGTGCAGCCTCTATAAAAGCATTGTTGATCAGTCGGAAGAACTCATCAGGTTCACTTAGCTCCTTTGGGGAAGGACATCTGACATTCCAACCTAGTTTGGCCTACATGTGAATCCAGACCCTCAGCAATATGGCTGACTCTAATCTGCCCTCTGGGTAACTAGCAGTGGGGCAACGAATGCTGATCCAATCAGTGTCACCCTCATTTCATGAATGAATAAATAAAATACATGTGTTTCTCCCTACCTCTGCAAACCTCTCCTGCTGCAGCAATCCGTATTGGCTTTTTAACACCATTCAGGCTGGGACCACTCTCTGTAACACTCTCCCCGCCTCCAGCACCTTCACCTCTCCCTGTTCCTATCGTGTCATTAAACCCTGACAAAGATTCCTCTTCCTATTGCCCTCCACCCTGCTAGCAGACTCTTTTCAATCCCTTTATCACTTACTGCTTAAACTCTCTTTCATTTCAGGATTTTAATTACTTTTTGGTAATCGTGTAAGCCTCATAATCTGATATGATCCATTTTGTCCTGAGTGACGGACCAGTGGGAATTTCTTGCTGAGATTATGTCTGTTTCAATGGGATATCTTTTTGCTGAGTGATTTACACTGTTCCTTCAAATGTTTTCCACTGTTCATTTACAGACACATGCTTCAGTCTGTTTAGCCTGTTTACCTTGGTCAGTTCTCCTCTCAAACTCATGTAATTGGCTGTTTTTGTTTCTAGGTGTAGCTTGTCCTTTCTGTGTTTCACTTTAAAACTTCATATTACTTTAAACTGCACTTTACCACAATTTCCCAGAGGATCTCTCCAGGTGACATTACTCATTCACTAAGTTTCATGACACAACGGTCGCTCTCAGATTGTTACATCCCTAGCCAATAGCACAATGTGTTATTCAAAGAAAGAATGAAAATAATTCTACAATCGCCTCTTCCAATATCACTCTTGTCAGTGTGATTGTCAAGATCATATGAATATTGAAGTTTCACTTAATTATCACAATGCCTTTACTAAAAAATCCAATGAGTTTCTCTTTAATGCAATGATGAGCAATGAAATGTAGTTAAGTGGCCTAAAACTGTTCTGCTTGTGTCCTTAGCAAGTAGTAGCCAGAACTTACATTCAAACTGACTCTACTTCATGATCTGATGCCAAATGCTTTCTCTATAATGTCTTTGTTCTCCATTATTGTTAGTGTTACCCATTTTGCCTGAATTTGCACAAGGTTGTGCACCATTGAATATTTATGTTCCAACTGTTGTTCGTCCTGTAACCATGTCTCAATGGTGTCTAAATCTCTTTTATCTCTGTGTAACATATCAGTCTACCTTCCTGCAGAGACTTAGTCCATTCCAAAAAAAAACATAATTTACTCTTTCCCACAATTTCTTGTCACAAATCGATTCACTGATGTACAGTTTTAGTTAAATTTTGTCCCTTCCTGTTCCTTTCTGCTTGTCTTCAGCCACATCCCTCTGCTGTTCACATGCGTCAGTTTTTCTATTTGGATTTGGAAGGCTCCTTTCACCTGAACCCTCTGTCAGTTTAAAGCCCTGTCCATAAACCTACCGACATGATTGGCCAGGACACTGGTCCCAGCTCAGTTTCAGTGGGACCCTACCCTAATGGATTTTTTTAAAGATCAGGTATGGGATGTGGGTGTCTCTAGCTGACCAGCCTTTCTTGCCCAGCCCTATCTGCCCTTACGCTGAGTATCTTGCTGGACCATTTTAGAGGGCAATTGAGAGGCAAACACTTTGCTGTGAGTATGTCGTGCAGACCACCTGAGGATGGGCAGATGTCCTTCTCTGAATGAAAAGCGTTTGGATTTATTGTACGTTAGTAATGGTATTTATAGTTTGTCAATTACAATTTTTAAAATGATTTATTTCAAATTCCACCATTTCAGATGATGTGGTTCAAACCTGCCTCTCCTGAACATTAGCTGAGGTTTGGGATACATGCTCTAGCAACGATATCAGTAGGTCATTACCTTTGTCTGCCCATAGGCTATTGATCCCTGAACACTGATACCAGTGTATCACGAAGCTAAACCTGTTTTTTCTTCATGATTGTTTGATCCTGATACCTTCCTGTACTCTTGTGATATCACTCAGTCTCTCTCCATGTGGTATCCCTTCCTGTGTGGGTCTAATTGCTGCCTCTTTCAGCATCTCTCACTCTTGCAGCTACTCCAGAACCTGAGCCAGCAGAATTCTGCACTCCAGAAAGATGCAGCAGCACCGGCCAGGGATGGAGACTGGGATTTTCCAGATCTCTGTGGGACACAGTACTATTCTCCATGCGTAACCCTCACTGCATCAGTCTCAGTTCCCCTTCTGTCTATTTCTCTGTCTCCTGTAGGTACTCAGGAATTTCCTGACTCAATCGACTTCCCAACTGCTGGGTGTCTCGTCCATCACCACATTGAAGATAGTTGGTCAGACAGAGAGAGACAAAAGTCAGGGACATCTAGAGCCTTCAATAAATCCTGCACTGAGGTAAGATCACTCACCGTGAATAGTGCAGAGAGCAGCGAGAGGGCTCCAAACATCAGCTAACCGTGCTTGAGGGGGAGCAGTGTACAGACACACCCCAGGCTCAATCACCACAGCTACTGTAAGTTTTGTTGCTCTGAGACAGTATCGGGAGTGTCACAGTTATCAGTCCAGGCCTGTGAAGTCTGAGTGAACACCAGGACAACAGAGTGGAAAGCAGGCTTCCCATGAGTGAGTGGGAATGCTGCCTGGGATCTTTCTGTTCTGTGTTCCCCTCCAACACTGTACATATACCATGTCTCATGGACCAGTGTCTTCAATAATTTGTAACTCCTATAACAGTTCCTGTCCCTGTAACCTCCACCTTCCCAATAGTCCCTCTCCATATTTAAAATGTACTGCATTTCAATCTATTATCCCTATCTCTGTAACTTTCTTCAGTGTCTACACCATGTCTTATCTCTATAGTTTCCTCCTCCAGTAACTAGAGACAGAGGCATGCAGAATGGAAACGGTTCCTCCATCCAACTAGTCCATGCTGACCACTGTTCAAGAACGAGTCGCATTTGCATGTGTTTGATCCATATTTCTTCAAACTTTCTCTTCTCCATGTATCTGTCCAAATGTCTTTTCCATGTTGTAATTTTACTTTTCTCTACCCCTTCCCCAGACGCTCATTCCATACATGCACTATTCTCTGTATGGAAGTGTTCTCCTATGGTCGCTTTTAAGTATTTCCTCTCTAACCTCATATTTCTGACCACTAGTTATGGATTCCCCTACCCTGAAATAGAGACTTTTACTATTCACATTACGTATACCCTTCATGGTTTAATAAACCTTTATAAGGTCACCCCTCAGCCACCTCCGCCCAAGGGAAATACAAAGGATAATGATACAAATATCTCTGCCACGGTCCCTGCTGCGACATTGCCACAATATTGTGGGATACATTTGTTCAGGATCTCGGGCGTTTTCTAACTTTGTGTTCTAAGATCTCCAGCACCACCTCTTCTGTAAAGAGGACTCTTTTCAAGACATCATTGTTTCTCTCCCTTTGTTTCCTCGTCTTTGTCCAGAGTGTGTTATGACATGAAATATTCATTTAGGGTCTCGCCCATCTCCTGTGGTTCCAGGCATGGATGGCCTTTTTGATCTTTGACGGGCCCCATTGTTTCCCTAGTTGCATTTTTGTTCATGTATGATGTAGAATCTCTTTGGATTCTCCTTAACCTTATCTGCCAACTCTAACCATTTCCCCCCATGTTGCTTTCCAACTTGTCCAGCCTCTCTGTTTCTGTCAAACCCTCCAATATCAGTAACATCTTCGTCAATCTTTGCTCCATTTGAAGTTATGGAAATTTTTTTTCTGAAGCAGGAGGATCAGAATTCCACACAGTGCTCCAACTGGAGTCCCAGTAATGCCTTGTATAGCCGTATCATGATGTACCAACCCATGTCCTCAATGCTCTGACCCATGAGGGCCAGTGTGCCTAATCAGCTTTCCCCGCCCTGTCCACCTGTGATGTCACTTCCAAGGAACAATTTAACTACACCCCTTGGTCTCTCTCTGTTCGACAACACTGTCCAGGGCCCTACCATTAACTGTGTTACTCCTCCCTGGTTTATCTTAACAAAATCCAACACCTGAATTCAGCTCCATCATTCATTTCTTGAACCACTGGCTCTGTTGGTTAAGATCACCTTTGATAACTGTATTCACGGCCCACTAGAACACGTATTTTACTATCCACAAAATTACGAACAATAATTCATATATTCTCGTTTATGTCAATAGTGCACATGTGTGGACCCTGCACCGATCCTTATGGCACACCGCTGGTCAGAGGCCCCCAGTCTGCACAACAACCCTCTCCCACCATCCTCTGTCTCCTACTGTCAAGCCCATTTTGTGTCCGTTTGTCTTGCTCTCCCTGATCCCATGTGATCTAACCTTACTAACCAGTGCACCACGCCAAACCCTTTCAAAGGTCTTGCTGAAGTCAGTATAGACAACGAGGTAAAAACAATGACTCCAGATGCTGGAAAGCAAATACTGGATTAGTGGTGCTGGAAGAGCACAGCAGTTCAGGCAGCATCCAACGAGCAGGGAAATCGACGTTTCGGGCAAAAGCCCTTCATGATACCTGATGAAGGGCTTTTGCCCGAAACGTCGATTTCGCTGCTCGTTGGATGCTGCCTGAACTGCTGTGATCTTCCAGCACCACTAATCCAGTATCAGTGTAGACAACGTCTACTGCCTGCCTTCATCAATCTCCTTGGTCACCTCTTCAACAAACTCTATCAAGTTTGAGAGACACTCCTTTGTACGCACAAAGCTGTGCTGATTATCCCTACTCAATCGTTGCCTTTCCAAATGCATGTAACTCCTGTCCCGCGGGATCGCTTCCAACAACTTTCGCACCACTGCCATCAAGCTAATTGGTCTTTAGGTCCGTGGCTTTCCCTCACAGCCTTTCCTAAATACTGGCACAACATTAGCCACCCTCCAGGCTCCCAGCTCACCACCTGTGGCTGTCAGTGATAGAAATATCTTTGTAAGTTTCTTCCCTAACTTACCCCAATGTCCTGGGATGTACTTGATTAGTTCCCAGGGAGTTGTCTAATTTTAATGCGCTTTAAAACCTTCAGCACCTCCTGTTCTCCAATGTGGACTCTTTTGAATACATCACTGTTTATTTCCCTGCTTCCCCAGTGTGTTTCCCACAGTAAGTTCTGACTTGAAATTTTTGTTTCGGATCTCACCCATTTCCTGTGGGTTCACACATGGATGGCTTCATTGATTTTTCAGGGGTCACTTTTTGTCTCGAGTCAATCTTCCGTTGTTAATTTACTTGTAGAATCTCTCTGGATTTGCCTGAACCTTATCTGCCAAAGCTCTGTCAGTTCCCCTTCAAGCCCTCATGGTTTCCCTCTTTAGAGTATTACTACACCCACAATGTTCTTCAAGGGATTGATTAATCCAGCTGGCTGTATAGGACATGTACCCCCTTTTGTCTTGACCAGAACCTCAATACCCCCAGCCATCCAGTGTTTCCCACTTGTGTCAGCATTGTCCTTCACACTAACAGGAATATGCTGACCCTGAAATATTAATTTATCACTCTTCTGAAAGAATCCCACTTGCCCGACGTCCTTTTACTTTCAAATAGCCTCCATGAATCAACTTTTGGACAGTCCTGCCTAATAACTTCTGGACTGGGGCAAGGTCAGTTTTGATCTTTAACTTGTGGACGAGGCCTGTCTTAAATCATAACTATTTTCAAACTAATAGAATTGTGGTGACTTTGCCAAAGTGCCCCCCTCCCCCCAACAAACACTTCAGTCCCTTTCTCTCCCTTGTTTTTCCGAAAGGAGGTCAGGTTTATTCCCTTTCTCCAGTCGGAACAGTTACGTACTGACTGAGACAGTTTTCTTGAACACACTGGACAAATTCCTCCCATCCAAGCTGTGAATGTTATGGCAGTCCAAGTCTAGGTTTAGAAAGTTAAAACCCCGACCATCACAACCCTATCATTCTTACAGATATCTGAGATCTCCGACATATTTGCTGCTCAATTTCCCGCTGACTACTGCGGGCCTGTAGTACCGTCATACCAAACTGATCATCCAGCCGTATTTCTCAGTTCTACTAATACAGCTTCACTGGGCGATCCCCAGGAATATCCTCTCTAAGCGCTGCAGTGATGTTTTCACTGATCAAACACACCAATCCCCCTCCTCTCTCAGTTCCCCTTCTGTCCTTCCTGTAGCAACTGTCCCTTGAACATTGAGCTGCCTGTCCTGCCCCTCCCTCAGCTGTGTTTCTGTAATACCTGTGATAGCCCTGTCCCATGCCCCCATCCATGCCATGCGTTCATCTGTATAATCTGTTAGGCCTTTTACATTAAAGTAAATACAGTTTAATTGATAAGGATTCTCTCATTGCCTGATGTGCTCTTGCCTGCCTTGTCAATTGAAATGACACACTTGAAATTCTGTCCTGGCCTCAACCTTCAGACTGTAACCTGAGACCACCCCCTCCCTGTGGACAACACCCTTACCTTGCATGTCATCTGCAAACCTACTCGTGATACCTTCCGGTTTCACATCCGAGTGATTAATGCCCATAAGGAACAGCAATGGTTCCTGCACAGATCCCTGTGATACACCCGCTGGGCAAAGGCTTTCAATCACAAAAACAACCCTCCAACAATTTTGGATTCAATTTGCCAACTAGCATTAGATCCCATGTGGGAACTTGTCAAAGGTCTAAATGAACTCCATGTAAAACAAAACATCTGCACGACCCTCATCAATATCTTCAATTGTAATTTCAAAGAAACCTCAGCTTATTTCATCAGACATTAGCTTCCTCTTCCAAATCCATACTGACTATCACTAATCGATCCCTGCCTTTCCAGTTATTGATTCAACCTGTCCCTCAGAATTGTTCCCAATTTCCCTCCCACTGCTGTCTGACTCTCTGCTCTGTAATTACCTGGGTGAGAGCAGTAACAAATTAAAAATTCTATATATGAATGCACGAAGCATTAGACACAAGGTGGATGAGCTTAAGGCTCTTTTGGAAATTGGCAGATACGATATTGTGGGGATAACTGAGACGTGGCTTCATGGGGACAGGGCCTGGGAAATGAATATTCAAGGCTACACGTGTTATCGTAAGGATAGACTGACGGGCAGAGGGGGTGGGGTGGCCTTGTTGGTAAGGGAGGATATTCAGTCCCTTGCGCGGGCGGACCTAGAGTCAGGGGATGTAGAGTCAGTGTGGATAGAGCTTCGAAACACTAAGGGTAAAAAGACCCTCATGGGAGTCATCTACAGGCCCCCAAACAGTAGTCTGGATGTTGGAGGTAAGTTGAATCAGGAGCTGAAATTGGCTTGTCGCAAAGCTGTTACTACAGTTGTTATGGGGGATTTTAACATGCAGGTAGACTGGGTTAATCAGGATGGTATCGGGCCTCAAGAAAGAGTCTTTGTGGAGTGCCTCAGAGATGGATTTTTAGAGCAGCTGGTGCTGGAGCCGACCAGGGATAAGGCGATTCTGGATCTGGTATTGTGTAACGAACCAGAATTGGTCAGTGACCTCGAAGTGAAGGAGCCATTGGGAAGTAGTGACCATAATACAATAAGCTTCAATCTGCAATTTGAGAGGGAGTGGGTACAATCTGAAGTGACAATATTTCAGTTGAATAAAGGGAAATATGGAGCTATGAGGGAGCAACTGGCCAAAATTCAATGGTTTAATACCTTAACAGGGAAGACCGTGGAGGAACAATGGCGGATATTTCTGTGTATAATGCAGAAGATGCAGGATCAGTTCATTCCTAAAAGGAAGAAAGATCCCAGGAGGAGACATGGGCGGCCGTGGTTGACAAGGGAAGTAAAGAAACATATAAGGTTAAAAGAGAAAAAGTATAACTTAGCAAAGATAAGCGGGAAAACGGAGGACTGGGAAGCTTTTAAAGAACAACAGAGGATTAGTAAGAAGGAAATACGCAGAGAAAAAATGAGGTACGAAGGTAAACTGGCCAAGAATATAAAGGAGGACAGTAAAAGCTTTTTTAGGTATGTCCAAGGCAAAAAAAATGGTTAGGACAAAAATTGGGCCCTTGAAGACAGAAGCAGGGGAATATATTACTGGGAACGAAGAAATGGCAGAGGAATTAAATGGGTACTTCAGATCTGTGTTCACTGGGGAAGACGCAAGCAATCTCCCCGAGGTAACAGTGGCTGGAGGACCTGAACTTAAGGGAATTTCTATTTGCCAGGATTTGGTGTTGGAGAGACTGTTAGGTCTGAAGGTTGATAAGTCTCCGGGACCTGATGGCCTGCATCCCAGGGTACTGAAGGAGGTGGCTCGGGAAATCGTGGATGAGCTGGTGATTATTTTCCAGAGTTCAATAGAATCGGGGTTGGTTCCTGAGGATTGGAGGGCGGCTAATGTTGTGCCACTTTTTAAGAAGGGTGGGCGGGAGAAAGGAGGAAATTATAGACCAGTTAGTCTGACCTCAGTGGTGGGAAAGATGCTGGAGTCTATTATAAAGGATGAAATTACGGCACATCTGGATAATAGTAACAGGATAGGACAGAGTCAGCATGGATTTATGAAGGGGAAATCATGCTTGACTAATCTTCTTGAATTTTTTGAGGATGTAACTCGGAAGATGGACGAGGGAGATCCAGTGGATGTAGTGTACCTGGACTTTCAGAAAGCTTTTGATAAATTCCCACACAAGAGGTTAGTGAGTAAAATTAGGGCGCACGGGATTGGGGGCAAAGTACTAGATTGGATAGAGAATTGGTTGGCTAATAGGAAACAAAGGGTAGTGATTAACGGCGCCACTTCGAAATGGCAGGCAGTGACCAGTGGGGTACCGCAGGGATCCGTGCTGGGACCGCAGCTTTTTACAATATATGTAAATGATATAGAAGATGGTATTAGCAATAACATTAGCAAATTTGCTGATGACACAAAGCTAGGTGGTAGGGTGAAATGTGATGAGGATGTTAGGGGATTACAGGGTGACCTGGACAAGTTAGGTGAGTGGGCAGATGCATGGCAGATGCAGTTTAATGTGGATAAATGTCTAGTTATCCACTTTGGTGCCAAGAACAGGAAGGCAGATTACTACCTCAATGGTATCAAATTAGGTAAAGGGGCTGTTCAGAGAGATCTGGGTGTTCTTGTCCACCAGTCAATGAAGGCAAGCATGCAGGTACAGCAGGTCGTGAAGAAGGCAAATAGCATGCTGGCCTTCATAACAAGAGGGATTGAGTATAGAAGCAAAGAGGTGCTTCTGCAGCTGTACAGGGCCCTGGTGAGACCACACCTGGAGTACTGTGTACAGTTCTGGTCTCCAAATTTGAGGAAAGACATTCTGGCTATTGAGGGAGTGCAGCGTAGGTTCACGAGGTCAATTCCTGGAATGGCAGGATTGCCTTACATGGAAAGACTGAAGCGACTGGGCTTGTATACCCTTGAGTTTAGAAGACTGAGAGGGGATCTGATTGAAACGTATAGGCTTATGAAAGGACTGGACACTCTGGCAGGAGGGAACATATTTCCGTTGATGGGGGAGTGCCGAACCAGAGGACACAACTTAAAAATACGGGGTAGACCATTTAGGACAGAGATGAGGAGAAACTACTTCACCCAGAGAGTGGTGGCTGTGTGGAATGCTCTGCCCCAGAGGGCAGTGGAGGCCCAGTCTCTGGATTCTTTTAAGAAAGAATTGGATAGAGCTCTTAAAGATAGTGGAGTCAAGGGGTATGGAGATAAGGCTGGAACAGGATACTGATTAGGAATGATCAGCCATGATCATATTGAATGGCGGTGCAGGCTCGAAGGGCAGAATGTCCTACTCCTCCATCTATTGTCTATTGTCTATTGTCTATTCATGCTGCCCTTCTTGAGTAAAGGAACCACATTAGCGATCCTACAGTCATTTGGCACTTCACCTTTGGCCAGAAAAGTATTAAATATATCCACCAGGGCCCCATCAATCTCCTCCCTTATCTCCCATAACAGGCTGGGATACATTTCATTGGGCACTGGGGATTTCTCCACCTTTATTCCTGTGAAAACATTTAATACCTCCTCCTTATTGATCTTAACATATTCTAAACCTCAGCATCCCAACTGAAATCCCCCGGCTACAATGCGTTTCTCCAGTGTGAATACTGGTGGGAAGTATTTAGTGAAGACCTCACCTACTTCCTCTGGCTCCATGCACAGATTGTCCCTTTGGTTACTCACAGGCCTCGCTCTTTCGCTGGGAATCCTCTTACTGTCACGATACTGATAAAATACCTTTGGCTTTTCCGCAATTGTATCTGCCAACTATATTTCATGACTATTCTTTGTCCCTCATTTTCCACAATCCCCTTGCACTCTCTATACTTGTGAAGGGCTTCACCTGATTTTATTGCACTGTATTTTCTTTATCAAACTCACGATATCACTTGATCAGCATTCGCTGGACTTGCTGCCTTTACTATTCACTCTTCAAGGAGCACACTGGCCCTGCGTTCTCACTGCATCACTTTAATATACACCCAGTTTCCCAATATGGACCCAACTGCAGGGAGTTCCTCCCTGTCTCTGTTTTCCAGATCCTGTTTAATGATTGTGATACTGATAAGAGACTCAGTTGTGAGGGGGACAGACAGGAGTCTGTGTGGCTGCAGAGGAGATGGTGTGCTGCCTCCCGGGTACAAGGTAATGGGTGTTTTTGAGCGGTTACTGAACATTCTGAAGGTGGAGGGGGAACAGCCAGAGGTCATTGTGCACATCGGCCCATATGACAGAGGTAGACAAAAGGATGGGGTCCTGTTAAAATGAGTACAGGGAGTTGGGTGAGAAGTTAAAAAAGCAGGATATTGATGTTAATGATCTCCAGATTACTCCCAGTGCCACGTGCCAGTGAGGATAGAAATAGAAAGGTAGGCCGGATGGATGTGTGCCTGAGGAGTTGGTATAGTGGGTAGGGTTTTCAGTTCTTGGGTCATTGGGATCTCTTCTGGCGTAGAGGTGACCTGTACCAGGGGGAGGGATGGCATTGGATGCTGAGGGGCACCAGTATCACTGGAAGGAGATTTGATAGTGTAACCCGGGCAGGATTTAAACCAATTTGGCAGGGAGTTGAGACTCTGAATAAGACAGGGGCCATCAACTAGTAAGGGGAAAATATATCAGCCATCGAGAGCAAGTTTCCTATCCAGGATATCCGGGACACAGTATAGGGAGGGAAAAGACTTCTAGTTTAAAGGGCACTAATTTTAACGGACGAGACCTGACTGGTAAGGCAGACAATTTCAGACCATGGATTTGCTCTGGGGACTGGGATATTACAGCCATAACAGAAACATGGCTGAGAGAAGGGTAGGACTGGCAGCTCAGTGTTCCAGCATACAGAAACTACAGGCGGGAGAGAAGGACAAGTAAGTGAGGAGGGGGAGTTGTCCCTTTGATTATGGAGGACATTACAACAGTGCTTAGAGACAATATTGTTAAGCGGTCCTCAAATGAGGCCATATTTTTAAAAGTTAGAAACAAAAAGGGGATGGTCAGTCTGCTGGGATCGTGTTTTAGACCCCAAAATAGCCAGCGGATACGAGAGGCGAAAATGTGTAGTGAGATTGCAGGTACCTATAAAAATAATAGAGTAATGGTGATTGGAGATTTGAACTTCCCCTGGATTGACTGGGTCACCCAGAGTGTAAAAGGACCATATGGGGTGGAATTTGTCAAATATGTCAAAGAAAGTTTCCTAAACCAAGGTGTCGAGGGCTCTACGCTACTCAGACGGATGAAACACTGGACCTCCCCTCAGAAACCGAAATCGGGCAAGTGACTGAAGTGTCAGTCGGAGAGCACTTTGGGTCCAGTGACCACAACTGTCTTTGTTTTAAAATAGTTATGGAGAAAGATCAGAAAGGTCCACAGATTAAGGTCTTAAACTGGAACAGGGCCAATATTGGGGACATTCAGAAGGATCGAGCTGGGTGAAGGTAACAATCACACAACACCAGGTTATCATCCAGCTGGTTTACACAGGAACCTCGATTATCTGAACGAGATGGGTATGAGAATGAATTATCCGTTCATTCAGATAATTGATGATTCAATTAATCAATTCAATGCCTTTCCTCTCGGGCTCGGAGTTTGCGGTAATGTCTAGTCCGCGTTGAGGTGACTAGGCAGCACCAAACCATGCGTGAGCCCTCACGCCCCGCCAGCCCCCAAAAACGCCCCGTTGCTGCCCCCAAATACTGCAACACCGTCACCACCCACTCATCAATGTCGCCCCCCCACCAGACCCAAACTCATCCAACAGCGACCCACACCTGCCTCCGCCACCAAAACCGTCCAACGCCACCCTCCACTCGCCACCCGCCCTGATCCCAAACCCATCCAACACCACCCTCTTCCCGCCTCCAACATTGCACCCCGCCCGCCCCCAAACTCATCCAACGTCACCCTCAGCCAGCCCGAAACCTGTCCAACACTGCCCCCCCGCCCGCCCCACCCACCGTTTGCGCCCATACCCCTGGCTGCCTCGCCCCTTGTGCGCCCCTGCCCCCGTCATCTCCTGCCCTTCCTGGGCAGCCGGAGTGGACACTAACAGTAAGACAGCTGCTGCCTTTGGTGGTTATGTCTCCAAATAGCGCACGCACACATGCACACATAGCCACACACACAACATTTTACTGCAACATTTCGAAAAGTTGCACCTCTACACTGTACAGGGCAATGTTCGAGAGAATATCTAGGGAAGAGGGGGTTAGGATTTATCCCTATGTAGAACTCCAAGCTAAGTGTGGGGAGAGCCAGAGAGGGTGGGAGGTCAGTCATTTGGAGGTGGTACCTGGGCTCGATGTCCAGGAATGTTCTCGGCAGGATTTCTGTGAGCCGAGATCTGTTTTAATCAGTGTGAACAAAACAAACACAATCAGGGTTGAATCAGCTCTTTGATGTAATGTTTCTATCGTGACCTCGAGTTCTCCTTTGGATAATCCGATATTCGGATAATTGATATTTGGATAATTGAGGACTCTCTGTGTTTGGAAGTGCTAGATTTACAAACGCTGGTGATCATTCTAAAAGATGAAAGACTTCATCAAAACTTGTTTAATATTTCATTCCATGACACTGCCATCCAGTTGCGATAAATTCTGTGTCTTATGACTGTGCTCCACAACCACCTGATGAAGATGCAGTACCTCGAAAGCTCGTGCCTCCAAATAGACCTATTGCACCTGTAAGCTTGTGTTAGGTGGTTTTTAACTTTGCCCATCCCAGTCCAACACCGGCACGTCCAAACCATGGATCTGTCTGTTTGAATGAAAAGGAATAACTGGCAAATGGGAGGTTTTTAAAAGTGTGATCTCAAGAATCCAGTATGTCCCTGTCAGTGTGAAGGGAAAATCCCCAAACAATCCTTCCCACTTTGACCATTCTGGAGATGGTTACTAATGCTCCCTTATCTGTGATACTGTCGATAACCAAAATTACTGCCCTTCTGGAAAATCTATCAGACTCCACACCCTTCATATCTAAATGATCTGCAGAGCCTAAACCTTCCTGTATCTATAAACATCTTCAGCCACGACTACCCTCCATATCTCTGTTTGTTCCTCCAGTCGATACAACCCACTTTATCGCTGTAATCTGCTC